>NC_058083.1:214221214-214590515 GCF_014858855.1 Bufo gargarizans
AGTCTTCAAAATGCTTTCAGTGTTACTATGGCATCCAGGACGCTATTAAAGTCCTGGTTGCCATAGTAGGAGCGGGGAGCGGTATACTTACAGTCCGCGCTGCTCCCGGGGCGCTCCAGAGTGACGTCAGAGCGCCCCATGCGCATGGATGACGTGCCATGCGATCACGTCATCCATGTGCGTGGGGCGCCCCGACATCACTCTGGAGCGCCCCGGGAGCCGCACGGACGGCAAGTATGCTGCTCCCCCGCTCCCCTTTACCATGGCTGCCAGGACTTTAGCGTCTTGGCAGCCATGGTAACCATTCAGAAAAAGCTAAACGTCGGATCCGGCAATGCGCCGAAACGACATTTAGCTTAAGGCCGGATCCGGATCAATGCCTTTCAATGGGCATTAATTCCGGATCCGGCCTTGCGGCAAGTCTTCATGATTTTTTGCCGGAGCAAAAAGCGCAGCATGCTGCGGTATTTTCTCCGGCCAAAAAACGTTCCGTTCTGGAACTGAAGACATCCTGAACGGATTTCACTCCATTCAGAATGCATTAGGATAAAACTGATCAGGATTCTTCCGGCATAGAGCCCCGACGACGGAACTCTATGCCGGAAGAAAAGAACGCAGGTGTGAAAGAGCCCTTAAAGAGGTTTTCCAAGACATTCATACTAATTACTGATCCTGATGATAGGTCATCAGTAGTAATGAGCGAATAGAGTTCGGATAAAACAACTTTATTTCAATACTGTACGGAGCGAGCACTCCGTACAGTATTAGAATGTACTGGCTCTGATGAGCCGAAGTTATTACTTTGCGAAGTCTCCCGAGACTTTGTATAATAGCTTCAGAAATTAATTTCTACGGTAAAAAAAAAACATTTCCCGAACTCTGGTGCGATTCCAAGGTACCATTAAGAACCGAACCAGAGTTCGGAAAATGGTTTTCTACAGTAGAAATTAATTTATGAAGTTATGATGTGAAGTCTTGCGAGACTTCGCGAAGCAATAACTTCAGCTCATCGGAGCCAATACATTCTAATACTGTATAGAACTCCTGCTCCGTACAGTATTAGAACAAAGTTTTATGCCATCCGTATGCCATCCGTTTTTTTGGGCGGATCCATTGTAACAATGCCTTAAACGGACAAGAATAGGACATGTTTTTGTGGCGCTACGGAACGGACATACTGATGCAGACAGCACACGGTGTGCTGTCCACATTTTTGGCGGACACATCGAAATGAATGGGTCCACATCCTATCTGCAAAAAAAAACGGAATGGACACGGAAACAAACAACGTTCGTGTGCATGTAGCCTTATTGAAAGGCCAGACACTGATTTATAAGGCGGTATGTCCCTGTGAGACCTGGAATCTACTGAATCACACTGACAGTATTATGTCAATGTTAGAGAATAGATTTCAGGACTCTGGCAAGGGTCAAACAGCATTAGAAATCAGTATAATGCTATGTGATACTGTCAGGGGAGCGGAGGTCAGAACAGGACATCACACTGACAGGTTGAGGAGTTCCTCAAATTCAAATCGTTTGGGTGTGTCTGGCCTTAAAAGTGAACATGCACACACATTCAGTATTGATTAAAACATGGACCCTCAATCATTTCATCTAATGAGCAAAAGAAACTCCAGTCCAACACTGATGCTGGGGATATGAAAATCTGCATCAAGCCCTAAAAACCTGACAAGTTAAAGGGGTTGTTCCATCTTATCATTTCCATGGCAAGGTGATACGCCACTGTTACCATAACTCCCACAGAAGTGCACGAGAGCTACGTAAACAGTGTAGCACAGCAGTCTACGGTGTTTCCATAATTTATGAGTTCCAGAGACGACATAGCCTGCTGTGCCACACAGTTAGCATAGCTCCCATGCAGTGCTAGAAGTTACCGAAATAGTGAAGCATCGGCTGCTCCGTTAACTCCACCTCCCCTGGCCAGAGTTTAGTAACATATTAGACATGGAAACGGCAATATGGAACAATCCCTTTAAGCAAGACAGTAAACCTCCAATTATCTACTACTCAATAGTATGACAATCCAAATAATGCAGCTTGCAAAAATAGACCTTAAAGGGGTTGTGTCACTTCAGCAAGTGGCATTTATTATGTAGAGAAAGTTAATAGTGGCATTTACTAATGTAGTGTGATTTTCCATATTGCTTACTTTGCTGGCTTGGTTCATTTTTTCATCACATTACACACTGCTTGTTTCCATGGTTACGTCCACCTTGCAACCCATCAGTGGTAGTCGTGCTTGCACACTATAGGAAAAGGCATCGGCCTGGTGTCCAGGACCGTGATTGTGTGTATAGGCTAATGATTTTTCCTATAGTGTGCAAGCATGGCCACCACTGCTGGATTGTAGGGTGGCCGTAACCATGGAAAGGAGCAAGATATAAGGTGATGAAAAAAATTCATCAAGGCAGCCAAAGAGGCAATATGGACAATCACAATACATTAGTAAGTGGCTTGTATTAACTTTCTCTACATGATGAATGCTATTTGCAGAAGTGAGACAACCCCTTTAAGTAGACTGCTGTTACATTTATTTGATGGTCTGGAACTAGGGCAGGGCCTCCCTTACAACTATGGGCAATAGGAACCATGTGTGTTGCAATAGGAACCATGTGAAGCCTATAATTGTAATATGGGCCCTGGCCCGGTTTATTCAAAAAAAAGACTAACATCCGCTATAAAGACCACTACCATGGTAAATATATAAAGTACATGTGTACATAATTGTGTATGTATGTCTGTGTGCATGAGTGTACTTTTAAAAATTGAAATGATTTTCAATAATCCGATAACTAGTCTCAGACATGCTGGATTATTGGTATTTTACTGTAGCAGAAATAGGAGGCCATAAAAAAAATGTCTAACCTGCTGTGGTATAAATGTCCTCTGGCTTCCTCGGACCTTTGTTGTTCTCTTGCTTGTGCCTGTTTTAATGGCGAGTGCTACGGGAAAAGAAAGAAATATAGGATAAGATCATTCTGACTTGATAATTGTTTAAACCAATATACTGCAATATCACACAGCAAATGGAGCATGCAACCTAAACTTTTCACAATCCAGGTACAGACTTTTTTTCTTACCTCATGTGACACTCTTCTCTCCTCTATATACGCCATGAATTGTGAGCTTAGACTGTCTCCTCTGGAGTGCCTCACCTCCTCCTCCTCTTCTTCTGTAGTATAACTATCTATGTAGTCTATCTGTTCCAAGTCATGCTCCACTATTAGAAAAGAAATCCTTATGACCATTATGGACCAACAAGATTCTGTAAGGGTAGTCCCATGCACAAGCCCGAAGGCTAGAGATGCAGCAGGGAAAGCAGCCGCACTCGTGGTGGGAACTACTCTGGAGGATGAATCTTCACCTCATTTTCTGCGTACTTACCACCTCCATTTGCAATTACTGAACTGCCCCGGGAATCTTGGTTTTGGTGATCTCTTCGAAGCCTCTGCTCTTTAATTGCTTCCGTTGTTCGAAAAGAAAGGTCTGTAAATTCATCTGTAGGCTGTATTGAGGAAGACATCAATAACAAAAAAGTTTGAAAATTCAAAGATTTCAAATACTTGAAATCAACTCCCTATCTGTCAATGTATTTAGGAACCCTATTACGGAAGCTTATGTGACTGAAAATAATAAGAGCAATAACATGACATTTATATGCCAGAAGCATATTAAATCTAAAGTTGTAAACCTTACCTCATTCCCAGACCATCTCTTGTCACCACTGTCAACACTATTAAACCCAGAGTCCAGAGCCCCATATGTACGGCCAGGATACATATCATCATGACTGTAAGAAATGAAAAAGTTAGATATCACAGCTGGAGGTTAAATATACACATGTAATAATCAAGTTGCCACAAGCTACTTAAAGGGGTCTTCTAACCATACACATTGATAGCTCATCCTTTCATAAGTCATATCAATGTGCATGTCTGAAAAATCTTTTCTATATGAAACAACGATTTTGGCACAGCCTGATGGTGAGGCTCTGTCTAAGAGTATAACTAGAATCAGATTGGTCTATAGGTTAAGGTACCTCAAAGTGCCACAAACTGCTTATTATCTAGATCAGGAGTAGTCAAACTTTAAAAAAAAAAAAAATATGGGACCTACTTTTTGTACAGCCTGAATCAGGTCACCTACCAAAAGGATAGGAATGTGCACATCCATATTTTGTCTGTTCATTTTCCAGATGTTTCACTGCCCCATAATACTGATAGCAGCTTTCTCCACATTCATGGCTCCTTTATAGATGACCATTCAGTGCCTTTCATCTCCCCTGCTGTATTTTAAATTGTGGAACAGCCATAAGAGTGTGGGAGAGCTACGCCAGCTCACAGCATAGATCGAGACTGGCAAGTCATTATATTATTTGCCAGTTACCATTTCATTACAAAAGAGTGGTGTCAGGCAAACTCAAAGGTGAACTCAAAGCCTCTTTTATACATCAGTGAATCACAGGAGTGTGCTGCCCATGGTCTCCACGGACAGCAAACTTTAAAGCATGTATTCACACATGAGTGGTTTTCCATGGACTGTAGGTCCAAGGTGACACCATGGAGGCATGATCTATTTTGGTCCATGATTACAGATCCCTCATGTACATTATAGTCTATGGGTCCATGAAAACCATGGACACAACACGGATGTCATCCGTGTTTGGTCGGTGGTTTGCAAGGATCGGTTAGGAGATGCTTTGGAAGTTCATTTTAGCCTACAAGTGTCTGTGTGATACAGGTGACATATGGAGGGCAAAAAACTGAATCATGCCCCTCATCACACCAAGAAGAGCAATAGACTTACCAAGTACTAAAGCCTAAAGGTCTACGGTCATACTCTGGCAGATCTGGAGCATTCTTGAGAGCTTCTATGTTCAGGTATTTAAATATATGGATTTTACCTTTGATACAAATCTGATTAAATAAACACAAAACAATTACCACTCCATATACACAATCTGTTCAAATCACATCATTGCAACCAGTCTTCAGGGAACTCAGGTAAAACATGAAGTAAAGCACATACTTGTGCTGGAGGGGACTGTAGAGGATTATTATCCAAGATAATGGTCTGGAGGTGGCGTAGAGTTCGATAGCACACTGGGATACTGGTCACTTTGTTGCAAGAAAAATCCAATCTCACCAGAGGCAAATCTGCGATTTCTAAAAAAAAGATACAGAATAATGCCACACAAGTAAATAATGTATATCCATTCTCATTAACTGCTACTACAGTTAAGTAAAAATATGGAGGATTCTCCTTTGGCCTATATGATAATATTCTAAATACAAAACTATAAAGTCAAACTCATGGCTTGTAGCACAACAGGTAACAGTGCAGATATGTTTGCATTTTACAGTAACAATACCTGTACATGAAACCATTAAATACAAACATCTTTAACCGTAGGTCCACACAAAACCTTTATAAAGATAAACAACTTTGACAAAAATTATCTTTAAATATATTTTTGGTTGCCCTGAATCACAAAATATTTGTCTGCAAACTTAATTCCTTTATTCATTTTCAAACCCCTGATAGGCAGAAGCCAAACCGTCTCACAGTTTCAGGCTCTCTCAGGTGGATATATTCAACCTAGTAATATATTCTGAATGTGAGGTCTGTGCGTCCAGAATGCTGCTGCCTTCACCAGCTCACCTTCATTCCTTGACTGATTTCTCCTTTTTCAGCTCATGAGGGCTTTCAACTCCCTTGAACTGACAGTCACTGATGCTGAGCGGCGTGCGATTCCTCTGCCCCTGCAGAGTTGCCTGTTCTCTCTACACACTGAAGCCTATGTGAGTCACTATCCTCCTGCAAATTGCCTTGTGTGAGCTTTATTCCGCTATATACAGCCTATGGGCGCTGTTCTCTGATAACGTTAATGCTTGTCACCACACTCTAATCTGTGCCATATGATCTTCTCCCCTTTACTGCTAACTATAATTAATATCCAAGTCATGTCTCAAGAAGCTACACATACTGTGCAGAAGCTAAATTGTAGGACTAATTAGAAAGTTGCTTAATTTTCCATTTAGAAAGCAAATCAGAACAAAAGTGTCTAGACTTTAAAAATGGACTGTGGTGTTTAGAAAAAAAAGAAAAGAAAAATCCCTCTTCCCATAAGCAATGCCACAATAATATGTCAATGGACTGTGTAGTTTTGCATTGAAGCCCATTAAATTGAATGGGAGTGAACGGCAAATTCAATGTTCTGGGGGAAAGTTTAACCAAATTCTGAAGACACCAAAGGCTGATAAATACTGAAACAGAGCAAAGGTGGGGGCTACACTGACTACAGTAGAAACCTGATTAAGTTGACTACCTTTATTGGAGCCTAAATAGATTCAGACACTGAAGCTTGCAGCTAAGTAGGAAATGAACGGCTTGCGCTTCTGTAAAGCCATGCTAAATAATAAACTGGAATAACCCATTTCATCTGTTTAGGTCAGAACATAACTAATTAACTTTGGGAGATGGGGGAAAACAAGATTGTGCAAGCTCAAGTTTATGGATTTTCTAAGCATGGGGTACTGCCAGACTCGGGCCAGTGTACTGATCACACAGTGCCTATTGCTCTATAAATGGGTTTCTTATTTCCCCAATTGTAGCAATAGGGCACATACTTATTACAGAGAACGGGTTAACCAGCCACACATGCGACACTGCTTATTCCATTCCAACATAGTTTACGCATTGCTCAGAATATATTCCAGTTTCTCCATCTTTCCCCCATGAATCTATAAAAGATGGGAGCCCACGAAACACTGAACATTTCATGCAATTAACTGAAAAAAGACGACACGGTCTAGATATTGTTTCCATTCAGCCAAAGCCTAACAGTCAACCACAAGAGATGATCGGCATGTAAGACATGAGTTTACACAAAATATTAAGCATACAAACCTAACACATATGAAACAAGAAATGTAAGACACAGTGTTAAGCATCAGAATACAGGAGCTTTCATTAGTTCAATACTCACATTGTCAGTATTTTAGTACTAAGGGTACTTTCACACCAGCGTTCTTCTTTTCCGGTATAGAGTTCCGTCCTAGGGACTCAATACCGGAAAAAAACTGATCAGTTTTGTCCTAATGCATTCTGAATGGAGAGCAATCCGTTCAATATGCATCAGGATGTCTTCAGTTCAGTCACTGTACGTTTTTTGGACGGAGAAAATACTGCAGCATGCTGCGGTATTTTCTCGGTCAAAAATTCCAGAACACTTGCCAGAATGCCGGATCCAGCCCCAAGTGTTCCGGAAAAACAGATCAGGTTTTGTAATACCAGATATCAGAAATACCAGATCCGTTTATCCGGATTACAACCGGAAAGACCGATATGGTATTGGAATACATTTGTGAGACGGAACAGTCTACAAATGGTATCAGTTTGCATACAGATTGCCGGAACCAACTGCCTCCAGGAATCCAGCGACACTAGTGTGAAAGTACCCTAAGCTGAGTTACACTACATCTTTTACAACAAAGATGATAGATATCTCTCAACTGGCTCCGCTCCTCCTGTTCTATAACATGCTGCAAATTGGAAAGCATAGTCATGGCGATCAGTTCGCATAAAAAGAGATTTGTCATCTCTCCTGACATGTCCAAGTAAATACTTGCATTACCCATAGAATAATAAATCTGAAGCATTTTTGTGCTATTCCTCCTATAACATTTTTTTATAAATTGTCACTTGCTATTCCACTTGTCAGAGGGGTGAATTATTATACAGTCTGACACTCGAGTGGATGACGGCACCCCATACTGACAAGGGGAATGGTAAAACCCAATTTTCAATTTATTCATAAATTACTATAAAGAATAACAGAGAAATGACAGAACAGTGTTTCCTGCTCACCTTCCGGTAACCGCACCAAGTGATTTCTCCTAATGTTCAGATCCCGTAATGATTCTAATTTACCAATCTGCTGGGGAAGTGCTTGGATCTCATTACAGCTCACATCCTGTAGATGACAGGGACAATAATGAATGTGATTTCAAATCAAGTAATGTAACTGCAACGCATTAAAGGGGTTCTCCGGGCATTTCAGCTAATCTATAGTTGGTACTAACCTGTGGAAGGGAGATCTTTTAGACAGTACTAAAATGCAGGTGAACAGGAAAAGAAGCAAACACATCCGGTCGGGACCTAGGTAGAGGAGCCCGCAGCCTGTATGAGTGCAGTGGAGACAGTGGAATCGGCGGAGCAAGGGACAGGTAAGTACCATCTAAAAGATCTTCCTCCCACAACTTCGTACCAACAACGGATTAGCTGGAGCGCCCAGAGAACCCCTTCAATAGTGAAATTAGACAAAACGGAAATCGCAACAGGCAAGTGGAAATATCACCATAACAATTATCTTGATGTATGTGGCCACATAGGCTGTTGGGGCGTCCACTTGAAGCTCAAGTGAATGGAAAGCAACTGTGCTCAGATTCAGCAAGTGGGGGTACAGCAAGTGATTATGAAGCAACATGTGGAAGTCTGACAAGGAGTTGGGGTTTTTCTAGAGATGATCGATTACAGCGCCTTGTCTCGGTAAAACTTGTGGAGTTAATGATACTTAGATGGACTTTCAATAACATAATACATTGCTTTTAGTAAAAGCGCTTAGCTGGATGAACATGTCTGATATGAACCAGATGACATAATAGCCAGTCATGCAAATATTTCTTCATGTGTGCAGTGCAGGGCAGGCCTGGCCCATAGATCACTGAGCACATAAGCTAAATGTGGATAATCCTCTGTGCACCTACCAGCTCAGTCAGATGCCTCAGATGACATATCTCCTCTGGCAAGGAGTCAAGCTTGTTGTTACTTGCAATAAGCACTTTGAGGGGGAGGCTGCAGACGTGCCCAGGAAGTGAAGTCAGCTGATTCCGGCTTGACATAAAAAAGAAAGAAAACATTCAATGAAATAATGCATATAAACCAGGTATTATGCAATTTATGGCATCAAACTGTATTATTGTTTAGTAGCCTATAAACTCACTGACTATTGGTAATGAAGGCTTGGAGAATTTTAAAGTAACTTTTTTGTAATATACTTTAATTACTGAGATCGCACATTTCTATTAGAAAAATAGCTCTATAGTGGCCCATTTTGAGCCTTAGCAACGTTCCTCTGTCTTCTGTTAATAGTAACAGTCAGTGTTAGCAAGTCTCCACAGTTATGTAAACAGAAAACAGAGGAGCGTTGCTAAGGCTGAATGCACACGGCCGTTTTTCACGGCTGTGAGAGGTCCATGGAACCACGGGCTGGATTCCTGCTGAGAGCTGCCGGCTCTGGGGTGGGGGTGGGGGAAGCTGGTGACTCTGGGGTGGGGGTGGGGGGGGGGGGTAGTGGGGGAAGGGGAGAGCTACTGGCACTAGAGGATAGTGGAGCCGATGGCACTGGGGGGAACTAAAGCACTTAGGCTGATCAATTTATATACATGAAAACAGTCTATTAATTCATTTTTTCCTATTCGAGTACTCGATTAGTTGTAAAAATAACTGCAGCCCTACCTGAGATTGAGGAAAGTTAAGGCCTGCAGGTTGAGAGTGGCCTCCGGCACGTAGCGGACACAGTTCTGGTAAAGATTTAGGCTCTCCAAAGAAACATAATTGCAGATTTCCGCAGGAATCTCAGACAATCTATTCCGAGACAGATCTGAAACAAAAGTACAATTATTACTGAGTGGATAAAGCAGCACAGTTCATCTCCATGTTAATTACTGTCCAGCGTATGTCTGCCTAATACAACAGGCCACTGTTATGTACTACAACTTCCATTACTTTCACTGACTCACTGACATCTACACTGCGAGGAGTGCACGCTACATTTTACCTCATTTTTATTACCGGAAGCAAAAATCATTTTTCAAAAATAAACTTTACTAAATCTCAAGCCCAATACTGAGATACTGAGAGAGCAGGCATGTTTGCCAGAGGCAAGCCCGCATCTGTATGTATTGCCACCTTTATATACAGAGTATAAGTGCAAGTACCTGAGGGAGGAAGACAAAGCGGTATGTGTGTACTAGTTTCTCACAGCACTACTACCAAGGGATAATATCCGAAAAGCCCACATTAATGTCACATCAGGATTTGTGAACATTGCCCTTTAAACAAAGTCTACACACAACTTAAAGGGGGTTTTCCGAGATTTTGATACGGATGACCTATCCTTACTTTTCATTCAGTGCAAACTCAAAAGTTTTGCTTAAAGTTGAAAATATTTGTTCAAAATATTAAAAAAGTGCTTCACAATCTGCCAAAGAGAAGAGAAGTTGTTCTAAGGATGGTATTAGACTAGCAGAAGAGACTGAATCGCCTGCTCATCAGTGGAGGAGACCATTGCTATTACATGCAGCAATCGCCTCCACAGTAGCCATCGCTCATCCCCTTACAGAATCATTATTTGTGATTGCAAGTTAAAAGAGCGCTTGCTCGTTCATGTAGTAATCGGGGGCAGTATAGCACAGGCAGATCATCGCTAACCAGCATTCATACTTGCTGGCGATGATCTCAAAGATTCATACAAAGACTTGCTGGCGATGATCTACCCGACTATATGTAAAAACAGTCCTAGGAGCTGAAAACTGCACAGACATAAGAGGAGAGACACAAATCTGCCACTTAGGCCCTTTTCTCACGTCCTTGTGAATGGCCACCCTCAAAAGACAGACTAAGCCACGCCCTGACCTGGTTAGGCCACGCCCCTTCCCACTCCACAGACTCTCTCCCTGCAGCTCATGCTCAGACAGCACAGTGCTGCTGTTTAAAAGGACATCCCTGTGTCTGTCCAGGCCCTGCACCAGACAGAGGACAGGGAGTCTGAAAGCCGGACTGTCCTGCCTAAAACCTCTGGCTACCCTAGTCTTTGTACATATCTGTGACAGCGCCTGTAAAAGGTCCATTTTCTGTCCCTGTGTTTGCTTTGTGCGCTCCATTTTGCATATGTTTTCCATTACACTGCTAGGCTGAAAAGGGGATTAGCATCTCCTGGCTTCAGTCAGTGAAAACCACTGATAGGGATGCCACCAGTGTTTTATGGCCCACAGACTTCAATGGGCGTTTTTGGTCCGCAACTTGAAGCAAAGTAGTGCATGTTACACAGTCAGTGGAAAGCAAGCATCTGTGAACACATTAAAATCAGTGGATAACTGTGCTGTCTGTGGACAACATGGACAGCACACGTCCATGATTTCCTGATGTGTGAAAGAGGGATAAAGGTACTTTCACATTAGTGTTTTTCTTTTCCGGCATAGAGTTCTGTCACAGGGGCTCTATATCGGAAAAGAACTGATCAGGATTATCCCCATGCACTCTGAATGGAGAGTAATCCGTTCAGGATGCATCAGGATGTCTTCAGTTCAGTCATTTTGACTGATCAGGCAAAAGAGAAAACCGCAGCATGCTACGGTTTTATCTCCGGCAAAAAAAACTGAAGACTTGCCTGAAGGCCGGATCCGGCCTTCCGGTCTGCGCATACCGGTAAAAATGTGAAAAAAGATACAAGACGGATCCGTCTGTCCGCATGACAAGCGGAGACACGGATCCGTTCTTGCAATACATTGTAAGACGGATCCGCATCCAGATGCGCCTCACAAATGCTTTCAGTCACATCCAGATCGGTGGATCCGGCAGGCACTGCTGCAAGTGTGACAATAGCCTTAGGCTCCTTTCACACTAGCGTTCGCTGGTCCGCTCGTGAGCTCCGTTTGAAGGAGCTCACGAGCGGACCCGAACGCAGCCGTCCAGCCCTGATGCAGTCTGAATGGAGCGCCTGTCCGCCTCCGCACGGACAGGCGGACAGCTGAACGCTGCTTGCAGCGTTCGGGTGTCCGCCTGGCCGTGCGGAGGCGTGCGGATCCGTCCAGACTTACAATGTAAGTCAATGGGGACGGATCCGTTTGAAGATGCCACAATGTGGCTCAATCTTCAAGCGGATCCGTCCCCCATTGACTTTACATTGAAAGTCTGGACGGATCCGTCCGAGGCTATTTTCACACTTAGCTTTTTTTTTGCCATTTTAATGCAGACGGATCCGTTCTGAACGGAGCCTCCGTCTGCATTATTATGCGCGGATCCGTTCAGAACGGATCCGCCCGAACGCTAGTGTGAAAGTAGCCTAAGGCCTTATTTTTAGCTTTTCTTAGCTGAACAGTTTCCCAGCACTGTCTGCACACACTTCTAGAGAGTAAATCGAATGTATCCAATTGTGGTATGATCTCATGAAAGATTGTATTTCACAGACGCTGGATATTTCTCAAGGACAGGATACAAGGATCTTTCTGTTAAATAATGTGATGTTTAGTGGCCGCCATATACAGTTTTTCACCCATAGTGACGGTACCCATCAGCTGCACTATGCTGCCATAGCTGAGGACAGCACCGCTGGTTTCAGTAATAGATCTACCCTCACCTGTAACTAGCAGCCAAGCTCCAGGAATGAGAAGTATAACGTATAATACGGTTAAAGGGGTTCTGCACTTTGTTTAAACTGATGATCTATCCTCGGACACCAGGGACCCCCGCCGATCAGCTGTTTGAGAAGGCAGCGGCGCTCCAGCAGTGCCCAGAGCTTAGCCCCGCCCAGGCCAGTGATACCAGTCGTGATGTCATTGTGCCAGCGGTAAACAGTGAGATGGCCGCGGCGCTGCCTTTTCAAACAGCTGATCGGCGGGGGGCCTGGGTGTCGGACCCCTGCCGATCAGATGCTGATGATCTATCTAGAGCAGTGTTTCCCAACCAGTGTGCCTCCAGCTGTTGCAAAACTACAACTCCCAGCATGCCTGGACAGCCTTTGGCTGTGCGGGCATGCTGGGAGTTGTAGTTTTGCAACAGCTGGAGGCACACTGGTTGGGAAACACTGATCTAGAGGATAGATCATTAGTTTAAACAAAATGCAGAACCCCTTTAACCCTCTTATCTATAAGAGTCAAAAACAAGTATATCATAACATGCCCCAAAAGATATCCAAAAATGATTTCTTAGAGTTAAACCAATTGCTCATAACTTAAGTCCTTGTCCCCAGGAAGACTTACAATATAACTTTCCTACCTCAGGCATATTGAATAAAAATGCATTGGAGAATCATATCTCTAACATTTAACTACTGGGGTTTAAAGGGGTCCTAAACCTTTGCTGAAACCACGGAGGTGTAGAGGGGCTTCTCAGAGCACGTTCATTGGCCGTGCTCGGCTTTTCCAGCTTACAGACTATGGATCTCTACTCCACTTGCTGAGCAGAGGTGATGAAACCAGAAAGTGCAGTGCACTCAGATGCTGCGGATTCTGCAAAGGTTTAGGTCCTCTTTAAACTGTAGAATTTGAGCACAGAGAGAAAAAAAATAACATACATGGGTCACCGGTAAAGGCGGTAACTAGGAGTGAAGTACAGCTCTTTATATTTCTGGTATGTTCCCAAGTTCTGCTCCTGAGATGGCTGAGCGCTTACACTCTATCACCGTCTTGTCCTGTTAGACTAGATTCTGGTAAAATGAATCACTAAGCCAATGACCTATTCCAGCCTTCAACAGCCCTCCTTACACTCAAGAAGCAGACATTCTTTTTGATGCCTTTCACTGATAGGGTAGCGGCTTCAATGAGCTTACAAATTACAATAGTTACTCGTGAATAGTGATGAGCGAACTTGTGTTTTCAAGATTGGCGTACAAGGTTCAGGTTATCTAAGATTTCTGTTATGGTTTCCGCTACCAAGAACTATAACTTAGAAACAAAGAATGTGTCAGAAGATAAGAACCATTTGGCCCATCTAGTCTGCCCAATATACTAAATACTATGGATAGCCCCTGGCCCTATCTTATATGAAGGATGGCCTTATGCCTATCCCATGCATGCTTAAACTCCTCCACTGTATTTGCAGCTACCACTTCTGCAGGAAGGCTATTCCATGCATCCACTACTCTCTCAGTAAAGTAATACTTCCTGATATTACTTTTAAACCTTTGCCCCTCTAATTTAAAACTATGTCCTCTTGTAGCAGTTTTTCTTCTTTTAAATATTCTCTCCTCTTTTACCTTGTTGTTTCTATCATATCCCCTCTGTCTCGTCTTTCTTCCAAGCTATACATGTTAAGGTCCTTTACTCTTTCCTGGTAAGTTTTATCCTGCAATCCATGTAATAGTTTAGTAGCTCTTCTCTGTACTCTCCCCAAAGTATCAATATCCTTCTGGAGATATGGTCTCCAGTACTGAGCACAATACTCCAGATGAGGTCTCACTAGTGCTCTGTAGAGCGGCATGAGCGCCTCCCTCTTTCTACTGGTAATGCCTCACCCTATACACAGACTTATGGTCTGTGGTAGCGGAATCCATAACGGAATTCTTAGATAACCTGAACCTTGTACCCAAACTCGAAAACACAAGTTTGCTAATCCCTACTCGTGGGTTGTCCCATTACATCAGCTCACTATGCTGCTGTTCAAATTCAAATCAACTCCACGAGACAGAGATAGACGATCGCATGGACTCCCATAGAGTTGAATGGAACAGCAGCACGCATGCGTGTCCAATGCCTCCAGCAATCGGCAGGGGTCCCAGCTGCTGGACCCCCACAAATAAGACTTATCTCCTACCCTGTGAACAGAACCATTTCTAAGGCACTAAAAAGGGAATTCATACTGGATGTAACTTATGTGCAAGATTTTATCATAAACCCACTGCAAAATCTGCATTGAAATGGGATGGGGTGAAATCCATGGTGCAAAACCACAGCATAAATTGACAATATCTAGATATAAAATACACATTGAAGGTACAATTCATTGCGGATTGTATTTGCAGTGTGTGTGGGTAAATTCATAAAATCTCTCCCATTTTACTGTTACTGTATAAATACTGCCGATTCTCCAACCGCAATCCTGTGATGGAAATCCACAGCATGTCCACACCATGAAAACATATGATCTGGGTAGAGAAATCTGAGCGAGAGAGCAATCATTGCCTGCTTATAGAAAGGATCCCCAGCAGCGTAAATTAAGAGACTTAAGGGTGGGTTCACACTAGCGTTAGGGATTCCGTTATGGCTTATAACATGGTTATAACAGAAAATAACGAAATCCATAAGACGGAAGGACTGATCCGTTCTTCTGCCCATAGACTTGTATTATGACAGAATGCAAAACGGAAGCCTTTAAAGGGCATTCTGTTTGCTCTCTGTCCTAATAGAAGTCTATGGAAATCAAAACAGATCCGTCTGGGTCCCGTTATGCAAGACAGGACTTTGTTTTCAGTCTTGCATAACGGGACAAAGAGGAATCCGTTATGCTTTCCCATAGACTTGTATTAGGATGGAAAGCATTCAGAAAAAGCTAAACGTCGGATCCAGCAATGCGCCGAAACGACGTTTAGCTTAAGGCCGGATCCGGATTAATGCCTTTCAATGGGCATTAATTCCGGATCCGGCCTTGCGGCAAGTCTTCAGGATTTTTGGCCGGAGCAAAAAGCGAAGCATGCTGCGGTATTTTCTCCGGCCAAAAAACGTTACGGTCCGGAACGGAAGACATCCTGATGCATCCTGAACGGATTTATCTCCATTCAGAATGCATTAGGATAAAACTGATCAGGATTCTTCCGGCATAGAGCCCCGACGACGGAACTCTATGCCGGAAGAAAAGAACGCAAGTGTGAAAGAGCCCTTAGGCTACTTTTACACTCAATTTTGGTGCAGATCAGTCATAGATCTGCACAGACTGATCAGTTCAGATAATACAACCGTCTGCATCCGTTTAGAACGGATCCTTTGTATTATTTTTAACATAGCCATGACGGATCCGTCTTGAACACCACTGAAAGTCAATGGGGGACGGATCAGTTTTCTATTGTGCCAGTGAAAACAGATCCGTCCCCATTGACTTTCATTGTGTGTCAGGATGGATCCGATTGGCTCAGTTTCATCAGACGGACACCAAAACGCTGCAAGCAGCGTTTTAGTGTCTGCCTCCAAAGCGTAATGGTGACTGATCGGAGGCAAACTGATGCATTCTGAGCGGATCCTTTTCCATTCAGAATGCATTAGGGCAAAACTGATCAGTTTTGGACCGCTTGTGAGAACCCTGAACAGATCTAACAAACGGAAAGCCAAAACGCCAGTGTGAAAGTAGCCTTATACGTCTTCCTGCTGGATCCACTTCTGCCTCAAAAAAACTGCTTGTGTGATTTTAGCCTTACTCTGGCACGCAGAAAACAACCATGCTGTTATGAGGCTTGAAGGCCGCAAGTAACATGACCTGTGATGGTCTCTTCTTTCTCAGGCCCATGGGTACAAAGTCGCACATTATGAAACCAGAGCCATTCACTATTCATTGGCTGGCAGACATTTTTATGTAAAGATGCTGGTGCATACAGACAGCTGCTCAGTTATGTCTCTGCTATTCTCACACAGATGACCTGGCAAAGTCCCAAATCATTCAGCCTTAATGTACAAGAGTGGCCTCTTCATGCAAAAATGTGGCTGTTCCGGTCCCTGCAGCACAATGGTTTGTTTCAGATGATGTCATGGTGTGGAGGATGGCCCGGAGGAGTTCTTAGAAGAACATAGGACTTTTTATGGACACCACATCCCCCCTGAGCACACACCCTCAGTAAATGGAGTCCTGCTGGAGAGACGCCTATGAGACAATGCAAGGACAGTCTTTGTGAGGCTACAATTTAGAATAGCCGAAGGCAACAGGTCATCTTCCTACCAAGATATATGGAATGTGAATACACAAAGCAACTTGGGTAATAAATCAAGAAGTTTTAGCTTTTATCAAATATATAAATACATGCAGGGATGATGCCCAGTAAGAGCAGATTTCGGTCCCTGGGCTAGTAAGACTTAAAGGGGTTGTCTCATCGCATACAATGGGGGCAAACCGCTAGTATATGCCCCAATTGTCTGATAGATGCATGTCCCACTGCTGGGACATGCACCTATCTCCTAAACGGAGCAGGCCAAAGTGGTGGCTGGAGGACTCTGGTCCGGCCACCACCAATCACTCTCCCCATAGAAGTGGCATGACTGGCCACCGCTCCCATTCACTTCTACGGGCCCGATGGAAATAGCTGAGCCAGCGCTCGGCTATTTTCGGCAGCCCCATAGAAATGAATGGAGGGCGGCTGCACATGCACAGTGTGCCTTGCACCACTTTCGGGGCTCCGTTTGGTGCTGGAGGACTGAAACAGTGGGGAACAAGTGGGGAACAAGTATGAATCTACTCTTTACAGATTCATATACGTCACTGTAATCCTGCCTGTAATGATGAGCAGGTAACTGCAGTAAGCAGTAACCAGGTGCGGGTCAAAAACACGGGTCCATTACACCTGATCTCTGTGTAGCCTCCACTATTGGTTTGGGCTCACAAAAACTGATGGAAATAACTGATCAAATAACTGAAGTGTGAACTAGGCCTTAGCCACGTCCATAGTACTCGAGATCCATTCCTCCAGTCACCAGCTCGCCACCTATTATCCTCCTATTTAGCTCCTGTATGTTGCCATCACTGAGGGCAGCACAATGTAGTGACAGAGCCGCTGATTTCAGAGGCCTGTCACTCCTGTGATGCTATTCAGTAGTTTTAGACCTCCTGCGCACACAGCGTTTTCTGCATGTCCAGAAGAACCACTGCGTAGTAGAGTATCTGCAAGGTATAGATTATACAAATCATACACTTTGCTGATTTTTTCTGTGCGGAAATTGACCTGCCGTGCAGATTTCCAAATCTGCTGAATTATGTTGGTGGTTTTAGCTGCAGATTTCGTCCTTTAGTAATGAAGGGTGGGATCTGCGTAAAAAAAAACAAAAAAAAACAAAAAAAAACAAAAAAAAAACCACACACATCAAATCCGCACCAAAAACTACTGTTAGACATTGCGGATATGGTGCAGAAACGCACAGATCTTCTGCATGTTGACCTACACCCGGACCTGCTAAAGCCCGCAGCGCACGCCTCCACTGTGAGGGAGAGGAGTCTGATGAAGCACGCTGCACCCACCTCTAGACGAAGAGTGAGTTTTCTTTCATGCTGTCCCTATACCGTTCACCGCTATGTATATGGGAGAATGTCTACGCTATTCTTGTTTCTTTAACCACTTCCAGACCGGGAGATTTACCCCCTTCCTAAGCAGGCCTAATTTTGCTAATCTGACATGTGTCACTTTATGTGGTAATAACTTTGGAACACTTTTACTTATCCGAACCAAGATTTTTCATAAAGAAAAAAATTGGGAAAAATTTGCAACTTTCCAAATGTCAATTTTTGTCTGCTTTTCACACAACTGTATAAATTGATCCGCATCTTTGCGGACCCATTCATTTAAAAAAATATGGAGCATGTCCTATTCTTGTCCGCGGTTGCAGACAAAAATAGGCACTCTCTATAGAGCGCCCGCCATTTGCGGTCTGCAAAATGCGTAACGCACATGGCTGGTATCCATGTTTTGCGGATCCACAATTTGTAGACCGCATAATACTTATTTAGTCGTGTGAATACACCCTAAGACAGATAGTGATGCCTCATAAAATATTCATTTACATTCCCCATATGTCTACTTCATGTTGGCATCATTTTGGTAATGTAATTTTATTCTTTTAGGACGTTAGAAGCAATTCTTGAAATTTTTAGGAAAATTTCCAATGTCAACCTTTTTAAGGAGCAGTTCAGGTCTGAAGTCACTTTGTGGGGCTTACATAATAGAACCAACCCATAAATGACCCTATTTTAGAAACAACACCCCTCAGACTATTCAAAACTAGTTTTAGAAATGTTGTTAACCCTTTAGGTACTCCATAGGAATTAAAGCAAAATAGAGGTGAAACTTCAAAATTTAACTTTTTGGCAGATTTTCCATTTTAAACATTTGTTTTCTGGAACACATAAAAGGTTAACAACAAAACAAACCTCTATTTATTACCCCGATTCTGCAGTTTGCAGAAACACGCCATATGTGGTCGTATACCACTGTTTGGGCACACGGCAGGGCACAGAAGGCAAGGAGCGCCATATGGTTTTTTGGAAGGCAGATTTTGATGAAGTGGTCTTTGGGAACAATGTTGCATTTGAAGAGACCCTGAGGTTCCCCCACAGTGAAAACCCCCAAAAAGTGACCACATTTTGTAAACGACACCACCCAAGTAATTTCTAAGAGATGTAGCAAGCACTTCAATCAACAGGAGGTGTTTCATAGAATTTTTAATACTTGGGTGTGCAAATGAAAAAATTATAATTTTTTAAAATTTTACAAGAAACTTTCTTTTTCACAAAAGATAACAGGAGAATATCCCCCCACAATTTGCAAACCACTTTCTCCTGAATTACAGTAAGACCCCAACTGTGGTCGTAAACTTATTTGGGGATACGACGGGGCTCAGAAGGGAAGAAGTGGCATCGATTTTCGAACATGGAATTTTCTGTCATAGTTTTTAACAGCAATAACTTTTTTTATTTTTTGTTGAATGAGCTGCGTGAGGGCTTATTTTGAGTGGGACAAGCTGTAGTCTTTATTGGCACCATTTTGGGGTACATTTGGCTTTCTGGTTGCTCATCAAATTTTTTGGGAGCTGAAGTCACAAAAAAGCTGTTAGGTGTCATTTTTCAATTTTTTTTTTTTTTTTTTTATACTGTTTACTTGATGGAGTAGATCATGTGATATTTTTATAGATCCGGTCATTACGGACGCGACAATATCAAATATGTCATTTTTTTATTTTTACGTTTTACAAAATAAAAACATTTTTAGAAACAAAAAAATCATGTTTTTGTGTTGGCAAATAACTTAGAGCCATATTTTTTTTCATTTTTCTGGCTATATAGTCTTGTGAGAGTGCTTGTTTTTTGCAGGACGAGGTGACATTATTGCTACCAATTATGGGGTACATACGACTTTTTGATTGATATGTTTTTTGAGAGGTGATGTGACTAATAAAAAAACTGTTTTAGCATTATATATATATATATATATATATATACAGACGTGGACAAAATTGTTGGTACCCTTTGGTCAATGAAAGAAAAAGTCACAATGGTCACAGAAATAACTTTAATCTGACAAAAGTAATAATAAATTAAAATTCTATAAATGTTAACCAATGAAAGTCAGACATTGTTTTTCAACCATGCTTCAACAGAATTATGTAAAAAAATAAACTCATGAAACAGGCATGGACAAAAATGATGGTACCCCTAACTTAATATTTTGTTGCGCAACCTTTTGAGGCAATCACTGCAATCAAACGCTTCCTGTAACTGTCAATGAGACATCTGCACCTCTCAGCAGGTATTTTGGCCCACTCCTCATGAGCAAACTGCTCCAGTTGTGTCCGGTTTGAAGGGTGCCTTTTCCAGACTGCATGTTTCAGCTCCTTCCAAAGATGCTCAATAGGATTGAGGTCAGGGCTCATAGAAGGCCACTTTAGAATAGTCCAATTTTTTCCTCTTAGCCATTCTTGGGTGTTTTTAGCGGTGTGTTTTGGGTCATTGTCCTGTTGCAAGACCCATGACCTGCGACTGAGACCAAGCTTTCTGACACTGGCTAGTACATTTCTCTCTAGAATTCCTTGATAGTCTTGAGATTTCATTGTACCCTGCACAGATTCAAGACACCCTGTGCCAGACGCAGCAAAGCAGCCCCAGAACATAACAGAGCCTCCTCCATGTTTCACAGTAGGGACAGTGTTCTTTTCTTGATATGCTTCATTTTTTCGTCTGTGAACATACAGCTGATGTGCCTTGGCAAAAACTTCGATTTTTGTCTCATCTGTCCACAGGACATTCTCCCAGAAGCTTTGTGGCTTGTCAACATGTAGTTTGGCATATTCCAGTCTTGCTTTTTTATGATTCGTTTTCAACAATGGTGTCCTCCTTGGTCGTCTCCCATGTAGTCCACTTTGGCTCAAACAACGACGGATGGTGCGATCTGACACTGATGTTCCTTGAGCATGAAGTTCACCTTGAATCTCTTTAGAAGTCTTTCTAGGCTCTTTGTTACCATTCGGATTATCCGTCTCTTAGATTTGTCATCAATTTTCCTCCTGCGGCCACGTCCAGGGAGGTTGGCTACAGTCCCATGGATCTTAAACTTATGAATAATATGTGCAACTGTACTCACAGGAACATCTAGTTGCTTGGAGATGGTCTTATAGCCTTTACCTTTAACATGCTTGTCTATAATTTTCTTTCTGATCTCTTGAGACAGCTCTTTCCTTTGCTTCCTCTGGTCCATGTCGAGTGTGGTACACACCATATCACCAAACAACACAGTGATTACCTGGAGCCATATATATAGGCCCAATGGCTGATTACAAGGTTGTAGACACCTGTGATGCTAATTAGTGGACACACCTTGAATTAACATGTCCCTTTGGTCACATTATGTTCTGTGTTTTCTAGGGGTACCATCATTTTTGTCCATGCCTGTTTCATGAGTTTATTTTTTTACATAATTCTGTTGAAGCATGGTTGAAAAACAATGTCTGACTTTCATTGGTTAACATTTATAGAATTTTTATTTATTATTACTTTTGTCAGATTAAAGTTATTTCTGTGACCATTGTGACTTTTTCTTTCATTGACCAAAGGGTACCAACAATTTTGTCCACGTCTGTATATATATATATATATATAATTTTTTTTTTTTTACACCGTTCACTTGATGGGGTAGATCATGTGATATTTTTGTAGAGCCAATTGTAACAGACCTGCTATCTTCATTCAGCAGGACCAGCGCTGGCGTCACCACGCTCACTACGTGGTGAGCGCGATTACGTCATCAAAGGTACTTTTGCAGGTCCTGAAAGAACAACAAAGAAGAGGTTCCTGGCTGCGCGATCAAGTGGATGAGGCGAGTTATGTTTTTATTATTTTTTTAACCCTCAATGGACATTTGACTTTGCATTCTGTATTAAAGAATGCTATTTTTTTTCCATTATAACCATGTTATAATAGAAAATAATAAAATCTACAAAACACCAAACTCAAATTTCAGTGAAGAAGTCCAGGTTCGGGTACCACATTCATTTTTTTCTAACGCGCGTGCAAAACGGAACGAAATCGCAGCCAAAACTGACAAATTGCGTGCCTACTCATGCGGGTTCCCCGCAATGCACCCGGCCCTCACCTGCGTGAAAGAGGCCCTAGGGTCCATTCACACGAACGCATGGCCTCCGGCCGTGTGAACTTCGTGCTACGGATGTGGACCCACTGACTTGAATGGGTCTGGGATCTGAAAAATATAGGACATGTCTTATCTTTTGCAGAGCAGAGGCACGGACCCGAAAGCCCGCGGACGTGGTCCGCAACATGAGCACGGAGGCCATATGCTCAAGTGAATGGACCCTAAAGCCTGGAAAAAAAACTGAAATGGCCACTACTGTCATTTCAACAAACTTTGCATAAATAAATGGCTTATTTAAAACTGTAAAGTGCTGCAGAATATTTTGGCGCTAGAGTTAGACTAAGGCTACTTTCACACTAGCGTTCGATCGGATCCGTTCTGAACGGATACGATCATATTAATGCAGACGGAGGCTCCGTTCAGTACGGATCCGTCTGCATTAATAACTTAGAAATTTTTCTAAGTGCGCAAGATGCCTCAGCGGATCCATTCAGACTTTCAATGTAAAGTCAATGGGGGACGGATCCGCTTGAAGATTGAGCCATATGGTGTCATCTTCAAGCGGATCCGTTCCCATTGACTTACATTGTAAGTCTGAACGGATCCGCTCGCCTCCGCACGGCCAGGCGGACAGCTGTTCCCTGGCCGTGCGGAGGCGAGCGGAGCGGAGGCTGAACGCCGCCAGACTGATGCAGTCTGAGCGGATCCGCTCCATTCAGACTGCATCAGGGCTGGACGGAGGCGTTCGGGTCCGCTCGTGAGCTCCTTCAAACGGAGCTCACGAGCGGACCGACGAACGCTAGTGTGAAAGTAGCCTAAGGCATTATTCTCTGATATATTACAAAGTTTCTTCATCTGCACTTTTGATTTACGCACAGTTTGTTGAAACGAAAGTGACCATTTATGGTACAGCTACATGGCAACATTTGTTGTGCAACTTCCTGTCACAGAAAAGTTGTGCGACTTTTTTTTGTAATGATAGTCAATGGTGTCGGAATGCGACATGCTACAACTGCGACACGACTGGTTGGATTTTTTGAGTGTTGCGTTGCAGCATGTTGCATTGTGACACCATTGACTTTCATTACAAAAAAGTAGCATGACTTTTCTGTGACAAGAAATTGCATGTCGCCAAACTTCAGAAAGTGGCATTTATCATGTAGGCAAAGTTAAAGAGGACCTTTCACCAGTTCTGACATATTGGACATGTGATATCACATTTTTTTTTCTTTTTTTTTTTTTAGAGTAGCATGTCACAGCGAGAGAGAAAAGAAAAAAAAAAAAAAATCTCACCTTCTCCCTTTTTCTAGTCAATGTCACATATTGTGGTTCTGTCCCGTTCTCACATGCTTTTAGGGGCTGGCTCCCGTAAAATGGAGAATCTCTCTAGTGCCCTCTCTTATTCCTCCATTACAATACTGTGATCAACTGAGTATACACAAGGCGCATACATTCCCGAGTGACAAGCAGTGTGTCCTGGAGATGAAATGCTAATTCTGCAACTTCGGCATAGCAGAAAAAATATGCTGCCCCTTTCAACATGTCCCAGCTAGTAAAAATATTTCACCAAATAACTGAAGGGGAAATTCCAGTTTTCTGAAGAAAAATAAAAAGCTGAAGATGGAGTCACAGAGGACACCTGAGGTGAACAGTTACATAATATTTCATATGACTTTGCTGCGTGACGGAGGTTTTCACTAGAATACAGAAATTGGATTTCATACCCATTTTCTATTCAAGAAATCTTGCAGTTTTCAAGTAAAGCAAGAAAACTGGTTGTTTTTTTCCAGTCTTGTCCCTCTTCCCCTTCCCCCCGGCAGGCTGTTTCGAAGATTAAACTCAGGGAAGGGCATGGCCACCAGAGTCAGCAGCCTTAGAGTGCAGTCACATGACCAGATCCGTTTTGCGTTCCGCAAAATAATGCTGATCCATGTGCATCTCACACAGCCAATAGACACGTTCTATCATTTGCGTCTCAGCCACACGGATGACATGCAGTATTCCCAAGAATTTCGGCACAGAATAGAAAACCAAAATGTTCATGGAAATTCCCTGTGGACAATGTCTGTAAAGAGGCTGATTGTCAGGGTCAGCTCTATGCATTGTCATCTCACCAGGCCTTAAAAACCAAGAAGGGCTGGCAGAGGAAGCAGGAGGAGCCTGGGTGCACAGTGGCTTGGGCCTGCCCTCAGTGCAATTAAAAGGTTTTTCTGACATTTTAATACTGATTACCTTATCCTCTGGACACCCAGGGCCCCGCTGCCTTCTCGTAGCTCACCAAGCACAGCGCTGTACATTGTATATTGGCTGTGCTTGGCATTCACTTTTATAGGGCAGAGCTGCTCCTAGACCACGTGCTAGAATAATGCGTCATCACTGGCCTAGGGAAAGCCAGAGAAGGCCATGGCGCACACAGGAGCACCGTTGCCTTCTCAAACAGCTGATTGGCAGTGGTCGCGGGTGTCAGACCCCCACCAATCCTGAGGATAGGTCATCAGTATTAAAAGGGGTATTCCCATCACATACAATGGGGGCATATCCCTAGGATAAGCAGTCATTGTCTGATAGGTGCGGGTCTCAGATTTGGAGAACAAATCGGTGAGTGCTGTGGCAGGAGGACCCCAGTTTTCCCGGGGTCTGTCCACCACCAAGCGCTGCTCCCATACAAGTGAATGGGAGCGCACCGCGCACACACGCAGCCCCTGCTCCCATTCATTCCTATGGGGCAGACGGAAATAGCCAAACCAGCACACTGCTATTTTCGGCGGCCCCATTGAAATGAATGGTAGCAGGGGCTGCGCGTGCGCAGTGCACCCTCCATTAATTTCCCCACTTTGTTCTCGTTCGATCAGACAATAGGGGTATATCCTAGTGATATGCCCCCATTGTATGTGATGGCAAAACCCCTTTAAGATCTCAGAAATACCCTTTAACTGCTCATTTGCATATGGATTAAAAGTACAGTACTTGTTCTCCAGAATGAAGCAAAGGATAGCTTAGTGAAAGGTATCATTACATTCAGCTGAGCTAGCCCTAAGGCATTATGCCTGGATGGAACAGTGAATTTCCTGGTGACGAACTACCTTTAAGACCTTATGCACACAACCAGGTGCCGGCCGTGGCAGTGCTGCGGTCTGCAATGCATGGGCACTGACTGTGTCTGCCATCTGCGGACACGGACCCACTTACTTTAGTAGGGTCTGCGATCCACACAATAAAAGTAGTGCATGCACTACTTTTTTGCGGAACGGTCAGAAAACTATTGAGTGCTTCTGTGGGCTTCCCTTC
Source organism: Bufo gargarizans (assembly GCF_014858855.1). Lineage (NCBI taxonomy): Eukaryota > Metazoa > Chordata > Amphibia > Anura > Bufonidae > Bufo > Bufo gargarizans. Next base: position 214,246,637 of record NC_058083.1, read on the forward strand.
CACACCACACAGTCCTGTGCATGAGGCCTAATATAGTTACACCATCCTACGGTGTGCGTTTGCTTTGTTTCAGTGTTTATGTAACACGTCTTGTCCTCTGTGATTATTACGGCTTCTTGAGGGTTCTTTTTTGCTTTCTTCTGGATCAGCTATGCAGGATAACAGGCTAAACTGGATGGAGGGTTCAGCATGACAAACCACGTTACTTCATATCTGTGCAGATACAGATACTGGAAGGTAACCTGTTCATACAGTTTTATCTGCACTACGTGCATTTTTTGCCTTGACTATTGTACAAAACAAGTACAAAATGTAGATTTTCTGGGTCACCCTTATTTCCACACAGATTGCAAGCTCGTGGGACCAGGGTCCTCACTTCTATTGCTTGATTTGTTGATTAGTTTATTGGGTTATATTCACATCTGTGTCAGGTTCCCTTTGGGGCCCTTTGCTGCAGATTTAAGTAAAATCTGGACAAAATAGCACAGCAAATTTCCCTATTCTGGCAAATGCTGGGCTCCCTAACAAAATCCCATCAGAGAACCATTATGGTGAAAGGGGTCCATCGGGTGCTGCTCATAGTCATAAGGCGTCACCATTGTTTTAGCTTTTCTGTCCCTAGAACAGAAAAACTGTCTCAGATGTGAATGCAGCTGTGAGGGTGCATTCACGACCGTGTGAGAAAAAAAAAAAAAAAAATGTACAGACTACATCCGTGCTGCATCCGTTTTTGTGCGGATCTATTGTAACCATGCCTATTCTTGCCTATAAAATGGACAGGAATAGCACATGCTCTATATTTTTTGCGGCATTATGGAACAAACGGATGCAGACAGCTGTGTGTTTTTTTTGCGGACCCATTGAAATGAGTGTGCCCGCATCCAATTAGCAAAAAATCCGGATCAGACGCAGACCAAAAATACGGTCCTTTGAATAGGGCCTAAAGGGGTATTCCGCACATTCAAGCTATCACTCAGATAGGGGATAATTATTTGATTGGTGAGACCCCTATTGATCACAAGAACAGGGGCCCCATAGCCCACTTGCACTGCCACTCCAATCGTCTGTATGGGACCCGCCAGAAGTAGTCGAGCACTGATCTCTGCTATTTCAGGCTGTCCCATAGAGATCAATGGATGTGAAAACCGCATCTTTGAAATACAGCATTCCATTACAAAACAACTCGTGGCCTTGCGTGGCGTTTACACACGTCAGTGTAAGAACACACACCCTAAAGGCTCAAAATTATGCAGGCAAAACCACTTGTTTGCTTGCAGGTTGCTTCTAACAACTCCAATTTTATAATTAAAAAAAAAACACAACACTTCTTTACTGGAAATAGAGCATCTAGGAGCTCTGTCTTTCATCTATACAAACATCTTGGCTCCCGCCCTTATCCCCTCCAGTAGCACACATACAAGAGCACAATCACATCACCAAGTAGAAATTAGTGTGGCCACAGTTCAAAGCATGACCTCAACAGAAAACCAGCTAGGAGGCTCCCGCGAGCTCGGCTACTTTCACATTTCATACATTTCTCTCTGAAGCGTTACAACATGCACGAAAAAAGCTCAACGACTAACCACCGTACAGCAGCAAACACACTGAACATGAACTAATTGAGCTCGGAAAGAAGCATTTCACACTTACATACTGCAGCTCACAGCACTCTGTGTCCCATTGTCAAGAATTCTACTACAGGGAAACTCCACCCGAAAATAACGCCACCGTGTTCTATTCAAACACCACTTGGGGGTCCAACCTGTGTAACTCATGTTACACAGCTGTAATGAGGACCCTAACCGATCTCAAGAACATGGGCCCCATAGCGAGTTAGAGTTCAGCACTCGGCTACCTCTGGGAGTCCCACAGCACTGAACGGAGTGGCAGCGGACACGGACATACGCAATTGCCACCTGCTCAATCCCCTGCCGTTCGAGACATTAAGTCCAGGACTGCAGAGATTAAATCACAGTTTACTTCTCTTGACCGCTGCAGCCATTCACTGGTCTCTGCAGTCAACTGAAGTAGTCATACACATAGTGAGACTGATCCCGCAGCGATGATAAGTCATGACATACTTGAGTACCTCACATGACAGCTGTGGGCCAGTTATTGGCTGCTGCGATCATGAAGAATAGTCAGTTATGTCATCCCTACAGCACTGGAAACAAAGACCACCAGAATGGAGACATGGGAACACCCTGCAATTTTGCAAGTTCTCCCACTTAGAAATCATGGAGGGGTCTGAAATTCACATTGTAGGTGCATTCCCACTCAGACAGAATAAAAAAAAAAAAAAAAAAAAAAAAAAAAAAGGAAATCACAGGGTATGGTTTTTAAAGAATTTGTCTTGCACATAAGTATTTAACACCCGAGAAACAGCAAGAATTCTGGCTCTCAAAGACCTGTTACTTTGCCTTTAAAAATTCCACCTCTACTCCACTCATTAATCTAACTTAGTAGCGCCTGTCTGAGCTCTTTAAAGACCCCTGTCCACCCCACAGTCAGTCATACACCTACTACTACCATGGGCAAGACCAAAGAGACAAAACTGTGGACCTCCACAAGCCTAGAAAAGGCCTACGGGGCAATTGCTAAGCAGCTTGGTGAAAATAGATCAACTGTTGGAGCAATTGTTGGAAAATGGAAGAGGCTAAAGACAACTGTCAGTTTCCCTCGGACTGGGGCTCCATGCAAGATCTCCCCTCGTGGTGTATAACTGATGATAAGAAAGGTGAGAAATCAGCCAAGAACTACAAGGGAGGAGCTGGTCAATGACATGACGAGAGCTGGGACCACAGTTTCAAAGGTCACTGTCGGTAGAACACTACGCCGTCATGGTTTCAAATCATGCATTGCATGGAAGGTTCCCCTGCTCAAGTCATCACATGTCCAGGCCCATCTGAAGTTTGCCAATGAGGAGGCATGGGAGAAAGTCCTGTTATTAAGATGAGACCAAAGGAGAACTTTTTTGTCTAAACTTCACTCGTCATGTTTGGAGGAAAAAGAAGGATGAGTTGCATCCCAAGAACACCATCCCTACTGTGAAGCATGGGGTAACATCATGCTTTGGGGGGTGCTTTTCTGCAATGGGGACAGGACGACTGCACTGTATTAGGGAGAGGATGAATGGGGCCATTTATGGTGAGATTGTGAGCAACAACCTCCTTCCCTCAGTCAGAGCATTGAAGATGGGTCGTGGCTGGGTCTTCCAACATGACAACGACCCGAAGCACACTGCCAGGATAACCAAGGAGTGGCTCTGTAAGAAGCATATCAAGGTTCTGGAGTGGCCTAGCCAGTCTCCAGACCTAAATCCAATAGAACATCTTTGGAGCGAGCTGAAACTCTGTGTTGCTCAGCGACAGTGCCGAAACCTGACAGATCTAGAGGAGATCTGTGTGGAGGAGTGGGCCAAAATCCCTGTTGCAGTGTGTGCAAACCTGGTCAAGAACTAGAGGAAACGTTTGACCTCTGTAATTGCAAACAAAGGCTTCTGTACCAAATAGTAACACTGAGTTTCTCAGGTGTTCCAATACTTATGTTCAGCAGTGCAAGACAAATAAATTCTTTAAAAATCATAGAATGTGATTTCCTTATTTTTTTATTCTGTCTCTCAGAGTGGGGGGAATGCACCTACAATGTGAATTTCAGACCCCTCCATGATTTCTAAGTGGGAGAACTTGCAAAACCGCAGGGTGTTCAAATACTTCCGTTCCTCACTGTATATATCTATCATCAATATCTGATTGGTGGGGGTCCGACACCCAGCTCCCCAGCCGATCAGCTGTTTGAAGATGAGGCGGAGCCCCACGTGAGCGCTGCTTCTTCTTCTTCATTACACTGCCTGTGATTTCGGTGGTGCAGTGTACTGCAGGGTTCACTTGAATGGAGTGAGTATTTGTAGTTACACTACATCATCGCTTCAGAGGAGACAACGCATACTGTAATGAAGAGGAAGCAGAGCTCACATGGAGTCCCGTCGCCTCCTCAAACAGGTAACATACATGGCCTGCAGAACCCCTTTAAGGCTTACTTTTTTATTTTAAAGAATTCCTGCCCTTCTGTAAAACTTTTAAGGTACCTGGAAAACACCTTCAAAGAATTCCATGTGTCAGCCTCTCACCTGTTCCTCTCGCATAGTAATAGTGTGAATCAGGCTTCAGTGACACAATAGTTACTTGAGTCTGTCACTTATACAGGCACCACAACTTCCTCTATGGGGAAACTACAGGCATCTGTGACACAGGCGGAGAGAAGCCACCACCACACTTAGTCATGTTACACAGCTGTAATGATGACCGTTCGGCCTCCCTCATGAAACACTTATGGTCACTAAGCTTCCAAAGGAGAATATACAGACACCCCTCGCCAGGCAGAGATGGTACTGGGTGTAGCTGCCCATGTGATGCATTATGGGATTGATAGCATAGCAAAGAGGAAGAGAAAGTGGGTGAAGTCTAAAAATCACAATGCCGTCTGATAAGAACTGCAGGGAAGTGAGTACAATCCAAAAGAGTTAGACCAGCACCTCCAAACTATGTCCCTATAGCGAGAGTGCGGGGGCACGCTACCATGGCTGCGATGCATTAACAAACAAGGACTATAAGTAGCAGCACACTACTGTATGCACAAAGACATATGCAAACATTAAAAACATGAATAAATGTCAGCCGGCCATCTAATGTGCATGAGGCCTCGTGACTCTACCCCAACAGGAGGGGGCATAAGCATCGGGCATGCTGGATTTCAACAGCCCGATCCATTTGTGCTGAGGAGATAAGACACTGCCACAGGTGTCTGACAGCGGCTTTCTGCACTCTCATCATCCACGACATATCAAGGCCGCAGATTTAGACTTTGTCACACCACAGGTCTGACCGCTGAAACTGAAAAAGAAGGGACGTCATTTTTCACTTCCACCACGTAGAAACCTCGCACAGAGAAGTCCACATCATATAAAGTACGGCACAGATTTCCCACTGGAAACAATGGGAGGCTGATTTCAGTGTGAAATACAATAATAAAAGCTGTGTGAACATACCCTTACAGCTCAGCTCAGTGTAATGCACTCTTTTCAGCACAAGACAGCTTGTTTTTCATGAAACCAGTTAAATCTGTGAGGAACAGGTCGTGGCTTTGGTAAAGGCCATATTCAGGGAAACCTAGATGTCCACATTTCCATGGTAACAGGCAAACAAAAACTGTTGTAATGTGGTCATGCAGCCCTACTGAATTCGGCCACCCACTTCTTAGTGACCTACCCAATGTAGGCTACTTTCACTCCAGTGTTTTTGCTGGATCCGGCAGGGTTCATCAAAAACGCTTCCGTTACTGATAATACAACCATCTGCATCCGTTATGAATGGATCCAGTTGTATTATCTGTAACATAGCCAAGATGGATCCGTCGTGAACTCTATTGAATGTCAATGGGGGACGGATGCGTTTTCTATTGTGTCAGAGAAAACTGATCCGTCCCCATTGACTTGCATTGGGGGTCAGTCTTGCTCCGCATCCCAGGACGGAAAGCAAACGACAACATGTTGCGGTTTGCTCTCCGGTCTGGGAACGCAACTAAACGGAACAGAATGCATTTTGGAGCATTTTATTCTGCTCAGGCCCCTATGACGGAACTCAATACCAGAAAACTTAAACGCTAGTGTGAAAGTACCCGTATGTTAGTAACAATTAGGAGGCCGCTGGACGAGGATACGATTGAGCAATTTGCAAATTGTTTTATTTTTACATGAATTTTAAAAAAAAATGTTTAAACAATAGCTCATATCACCCCCACCAATCAGCAGTTTTCCCAAGCTCCACTGCCAGAACTGCATAAATCTGTCTGTCCACTGTGTAGGGGCCGAGCCTGGTTACTGTATCGCTCCTTACATTCAAGTGAGGGCTCAAGCACTCGGCCGTAGTTTATGTACGCCTCCGATGCACGTTTCTTGCAGATCGGATGCAGACCTGCTAATCTCAATGGGGCTCAAAAGATGCAGACAGCACGGTGTTCCACAGCCCCGCAAAAAAAAAAATACAAAAAATATAGAACATGTCCTATTCTTGTCAGTTTTGCAGACAAGGATCGGACACCTCTGCAGGAGGAAAAAAAAAAAACATGTCGGCAAGCACTCGGCCAGGATTCATGTTTTGCAGATCTGTGGTCCGCAAAGACTTACACAGTTGTGTGCAGGAGCCCTGAATCAGTGATGGGAATCAAACCCCTGCGGATTTGACAGTGATTACCTATCCTAAGGATATCTTCAATAAGCAAGTCCTGGATAACCCCTTTAGGACCCTAGGCCCGTAACAGAGCCTAACAGTGGCACACAGAGACTCTATGGTCCTGTATTGCAGTCGTGGCGATTGATTAAATTGCCCGAACAGCCTACAGCAGGGCATTGTGGGAGTTGTAGTTTTACAACAGCTGGAGGGCCACAGTTTGAGGATGCCTGGTTCATGGGAGAATCTCTGTTATGGCCCATGCACACTACCCTATCCATTTCTGCAGTCCACAAAACACAGACATCTGCCAAGCGTCTGCCGTCATTTTTTTTCCTCCTGCAGAAATGTTGTATCCTTGACCACAAAAGGCACAAGAACAGGAGGACATCATCTATTTTCTTGTGAAGCCACAGAACGGACTTATGGATGCGGACAGCACATAGGTGTGCTGTCCGCATATTTTGAGGCCCCATTGAGATGAATAGGTCTGTGCGCATGAGCCCTAATTCAGCATGTAAAGGCACGTGCATCAAAAACCTCTGTATGAACCTGAAGGCACACAGAGGTACAGCATAGGCACTGAATCACAGATCCGTACAACTGGCCGCATGCACAAGTACACATCATGTGGCCACTAAGAGGTTACCAAGTGTCTGCCCTTTCATGCTGGAGATGGCCGACGGCTATTTTGTGTATGGTCAGCATATCGGAGAGTGGCTTCTGAGCTGGTATGGCAACGCAGGCCCGGCCTGTGCCTACATGAACATATGTAATGAAATACTTTAAGGCTGCAATCACAAACAATTTTCCTGGTGTTTTTTGAGGCTTTTTTTTTTTTTTTTTTTAAAAGCCAAACATGGGAGTGACTACAAAAGAGGGAAGACGAATCCTCTTTTTACGGATCCATACCAGCGTTTGGATAAAAAAATAAATAAATAAAAATACGATCCCAATGTAATTAGCCTTGAATGGCGAAATATTTTACCTGCTTCTCAGCAAGGAATTAAAACCTGAAATAAAATCTTACCGGCCACCATTTTGTCGGTCCAATGTATCTATATGAAAACTCGGTGGAAGACTGCTCTGTAGCAGGGCTGAAATATGCAGCCGCGCGGTGTACAGTTACACAACATGTTATATTTAACTCCTCAGTAATTCGCAGCATGTGGAAAAGCAGCCGCAGTTCTTATGGAGTAAACTGCGGAAAAAAACACCAGCACGTTTCCGAGAATCCTGAAATTCTGAGACTAGTGGGGGTCTGCTACCAGAAACCAACCCCAAAACGCCACAATACCTCTCACCATAAAGATGCAGAATTCACCGTTCACGGACACAAAGCGAATCCCATCGTTACAGTAAAGGAAAAGTTGCCAAATGATAGGACAGAAAAGCCATTTACAACTTTGATAAAGGTGCTGTTCCTAGCTGCCATTTTGGACACATTTCATTGCTATTTTGTTCTGTAGAAATGACAGGAAATTAAGAAAAAAAAAACACAAAGACATTATGAAAAAGCAGAGAACACCCCACATGTAAACGTAATCACTGGCGTGTACACAAGGCTCTGCGTTTTACAAATCTCATGTGCACAAGGTCACTTGTATTCTCTTTTTTTACACAGCTGTTTTCCAACACGTCACTTCTGTCAAGCGTATTTTACCTGCGTTTCCCACTTGAAATCAATCGGCGGGGTCAGTGTTATAATACCGACCATCCCAAACCCCTTCCCCTTCCTCTCCACTGCAGCCATGACATGCCCGTACCCCACACATGAACAGCCTACCCCTGGCCTCAGAGGTAGGTGGCATGAGACCACTTCGGCCAGTAATTGGCTGCTGTGGTCAGGCGACTGCTGCATAGGAACCAACAAAGCATGGAGAGGGGAAGAAAAGAGGCAGTATGGAACGGAGGCAATATGGAACGGAAAGTAGATTTCATCTCAAACAACCCTTTTAATGTAGATATCCTTAAAGGGACCCTGTCACCATGTTTTTACAGGTACCTTAAATCTTGTCTACCATGAGAGTTTCAAGCGATCCATCCATAACCTTCTCTGGACCCCCATATCCTAATATATCGCCCCCTAAAAGCTTTCCCGCCGTTATGCTCTTTAGCATATTTAATTCCTTCCCCTCACACCGTCAGCACCTATTTCCCTCGCCCTAGACTATGATTGACACCCAATATTCTGCATCTTCACTCGAAGTCGCATCTGAAATTGCCCTTGCCCCCCATATTGAGTGAAATATAAGAAATAAAGGAAAGTCATGCGGACACATTACTGGGTATCAGGACCATGGGTAGGACGCTATGAGATAGGGCAACCTTACTTATTAGTTGAGGAAGTGGCTCCTTATTCTCATCTTATCTGCGGAAGGAATTAGGGACTGAGCATTACGCAGGGCTCTACGTAGCTCACGTGGTTGCGTTCCAATCCCGACGCAACCTCGTTTTCAATGTTAAGAATAATGTACATGCGCTAGATTACATCGATATGGGGCGTTTCTGAGGCGGAGCTGAAGAGCCTGACTCCGGGAAGACATGGCTCTACTCAGCTGAGAGACATAAGATATGACTCTTTTATGCACATTTGCATAAATGGCGGGAAGTGAAGAAAAGATTCAAGTGAATAGAGCTTAGCCCCGCCCAGTCCAGTGATACTAGTCGTGACGTCACTGGGCCAGCGGTAAACAGTGAGAAGGCCGCGGTGTTGCTGGAGCACCGATTTACAAAGATTTAGAAAGAATAAGTTTAATAGCTAAATTGAAGATTACAGGTTCCCTTTAAAGGGGTTTTCCGAGGTTTTAAATACTGATGACCTATTCTCAGGATAGGTCATCAGTATCTGATTAGTTGGGGTCCGCCACACAGTAGTGCCGCAACCTTCTCTAGGCCAGTGACGTCAGGCTCATTAATCACGTCGCGTAGGAGCAGCTCAGCTCCGTAGAAGTGAATGGGGCTCAGCGCAATACCAAGCACAGCCGCTATATAATGTACTGCAAGAAGGCAGCTGCGCTCACAGGATCGCCAGGGGTCCCAGGAGTTGGACCACCGATCAGATACTAATGACCTATCCTGGAAAAAAGGTCATCAGTATAAAAATCCTGGAAAGCCCTTAAAGGGGTTGCCTGCTTTTTTTTTTTTTTTTTATATCCAAGAAATATCCACACATAAACAGCACATAAATCCACACTATTTATCATAGATTTTGAGCATTTTCTATGTACTTTTTGATGCAAATTTGTAAGTATTGTGACAAACACTTTGAAGTCTATGGGGAAACCACATTACATCATCCGTGGATCCTCACAAACATCTGGGGAGACATGCTGCGGATTTTAAAAGCCACACCACGTCAATTTCTGCACGCACAAAACACGCACCGTGTACATGAGATTTGGCAAAATTAATGTAGGAAAACCCATTCTTGGGGTCCGGCTACGCGGTGCCATGCGTCGCGCAATGTGACATCCTGCAAATGCGACAGTGCCGTGTAGCTCGCTGTACCCTCTCTTTTGTCACACACGTCGCCGTATAGCTGGGCGTTTAATCCGCATTGTGTGCAGTTGCCCTGTCTGTTGGTGGTGACCACACCCGCGGATCCAAGTTGTAGGCTTTTGACATCAATAGATTATGTAGTGTTCTGCTGCAGACACAAGCCATATACATCAATCGCTCACAGAACCTCCTAATGCTCCATCAAAGTAACTAATTAGAACAGACTTTTTTTTTTTTTTAAGACGACTATCCCTTTAATTATCTATGAATTAAGGATTTACCATAATACACAAAAAAAAAAAAAAGCTCAAAGATTTGCCTTCTGCGTATACTGCATTTCTACATGACAACACACGTCTAGCAGATGTCCAAATATCAGAAAAAGGCCATTAGCAAGAGACATAAAATACAAATTTCCAATCAGAAATGAATGTTCCAGCCCCATCGGCACAGCAATACTTCTTTACTGCCGTTGCTCTACGCTGCTTAGAAGACATGGCATCACCTGCACAAAAGGATGTGTACAGTGACCGCACATAATGTACAATTCTATGACAGGAAGCAGGTCCATGAATGAGCAGGTGGGAGGAGGTCACTGTGTGCTCCGCTATTTCTTCTTTCCCGTATACGCTCACACGCCAAAGCAGAGGGCAATGTATGGTGGAGGGCAGCCAGGCGTCCGCCCAGAGGGTAGCAGACGCCAGCGAGTCAAATGAATCTGCCCACATGTCAGGCCCTCTGGTACTGGTTTCCCCGCTATAGTGCGCAATATAATGCACATTTAGGTGTCACAACTGTTTTAAGAATAATGGAAGTCTATGGGGTCAGTCAAACGGGTGGTTTTTTGATAGCCTGTGAAAATGGAGAAAGTTGTCAGTTTTTATGGACGACAGCCCCCATAAAATTGAAGGGGAACATTTTTAAATGCTTTTTTCTCAAAAAGGAGTGAAAAAGAGATGACTGACGTTTTTAACAGATGTTTTTTTTCACTACCATGTGAATGTGGCGTAAAAGAGCATCTGTCAGCATGACCAACCATATTAAACCAGGCATATTGCCTAGTAGGGTTGATCATGCTGAATAAAATGATGCCTGTCTTTTGCCTCTAGGGAGGATAGCTGCCGAGTTATGTCCCTTTTTATATTTATACAAATTACCTATTTTGAGCACCATGGGGCTGGCTGTAACGCTTTGATCACTGCTAATGCAACACGCCTGTGCTCTGTGCGCTCCCCCTGTGTTTTTAGTGAAAAGGCTGATTAGATGCCATAATTAGACTAGTGCTAAACTCATGAAAGGTCTTTAAAGGGAACCTGTCATCAGGATTTTGTGTATAGAGCTGAGGACATGGGTTGCTAGATGGCCGCTAGCACATCCGCAATACCCAGTCCCCAAAGCTGTGTGTGCTTTTATTGTGTAAAAAAAACGATTTGATACATATGCAAATTACCTGAGATGAGTCCTGTATGTGAGATGAGTCAGGGACAGGACTCATCTCAGGTTAATTTGCATATATATCAAATCGGTTTTTTTACACAATAAAAGCACACAGAGCTATGGGGTTTGGGTATTGCCGATGTGCTAGCGGCCATCTAGCAACCCATGTCCTCAGCTCTATACACAAAATCCAGGTGGCAGGTTCCCTTTAACGTTCTCTACGTGATAAATGTAATTTGCTGAAGTGAGACCACCCCTTTAAGTTTTTGCCCCACTTGACACACAGATAATAAGTGCTCAGCCAATTACTGGCCACAGTGGTGACTCGCCTCTGACTGACTAGTCACTGATTGGCTAAACACATTTCCTGTGTTTTGTAAAGGGGGCAGGAAGGAGAGATCAGTAGGGAACCAGTAAGCTTTGGAACATAGAGACAAGGCATCGGTAAGGTGAATAAGGTGACTTATTATTTTAAACTATTCTTACTTTTTTTTTTTTTTTTTTTTATCAGTCAGACGGCCCTTTTTGTCAGCAGTTTCATGCACGCACAGCAAATGGAACATGAAATACAGAACGGACAAGCTCCCTCACAGAGCACGTTTCATTCTGAAAGGACGCAATGTCTGAGGAAAAACATGGCGGGGAATTTATCATCAGGTAGCTACTTGAGGTTGCTTCAGTCTTCACTGCCGCAAGTTAATCTAATACAGCACAATGCTTTTTAAGTCTTCAGCATCCTTTAGGCTACTTTCACACTAGCGTTCGATCGGATCCGTTCTGAACGGATCCGATCATATTAATGGAGACGGAGGCTCCGTTCAGTACGGATCCGTCTGCATTAACAACTTAGAAAAGATTCTAAGTGTGAAAGCAGCCTGAGCGGATCCGTTCAGACTTTCAATGTAAAGTCAATGGGGGACGGATCCGCTTGAAGATTGAGCCATATGGTGACATCTTCAAGCGGATCCGTTCCCATTGACTTACATTGTAAGTCTGAACGGATCCGCTCGTCTCCGCACGGCCAGGCGGACAGCTGAACGCTGCAAGCAGCGTTCAGCTGTCCGCCTGTCCGTGCGGAGGCGAGCGGAGCGGAGGCTGAACGCCGCCAGACTGATGCAGTCTGAGCGGATCCGCTCCATTCAGACTGCATCAGGGCTGGACGGAGGCGTTCGGGTCCGCTCGTGAGCTCCTTCAAACGGAGCTCACGAACGGACCTATGAACGCTAGTGTGAAAGTAGCCTAAACCGCACACTTGTCTAGAAATACTACGTTTTTTACGCCACCACTACTGGAGTGAGTGGACGACTTCTGGAGTCATTTTCGCAAATAGGCCCAAAAAGTCGCAAAGCCCTATTTCGCAACTGTTTGAAGACAGAATTTAGGAGTGCAGGACTTGGACTTCGTTCACATCTCCAGTAAACTTATCCGGCAATCTGTTCCAGCAGAGAACGGGCAGGCAGAGTTCACCAGATCTGGCATTGCCGTATACTACACCACAGACTCAGCATTTTAAAGTAAGGTTGAGTTCTCTGAAATGAGGGAGCCTGCCAATACTGTGATGACAGCTGTAGGCCTAAGGACAGAGCGCCGTTCTATACACCCTCAGTGTGGGATCCATAGACAGGGTGATGATACCATAAGGCAGTGATGGCGAACCTTTTAGAAACCAAGTGCCCAAACTGCAACCCAAAACCCACTTCTTTAATCGCAAAGTGCCAACACGGCAATTTACCCTGAATACTACAGTCCAATATAATATATCTTTTATGTACTTTATCATTTAGCTTTAATAGCCTGTCTACATTCTGTGTGATTCCTGTGCTGTTCATAGCGCGCCTGCGCTGATGAATGGCAGGAAAAGTGTTAGGCATACTGGCATGCCTTAGACTTTTTTCAGGGTGTGGGTGCCAACAGAGAGGGCTCTGAGTGCCGCCTCTGGCACCCGTGCCATAGGTTCGCCAACACTGCCATAAGGTATATAGTATAAGGGATAGGAGAGATTATCTATCACCACTAGGACAGCATGCATATCACTGATTATAGTATAAGGGACAGGAGAGAACACAGGAGAGGTGAGAACTGATTATCTATCACCACTAGGACATCCTGCTTATCACCGATTATAGTATAAGGCAGACATGCTCAACCTGCGGCCCTTTCAGCTGTTGCAAAACTACAACTCCCATCATTCCCGGACAGCCTATAGAAGGGCATGGTGGGAGTTGTAGTTTTACAACAGCTGGAGGGCCGCAGGTTGAGCATCCCTGGTATAAGGAGAGGAGAGAACACAGGAGAGGTGAGAACACAGGAGAGGTGAGAACACAGGAGAGGTGAGAACCGATTATCACCACTAGGACACCCTGCATATCAGCATATCACTGTTTATAGCAGTGGTAGGAAATAGTGATGAGCGAACTTCTGTTTTAAGTTCGGCGTCTAAAGTTCGGCTTCCGGTTAGCGGAGAATCCCGATATCGATTCCGAATACCGTTGTGGTCCGTGGTAGCGGAATCAATAATGGCCGATTATTGATTCCGCTACCACGGACCACAACGGAATTCTGAATCGATATCGGGATTCTCCGCTAACCGGAAGCCGAACTTTAGACGCCGAACTTAAAACAGAAGTTCGCTCATCACTAGTAGGAAACCTCCAGCACTCCAGCTGTTGTGAAACTACAACTCCCAGCATGCATGCTTGCTCTGCTCAGAAATGAATGCTGAGATTTGTAGTTTCACAACAGCTGGAGTGCTGAACGTTGCCAACCCCTGGTTTATAGTGTAAGGGACAGGGGAGGTGAGAACTGATTTTCCATTACCACTAGAACACCCTGATTATCACTGTTTTTGATAAATAGTGGTCTTAGATTAATAGAGCATAGAATATATTAATTCAAACATTTTTCTAAATTCCTATAAACTAATTATACCATATTGATAACAGATAACTTAAGCTGGAGTCAGTACTGAATCGACCCAAATCTAGATTTGCCGCCACCTCCACAGCCCTGGACACTACAGTCAGTATCAAGAGCACTTCTATATCCTATCGTGACTGAGCTCTTCTTACATCCAGTCTGACATTTTTTAACACTGCCCCTTATCCTCTCTCACAACATAACCATCTGCTGGCCTGAAGGAGGACGACAAGGAGTTCCAACCACCATAAACCATTGCTACACTGGTTACATTCAGCCCTAAACACAAATGGGGTCATTTATCAAACTGGTGTAAAGTAGAACTGGAGTAGTTGCCATAGCAACCAATCAGATTCCTCCTTTCCTTTTTCCAAAGGAGCTGTGAAAAATGAAAGGTGGAATCTGATTGGTTGCTATGGGCAACTACTCCAGTTCTACTTTACACCAGTTTGATAAGTTACCTCAAAAGATTTTTCAAACCACAAAAGAAAGACTAGACAGTGGTAAACCATGGTTGACCATCATCATCATCCTCACCATCTAGTGACAGCTGGGATCTAGGCAGCAATGCCCTGTGTAAATGCCTCCACAAGCTGCATTTATGGCACTCAAACACGATACTGACAATTTTATGGCGTCATGAAGGTCCACACAAAAAATTCTAAATGTAGTGTCGCAGCTCGGGAGAGATAAGGTGCTGCCACAGGTGTCTGGCGGCAGCTTACTGCCTTCTTGAGATACAGAACACATGCATACTTGGCCAAGTGTACAGGCGCATGGTAGAGGAGGAGGTAGGGAGGAATAGCTGTCAGAGGACAGGATCTTACATGTATGTCCAGCACTATCTGGGTCATGTTGATCACTTAAAGGGGTGGTCTCATCTGACACATTGGTGGCATATTGCTAGGATACGACACCAACGTCGTCGGGCAGGTGCAGGTCCCACCAGGATAGGGGTCTGATAGGAGCCCGTGTTTAGCCCATTTGAATGGCACTGCAGCCACTAAATTCAACTATATGGTGCTGCCGGAGCTAGCCGAGCACTTGTATTCTCTGCCATCTCTGGCAGTCCGATAGACTGGCAGCCACACGTGTCTGGCACTCCTTTCAGAAGGGGAACACAGCCACCATTCTCATGATCAGAGTGGGCCCCAGACACGTATCCCCAATCCTGTGGACAGGGGATAAGTTGTTGTAATAAGACATCCCCTTTAAGGGTTCAGTTACACAAGGATGCTACCATAGAAATCAATGGGGATCACATTGTGACTTGCACACTGCTGGGTTGGATTTTTTGTGACTCTGGGGTTGCGGTAAATGAGTGCGACCCCATTCATTTCTGGATATACACTATAATATTTGGGCATGACACAGAGATCTCTTCCTAGCCACAAAAAGCCTAGGCCTGCTCCCAGCCACCCCATGTGACTGGTCAGTGTGACAGCTCCCAGGACATGCAGTAACAGACACAGCTATGGCGGCTGTCATACCAGCAGAATGGGTACCTCAGCTGAGGTGACAGCGGCTGCCTGCTCAGGTTCATACACCACTGACACAGCTCGGACAATGAGGGGTTACCATAGACGGCCTCAGCCACCTGCGCCCCCGCACTTCCTGCCCGCTCCTCCGTGCTCTCACCAGCTTGTGTTGTGTCACTCAGATCCTGTCGCGCTGCGCTCCGCGGAAACTCTCTCAATTTCCTGCCGCTCAGATTCAGAGCCCCGGTCACCGCAGCTTCCTCAAGAGCCCTTTCCAGAGACCGGTTCCAAGCTGCTGGGCCCACACCAGTTCCAGAAGTAGTGGGCACTCCGTGACCGTTATGAATACCGCCAGTATAACCGGGAACCACCGAGCCTTCGGCCAACACCGCGGCCGCCATCACACCGACTCCTCAGTGAGCCTGCGCACCCGAGCTGTAGGGAAACGCGAGACAGGGGCAGGGACAGCTCGTAATGCGCATGCTCGCCAAAGCCGCTCTACAGCGCAGGCGCAGTAGTCTACCGGATGTGTCCTGTGCGCATGTATCTTGCGATATCTCGGTTGACTGAAGTGCTACAAATTGATATAAAGTATATGAACTCATGCCTCCAGAGTGCCCCTTTTTGGAGGGACAGACCCTATTTTTGACCCAAGACTCTCTTTGACTCCTGAATGCCTCTCATTTTGACCTGGGGAATTAATGCATAAATGTACATTAATATATTTACTAATTGCTCCTTACTAAAGTGTCTGCATGCCTCCCAAGTGTCTCTCTTTTGGAGGGACAGTCCCTATTTTTTACCCAAATTCACCTGTCCCTCTTTGATCCTTAAAGGGGTTCT
Organism: Bufo gargarizans; assembly: GCF_014858855.1. Classification (NCBI taxonomy): domain Eukaryota; kingdom Metazoa; phylum Chordata; class Amphibia; order Anura; family Bufonidae; genus Bufo; species Bufo gargarizans. The sequence continues at coordinate 214,263,039 of NC_058083.1, forward strand.
GCACTTTGTTTAAACTGATGATCTATCCTCTGGATAGATCCTCAGCTTCTGATCGGCAGGGGTCCGACACCCGGGACCCCTGCCGATCAGCTGTTTGAGAAGGCAGCGGCGCTCCAGGAACGCCCGCGGCCTTCTCACTGTTTACCGCTGGCCCAGTGACATCACGACTAGTATCAACTGGCCTGGGCGGGGCTAAGCTCCATTCAAGTGAACAGAGCTTAGCCGCACCCAGGCCAGTGGTACTAGTCGTGACGTCACTGGGCCTGCGGTAAACAGTGAGAAGGCTGTGGCGCTGCTGGAGCACTGCTGCCCGCCGGTCACATGCTGATGATCTATCCAGAGAATAGATCATTAGTTTAAACAAACTGCAGAACCCCTTTAAATGTCCCTCTTTTTGACCTGGGGAATTATTGCATAAATGTGCATTTATAAATTTACTAAATTGCTCCTTACTAAAGTGTCTTTCTGGTTTCTACCTGTATGTTAGACCAGAACTTAATTATTTTGTAAAATTTGGATCTTTATAATCTGATGATTTATGTGCTAATATTTAAATGGATATTGAAGTGCAAGAAAAAACTTTGTCCCAGAGGCTCCCCATGCTGTAAAGAAATAAAGGAACTTACACTCACCTAATTGATCCCCGGCTGCTGCAGTTCTGACGTCAGTAATTATGCTTTGGGCGGAGTTAGAGGCGTGGCCTAGTATAAAAAAAATGCCATGAGGCGCGCTGCACATATTTCTCAAAAGTCGGGAGGTATGTGAACTTGTGGGAATATGAAATGAGGGCAAAACCTGCAGTATGGTGATAGCTTGTGGCCCAAAGTGTCCATAGCTTTAAAGGGTTCTGCACTTTGTTTTAACTGATATCTATCTTCTGGATAGATCATCAGCTTCTGATTGGCGAGGGTCCGACGCCCGGGACCCCAGCCGAGCAGCTGTTTGAGAAGGCAGCGGCGCTCCAGCAGCGACGCGGCCTTCTCACTGTTTACCGCAGGCCCACTGACGTCACGACTAGTATCAACTAGCGTGGGTGCGGCTAAGCTCTGTTCACTTGAATTGAGCTTAGCCCCGCCCACGCTAGTTGGAACTAGTCGTGGTGTCAGTGGGCCGGCGGTAAACAGTGCGAAGGCCGCGGCGCTGCTGGAGCGCCGCTGCCTTCTCAAACAGCTGATCGGCTGGGGTCCCGGGTGTCGGACCCTCGCCGATCAGAAGCTGATGATCTATTCAGAAGATAGATCATCAGTTAAAACAAAGTGCAGGACCCCTTTAAGTCTACATTCAGATTAGAAAATGATATCTGGCAACTTAAATTATGTAGAAATCAGAGAAACAAATGTGAAACTGTTCTGAGCAACAGGGATTTCCCTGCTGCCCCCTTCTCCCCTGTCTTGCATCTGAATCTGGGTCAGGTTATCACCTAGCTTAGGCTACTTTAACACACGCATTTTGGGCGGATCAGTCATGGATCTGCAAAAACGCTTCCGTTACCATAATACAACCGCATGCATCCGTCATAAACGGATCCAATTGTATGTCTTCTATAGCCATGACGGATCTGTCATGAACGGTATAGGAATGGCGTGGCACTCTTGTCTGCTCTGTCCCAGGTGCGTGTTGTTATGGCTTCCCAGCCTAATATTAATCGTAGCTATAAACGACAGCACTCCAAATGTATGCATCTGTCATGAACACCATTGAAAGTCAATGGGGGACGGATCCATGTTCTATTGCAGGTATCCTCAAACTGCGGCCCTCCAGCTGTTGCAAAACTACAACTCCCAGCATGCCCAAACAGCTTACAGGTATCAGCCTACAGCAGGGCATTGTGGGAGTTTTACAACAGCTGGAGGGGCGCAGTTTGAGGATGCCTGTTCTATTGTGTCAGAGGTAAATGGTAAAAGGCAGAGTGGACCCAGCATGCACGTGGAACCAACACTCCCTAAATTTTATGGCACATAAGAGGTAGTATTTAGTGTTAGGACCCGTCTTACAGAGAACGCCTTGACGTTCGGCAGACGGGCTCAGATGGTTTTGTACAAAATGCATTTTCCAAGTCTCTCACTTTATAGATAAGCGTAGCATTAGCACTATAATATTTTTTGACTATGGCATTATTGTACTTTATCTGGTTTGCAGGGTGCTGCTGCATTCCCCCCTTTTTTTCTCCGTCATGAACACCATTGAAAGTCAATGGGGGACGGATCCGTGTTCTATTGTGTCAGAGAAAATGGATCCATCCCCATTGACTTACAATTTGCATGAGTGCAAGAGGCCTAAGGGTGGGGTTTTGTCATATAGTAACAACAAATGTATAGATTAATGGATGCCTCAGAAAGATGCCATACTGTGGCATCCATCACAGTAGAGTTTCACTGTATCATTTTTTTTTTTGCAGGATGGGAAAGCGCATTGTACCACTTTTTTCCATCCTGCAAAGTCCAGCAAAAAACATGTAGGCTAACGTATACCTATTTTTTTTTTTTTTTACAATGGAACTCTATAGTGACGGATACCACAGTATGTCATCTGTTTCAGGCATCTATTAACATATATCAATTTTTGGTGTGTACGTGAACCTAGCCTAGCTGTCTGGGAAGAAGCTGAACAGACTCCGCCGACTATGATGGGATCCGTTCAGCTTCTGTTTGGGATCTGTCTTTTTACCAGATAAAAAAGTGCTGCATATAAGGCCCCTTTTAGACGAGCGAGTTTTCCGCACGGGTGCAATGCGTAATTTTGTTTTAAACGCAAGTAACTTAGCAACAGTGAAGGTTTTTTTTTTGTTTCTTTATTTTTCATTATTAAGATAATGCACATTTACAATCAGTGCCATTTTGCAGCATGTGTACGATTTTGTCACAAAAACATGTGAAACTGTTACAATTCCTTGTTACAAAACAGGTATAAACGTTGTACATAGTTTACATGTAGATAATATAAGCACATTATCTTAGCGTCTCCATGTCTCCACGGAGAGGGGAAGGGCCATGGCACGAAGGAGCCAAGGGCTGAGAAAGGGTGAGGGGAAAAAAAAGGGTACGGTGGGGGGGAGAATAGATGATACCCATAAGGTATCTATGAGTTCTTAACATAGCATATTTAATATATCTTCTTGTACATAGAAATAAAGTGTTTTAGGAGTTTTCCTGTTGCCTTTGAGCCTGAAACGTCTTCCATGGTGCCCATAGTTTAATATATCTATCACTGGTTCGGGTGAAGGTATTTTAAGACAGGAAGTTGAGTTTCTCAGCGTCTGGCTCCAGGCAGCACATGAGAGAGGAGTTGTTTTGTGAGTCTCCTGCCCTTGCGGACCTTTTAAACCATGCCAAAGACACGAAAGTCCATGGACGTGGAGAGGCTCATTGTCCTCGTGCGTGGAGAGGCCCTGCATTTGGGATATCAGGTCGGGGGACTACCACGACCGGTACAAAAAGGACGCAGCCTGTGTGGAGGTAACCCAGAAGCTGTTTGCCACCATATGGGAGAAAACGAAAGGCCAGAGTCGCCAGAGTTTGGGTAAGTAGCCAATCTATACATGTGTGATCCTTGCTGTCCTCCCTAGCATAGCACATGTCATACGTTATCCTCCCTAGCATAGCACATGTCATACGTGGTCCTCCGTAGCATAGCACATGTCATACCTTGTCCTTCCTAGCATAGCACATGTCATACGTTGTCCTCCCTAGCATAGCACATGTCAAACAATATCGTCACTAACATAGCACATGTCATACGCTGTCCTCCCTAGCAGAGCACATGTCATACGTTGTCCTCCCTAGCATAGCACATGTCATACATTGTCCTCCCTAGAATAGCACGTCATACGTTGTCCTCCCTAGCATAGCACATGTCATACGTTGTCCTCCCTAGAATAGCACGTCATACGTTGTCCTCCCTAGCATAGCAAATGTCATACGTTGTCCTCCCTAGAATAGCACATGTCATACGTTGTCCTCCCTAGCACAGCACATGTCATACGTTGTCCTCCCTAGCACAGCACATGTCATACGTTGTCCTCCCTAGCACAGCACATGTCATACGTTGTCCTCCCTAGCACAGCACATGTCATACGTTGTCCTCCCTAGCATAGCACATGTCATACGTTGTCCTCCCTAGCATAGCACATGTCATACGTTGTCCTCCCTAGCATAGCACATGTCATACGTTGTCCTCCCTAGCATAGCACATGTCATACGTTGTCCTCCCTAGCATAGCACATGTCATACGTTGTCCTCCCTAGCATAGCACATGTCATACGTTGTCCTCCCTAGCATAGCACATGTCATACATTGTCCTCCCTAGAATAGCATGTCATACGTTGTCCTCCCTAGCATAGCACATGTCATACGTTGTCCTCCCTAGAATAGCACGTCATACGTTGTCCTCCCTAGCATAGCAAATGTCATACGTTGTCCTCCCTAGAATAGCACATGTCATACGTTGTCCTCCCTAGCACAGCACATGTCATACGTTGTCCTCCCTAGCACAGCACATGTCATACGTTGTCCTCCCTAGCACAGCACATGTCATACGTTGTCCTCCCTAGCACAGCACATGTCATACGTTGTCCTCCCTAGCATAGCACATGTCATACGTTGTCCTCCCTAGCATAGCACATGTCATACGTTGTCCTCCCTAGCATAGCACATGTCATACGTTGTCCTCCCTAGCATAGCACATGTCATACGTTGTCCTCCCTAGCATAGCACATGTCATACGTTGTCCTCCCTAGCATAGCACATGTCATACGTTGTCCTCCCTAGCATAGCACATGTCATACATTGTCCTCCCTAGAATAGCACGTCATACGTTGTCCTCCCTAGCATAGCACATGTCATACGTTGTCCTCCCTAGAATAGCACGTCATACATTGTCCTCCCTAGCATAGCAAATGTCATACGTTGTCCTCCCGAGAATAGCACATGTCATATGTTGTCCTCCCTAGCATAGCACATGTCATACGTTGTCCTCCCTAGCATAGCACATGTCATACATTGTCCTCCCTAGAATAGCACGTCATACGTTGTCCTCCCTAGCATAGCACATGTCATACGTTGTCCTCCCTAGAATAGCACGTCATACGTTGTCCTCCCTAGCATAGCAAATGTCATACGTTGTCCTCCCTAGAATAGCACATGTCATACGTTGTCCTCCCTAGCATAGCACATGTCATACGTTGTCCTCCCTAGCACAGCACATGTCATACGTTGTCCTCCCTAGCACAGCACATGTCATACGTTGTCCTCCCTAGCACAGCACATGTCATACGTTGTCCTCCCTAGCATAGCACATGTCATACGTTGTCCTCCCTAGCATAGCACATGTCATACGTTGTCCTCCCTAGCATAGCACATGTCATACGTTGTCCTCCCTAGCATAGCACATGTCATACGTTGTCCTCCCTAGCATAGCACATGTCATACGTTGTCCTCCCTAGCATAGCACATGTCATACGTTGTCCTCCCTAGCATAGCACATGTCATACGTTGTCCTCCCTAGAATAGCACGTCATACGTTGTCCTCCCTAGCATAGCACATGTCATACGTTGTCCTCCCTAGAATAGCACGTCATACATTGTCCTCCCTAGCATAGCAAATGTCATACGTTGTCCTCCCGAGAATAGCACATGTCATATGTTGTCCTCCCTAGCACAGCACATGTCATACGTTGTCCTCCCTAGAATAGCACATGCGATACGTTGTCCTCCCTAGCATAGCACATGTCATACGTTATCTTCCCTAGCATAGCACATGTCATACGTTGCCCTCCCTAGCATAGCACATGTCATACGTTATCCTCTCTAGGACTGTATATTTGGCTACATTTTCCTTTCTTGTCTTTTTATTAACTGTTGATAAAGTTAAGAAACGGATGGTGGAGCTGCCAGGACCAGTTCCGCAAAGAGATCCACACACACACACACACACACACTTTGCCTCTACCCAGCCGGGCCAGAAGATGGGCCATGCCTCCGGCCGAACCTCTAGTGAATACCCAGGTACTGGACTATTTGTCTAGAGCCCAGCAGGAGGACCATTTAGATCTGTATGCCCGTAGTTTGGCCCATTATTGGCGCCAGCTGACTCTAGAACGATTACTGAGAACCAAAGGGGCTCTGGGAATCGTTCTGGATGCAGCCACTTCAGAGATGTTCCCACAGAGATGATCCCACAGAGATGTTTGTGGCCCTGGAGAATTGGCGCACCCATTGGCACATGTTTGGTCCCCGCCCAATGCCAATTCCCCAGGGTTCACAGGGTCCCCCACAGTTCCCTCCTCCAAGGGATCATTATGGGCAACAATATCAGGAGGAAACATCGTATGGGTAGCCGGTGCCCTCCTTATCTCAAGCTGGCCAATCTCACCATTCTGGCCCACCTTCACAAACATACCATGGCCCTCAGTTTCAGGGTCCCCCCTCGCCACCTAGGCATTTTTTTAATTTGTAAATTATATTATATATAATATATATTATTATGTTATTTTAAAAAAAGTCAAGTTGACTATTCTGTATTGTAATAAACTGCGTTTTATTTTCAAGATTTTTATTGTTTGTTCTCTTTATTATATAAAGTGCATAATGATATTTATGTAGCACAAACACATAGACCACATAAATATCACCCAAATACACTTACTATATAAACTAGATTTCTCAATCAGTTACACACACTAATATTAATGTGGTTATAACCAATATCTACAAACTTATTCAACATATTTTTATTTAGAATACATATCTACAAAACATGTAAAAAAAATATAATGTCCATTATGCACACGATAGTAAACACAATACAGATGGAGTACATCAGAATGAGGCCAACTACAACTTTATTAATGATGATGGGGAAACATACATACATTTAGTGCTAAAATTTACACCTTCTATGAATGAGGTATTAGTACATATTTCACATACCGTGTTCGAAACAATATATGTAAGCAAAATATGTAAGCTCGCAACCCACGTCAAGGGTCCACATTATCTTGAGAGTCCCTAACTAAAAAATACAAAAACTAACTAAAAATTAACCACCCAGCGTGTGAAACAAACAAAAAAAAACACTGGCAAATACTGGCAAGTACCCTGAGTCGAGTACTACTGCTGGAAAGGGAATGAACCGATAGGGGACATAAAATAATCAGAAAATAACTCCCTCACTCTCAGTCCAGCAGATTCTGATCTTCCAAGTGGAAAAGTGTCTCTTCCAGATGGCGGACTATATACTTAGGCGTCTTCATCAGGTGTCAACTCATAGGTGCGTATGTAGTTGTGCAGCACTACACATGCTTTGATGACCACATTCACATTTTCGGGGGCCAGCTGTATGGCCGAAAGAAAAACACACCATTTGCTAGAAAAAATACCAAAAGCACACTCCACAAACCTTCTGGCCCTACTTAAACAATAATTAAAAGTGCGCCTCTTTTCATCCAAACCTCGCCTAGGAAAGGGACGCATGAGGTGAGTAGAAAGGGCAAAACCCTCATCCCCTACAGCCACATAAGGCGCAGGTGGAGCAGAGGAGCCAGGAAGGTTTGCTGGCTGTGGTATGTCCAGTTGGTTGGACTGAAGCCACCGACCCATTCTGGAAGCCCTGAATATGCGAGCATCTGCAGTACTTCCATCAGCCAAGGCCAACAAAACTACTGAGAAAAACTGTTTTGAATTATAGAATCAGGACCCTGAATTCAGGTGGCTTCTTAACCCGTATGTGCTTCCCGTCAAGGGCACCAATACAATTTGGGAATTGAGCCTTCTCCAGGAAGTCCTGGGCTATATCAAGCCACTGCTGCCTGGTTGGATGTGGCAGCACCGAAGCTTTCAGTCTCAACCAAATGGTGGCACATGTAGCCCGTACCACGCCAGCAATTGTGGAGGTCCCCATTCTAAACTCAAAATGTAACGACAAAAAATAATTGCCAGTCGCCAGATATTTGAAAAAAATATATAAATATTAGCAACATTAATACCCAAAAGATCACGTTTAAAATTTTTCAACATTACTTGAAAGCACTTAGACACACCCCTTACAACCAAAGGTCCTTGTATACAGTGTGAATCTCAATTCACTAAATGTATCTTGTCATGTGGCTCATTATGTGATATGGGGCACATGACAAAGTACACCCTTTAAGGTTTGCAATGATTATAAATATGATATGAGTATACAAATGGAAAAACACTGTAATAGAAACTCCTGCTTTCTCTAGTGCAGATAATAGAGATATGGACTTACCTGTTAGGGGCCAACATAGCAAACACGTGGGGAACGCAACTAAGTATGTGCGACTCACCCAGCGCAATACCAGCAGGGGGACAGATAACACAACAACACATATAGGAACTTTAATAATAGACCCATACAAGCACCGAGGCAATTTAACTAGCATTCCCTAGCATAGCACATGTCATACATTGTCCTCCCTAGAATAGCACGTCATACGTTGTCCTCCCTAGCATAGCACATGTCATACGTTGTCCTCCCTAGCATAGCACATGTCATACGTTGTCCTCCCTAGCATAGCACATGTCATACATTGTCCTCCCTAGAATAGCACGTCATACGTTGTCCTCCCTAGCATAGCACATGTCATACGTTGTCCTCCCTAGCATAGCACATGTCATACGTTGTCCTCCCTAGCATAGCACATGTCATACATTGTCCTCCCTAGAATAGCACGTCATACGTTGTCCTCCCTAGCATAGCACATGTCATACGTTGTCCTCCCTAGCATAGCACATGTCATACGTTGTCCTCCCTAGCATAGCACATGTCATACATTGTCCTCCCTAGAATAGCACGTCATACGTTGTCCTCCCTAGCATAGCACATGTCATACGTTGTCCTCCCTAGCATAGCACATGTCATACGTTGTCCTCCCTAGCATAGCACATGTCATACATTGTCCTCCCTAGCATAGCACATGTCATACGTTGTCCTCCCTAGCATAGCACATGTCATACATTGTCCTCCCTAGAATAGCACGTCATACGTTGTCCTCCCTAGCATAGCACATGTCATACGTTGTCCTCCCTAGCATAGCACATGTCATACGTTGTCCTCCCTAGCATAGCACATGTCATACATTGTCCTCCCTAGAATAGCACGTCATACGTTGTCCTCCCTAGCATAGCACATGTCATACGTTGTCCTCCCTAGAATAGCACGTCATACGTTGTCCTCCCTAGCATAGCAAATGTCATACGTTGTCCTCCCTAGAATAGCACATGTCATACGTTGTCCTCCCTAGCACAGCACATGTCATACGTTGTCCTCCCTAGCACAGCACATGTCATACGTTGTCCTCCCTAGCACAGCACATGTCATACGTTGTCCTCCCTAGCACAGCACATGTCATACGTTGTCCTCCCTAGCATAGCACATGTCATAGTTGTCCTCCCTAGCATAGCACATGTCATACGTTGTCCTCCCTAGCATAGCACATGTCATACGTTGTCCTCCCTAGCATAGCACATGTCATACGTTGTCCTCCCTAGCATAGCACATGTCATACGTTGTCCTCCCTAGCATAGCACATGTCATACATTGTCCTCCCTAGAATAGCACGTCATACGTTGTCCTCCCTAGCATAGCACATGTCATACGTTGTCCTCCCTAGAATAGCACGTCATACGTTGTCCTCCCTAGCATAGCAAATGTCATACGTTGTCCTCCCTAGAATAGCACATGTCATACGTTGTCCTCCCTAGCACAGCACATGTCATACGTTGTCCTCCCTAGCACAGCACATGTCATACGTTGTCCTCCCTAGCACAGCACATGTCATACGTTGTCCTCCCTAGCACAGCACATGTCATACGTTGTCCTCCCTAGCATAGCACATGTCATACGTTGTCCTCCCTAGCATAGCACATGTCATACGTTGTCCTCCCTAGCATAGCACATGTCATACGTTGTCCTCCCTAGCATAGCACATGTCATACGTTGTCCTCCCTAGCATAGCACATGTCATACGTTGTCCTCCCTAGCATAGCACATGTCATACGTTGTCCTCCCTAGCATAGCACATGTCATACATTGTCCTCCCTAGAATAGCACGTCATACGTTGTCCTCCCTAGCATAGCACATGTCATACGTTGTCCTCCCTAGAATAGCACGTCATACATTGTCCTCCCTAGCATAGCAAATGTCATACGTTGTCCTCCCGAGAATAGCACATGTCATATGTTGTCCTCCCTAGCACAGCACATGTCATACGTTGTCCTCCCTAGAATAGCACATGCGATACGTTGTCCTCCCTAGCATAGCACATGTCATACGTTATCTTCCCTAGCATAGCACATGTCATATGTTGCCCTCCCTAGCATAGCACATGTCATACGTTATCCTCTCTAGGACTGTATATTTGGCTACATTTTCCTTTCTTGTCTTTTTATTAACTGTTGATAAAGTTAAGAAACGGATGGTGGAGCTGCCAGGACCAGTTCCGCAAAGAGATCCACACACACACACACACACTTTGCCTCTACCCAGCCGGGCCAGAAGATGGGCCATGCCTCCGGCCGAACCTCTAGTGAATACCCAGGTACTGGACTATTTGTCTAGAGCCCAGCAGGAGGACCATTTAGATCTGTATGCCCGTAGTTTGGCCCATTATTGGCGCCAGCTGACTCTAGAACGATTACTGAGAACCAAAGGGGCTCTGGGAATCGTTCTGGATGCAGCCACTTCAGAGATGTTCCCACAGAGATGATCCCACAGAGATGTTTGTGGCCCTGGAGAATTGGCGCACCCATTGGCACATGTTTGGTCCCCGCCCAATGCCAATTCCCCAGGGTTCACAGGGTCCCCCACAGTTCCCTCCTCCAAGGGATCATTATGGGCAACAATATCAGGAGGAAACATCGTATGGGTAGCCGGTGCCCTCCTTATCTCAAGCTGGCCAATCTCACCATTCTGGCCCACCTTCACAAACATACCATGGCCCTCAGTTTCAGGGTCCCCCCTCGCCACCTAGGCATTTTTTTAATTTGTAAATTATATTATATATAATATATATTATTATGTTATTTTAAAAAAAGTCAAGTTGACTATTCTGTATTGTAATTAACCTGCGTTTTATTTTCAAGATTTTTATTGTTTGTTCTCTTTATTATATAAAGTGCATAATGATATTTATGTAGCACAAACACATAGACCACATAAATATCACCCAAATACACTTACTATATAAACTAGATTTCTCAATCAGTTACACACACTAATATTAATGTGGTTATAACCAATATCTACAAACTTATTCAACATATTTTTATTTAGAATACATATCTACAAAACATGTAAAAAAAATATAATGTCCATTATGCACACGATAGTAAACACAATACAGATGGAGTACATCAGAATGAGGCCAACTACAACTTTATTAATGATGATGGGGAAACATACATACATTTAGTGCTAAAATTTACACCTTCTATGAATGAGGTATTAGTACATATTTCACATACCGTGTTCGAAACAATATATGTAAGCAAAATATGTAAGCTCGCAACCCACGTCAAGGGTCCACATTATCTTGAGAGTCCCTAACTAAAAAATACAAAAACTAACTAAAAATTAACCACCCAGCGTGTGAAACAAACAAAAAAAACACTGGCAAATACTGGCAAGTACCCTGAGTCGAGTACTACTGCTGGAAAGGGAATGAACCGATAGGGGACATAAAATAATCAGAAAATAACTCCCTCACTCTCAGTCCAGCAGATTCTGATCTTCCAAGTGGAAAAGTGTCTCTTCCAGATGGCGGACTATATACTTAGGCGTCTTCATCAGGTGTCAACTCATAGGTGCGTATGTAGTTGTGCAGCACTACACATGCTTTGATGACCACATTCACATTTTCGGGGGCCAGCTGTATGGCCGAAAGAAAAACACACCATTTGCTAGAAAAAATACCAAAAGCACACTCCACAAACCTTCTGGCCCTACTTAAACAATAATTAAAAGTGCGCCTCTTTTCATCCAAACCTCGCCTAGGAAAGGGACGCATGAGGTGAGTAGAAAGGGCAAAACCCTCATCCCCTACAGCCACATAAGGCGCAGGTGGAGCAGAGGAGCCAGGAAGGTTTGCTGGCTGTGGTATGTCCAGTTGGTTGGACTGAAGCCACCGACCCATTCTGGAAGCCCTGAATATGCGAGCATCTGCAGTACTTCCATCAGCCAAGGCCAACAAAACTACTGAGAAAAACTGTTTTGAATTATAGAATCAGGACCCTGAATTCAGGTGGCTTCTTAACCCGTATGTGCTTCCCGTCAAGGGCACCAATACAATTTGGGAATTGAGCCTTCTCCAGGAAGTCCTGGGCTATATCAAGCCACTGCTGCCTGGTTGGATGTGGCAGCACCGAAGCTTTCAGTCTCAACCAAATGGTGGCACATGTAGCCCGTACCACGCCAGCAATTGTGGAGGTCCCCATTCTAAACTCAAAATGTAACGACAAAAAATAATTGCCAGTCGCCAGATATTTGAAAAAAATATATAAATATTAGCAACATTAATACCCAAAAGATCACGTTTAAAAATTTTCAACATTACTTGAAAAAGTATTTCATGGCAATGTGTCTGGCATTGCCAGTCGCCAGATATTTGAAAAAAATATATAAATATTAGCAACATTAATACCCAAAAGATCACGTTTAAAAATTTTCAACATTACTTGAAAAAGTATTTCATGGCAATGTGTCTGGCAAGTTGAAATAAAATTAGACCATACTACAAGATTGGGACTCAATACTTTATATTGAAATCTACTTTAAAGTAAGGAAAACAGTTTATCTACATCAACTTCCAGACCGTTACCATATACACACAGATGATGTATCCTCATCATTACAGCCAGGATTTGAAATAAAAAAAACACGGAACCTGAATCTGGTGTGACTAAGAAATGACTTGGTAGTACACGAAGTCGCTTTTAAAGTGGGCGGCCCAAAAGCACGCAGTTTCATACTGTAAATGTACAATATACAATACATGTGTGCTACTATTAAGTACTTATACATAGAACAGGTAAAGTTCTGAATACACAGGCCATAGTCCAAACTTCTATGTATTGGCAATCAGTGGGTCATTCATGTATGAGTCGGATAATATAGTCTTACCTTAAAGGGTTTCTACCACTTTGATTTCACATAATTAGGTGTCAGACACTAGCGATCCGCTAGTGTCTGCTCTGCCAAACTATCCTGCTATAATAGCTTTTGGGGCAGCCGTTTATCTAAAAAAAGAACTTATATTGATATGTTAATGACCCTCTAGGTGCTATGGGGGCGTCATTAGCACCTAGAGGATCGGTCTACCTTCTCAAGATGCCGCCGCCCAGCGCATCCCTCCAGCCCACCCATCTCCTCCGGAATGCGATCAAACGGACGACTTCACGCGCATGCGCCATGCACGGCTGTATTCGGCGCATGCGCAGTGAATGTCCGACCGCTTCCCTGCTCAGACATCTCCACTGCGCCGATGACGTCATAGTGCGCATGCGCCGAATACAGCCGCGCACGGCGCATGCGCGTGAAGTCGTCCGTTTGATCGCATATTGAAGCAGATGGGCGGGCTGGAGGGAGGCGCTGGGCGGCGGCATCTTGAGAAGGTAGACCGATCCTCTAGGTGCTAATGACGCCCCCATAGCACCTAGAGGGTCATTAACATATCAATATAAGTTCTTTTTTTAGGTAAACGGCTGCCCCAAAAGCTATTATAGCAGGATAGTTTGGCAGAGCAGACACTAGCGGATCGCTAGTGTCTGACACCTAATTATGTGAAATCAAAGTGGTAGAAACCCTTTAACGTAATAATGAGACGTTCTTCAGGTGACACACTCCGTCGTATGTTGGTGTCCTGGAAAGTCAAGGCAGGCCTCAACTCCCCCAACAGCCGATCATAGGTAGCCATCGACATGCGGCAATAATTAAAGAACTTAACAGGGTGCGCACGGAGGTCAGAGTGCAATGCATACATGTGTTTGCAGTAACAGGCGAATCTAGAGGATTTGTTTTCACGCGCGGGAAAAACGCAACGCAATAGCATACAAAACGGACGGCACACACAAGCAAAATCACGCGATTATCACTGAATGCACTCTGAACGCGTCTGGACCTAATCCGTCACGCTCATGTGCAAAAGGCCTAAGGCCTCTTTCACACGGGCACCGGATTTTCTCCAAATGCGTCGCGTGTGCATTGTGGGAAACCCACGCGAGTAGGCACGCAATTAGAGTCAAATCAAGATAAAAACTACTCTGGTACGTGGCTGCGTTTTCTCGCTGCAGGTCCTAACTGTGATGTGGGAAAAAAATTACAAATTGAACCAAAGTACTTATCGAAGAACCGCGCTGCTAATCACTGGTAACCGAGCCTCCTTCCGGACATGGAACCATTCCTCCCTCCGGACATGGAAAAAGGACCATCAAGCTACACGAGTTGGCGTCTCTCCTCCACAGTAGTTTTCTGTTGGATATCAAGGGATAGCAACCATAGTGAAGCTCCGACTTCCTCCATATATAAAAATTATTTATTATACTTACAGACGAACACTTGTTTCAAAGCGTATAAAATCGCAAACTGCATGCACAGTATCACCGACGCAGGTTTCGCTTACGCGCCTCTTCAGGAGCGAATATCTTTACTATGCAGTCAAGACCTTTAAAACACTCCCCTAAACCCACCCAGTCCCTCATTATCCAATTACATACAACCCACCACTAAAAATTTCACAGATATAAAAATGTATAATAATAATAATAAATAGGTCACTCTCATCTATTATCATGCATAAGAACCGCTAAACCTATATCATTTGAGTAATTTCGTCATTTGATCCTATTACTTTCAGCCCGTAAATTTTGTACATGGCGCAGATCTCCCTTCACTAAAGGTATCTCATCACGTTACCCATTAAGTGATGAGGGGCACATGACAAAATACACCCTATCAGCACTTAGACACACCCCTTACAACCAAAGGTCCTTGTATACAGTGTGAATCTCAATTCACTAAATGTATCTTGTCATGTGGCTCATTATGTGATATGGGGCACATGACAAAGTACACCCTTTAAGGTTTGCAATGATTATAAATATGATATGAGTATACAAATGGAAAAACACTGTAATAGAAACTCCTGCTTTCTCTAGTGCAGATAATAGAGATATGGACTTACCTGTTAGGGGCCAACATAGCAAACACGTGGGGAACGCAACTAAGTATGTGCGACTCACCCAGCGCAATACCAGCAGGGGGACAGATAACACAACAACACATATAGGAACTTTAATAATAGACCCATACAAGCACCGAGGCAATTTAACCCATGGAATTCTAAACCCTGGGTTAGACCGTACTATCACTATGAGAACCGACAACTAGGTTACGTGAGAAATAATACCTATAGGAATTATAATGAGGGGAACTACCAGCATCAGGGAGGAGGGTACATTAGGTACCAGAAGAGACCCCATTTTTACTACTGTAATTACAATAGTAATAGAAGCCAATATACAGTGCCTTGCAAAAGTATTCACCCCCCTTGACTTTTTTCTAATTTTGTTACATTACAGCCTTAAGTTCAATATTTTTTTAATCTAAATTTTATGTGATGGATCAGAACACAATAGTCTAAATTGGTGAAGTGAAATAAGAAAAATATATAAATAAAACTATTGTTTAGAAATAGAAAACAGAAAATTGTTATGTTTGTATGTATTCACCCCCTTTGTTAGTAAGACCATAAAAAGCTCTGGTGCAACCAATTACCATAATTAGTGAAATAATGTCTACCTATGTGAAATCTAAGTGTCACATGATCTGTCATTACATATACACACCTTTTTTGAAAGGTCCCAAAGGCTGCAACACCTAAGCAAGAGGCATCACTAACAAAACACTGCCATGGAGGCCAAGGAACTCTCCAAACAGAGACGGCCGTCCACCAAAACTCATAGACCGGGCAAGGAGGGCATTAATCAGAAAGGCAGCAAAAAGACCTAAGGTAACCCTGGAGGAGCTGCAGAGTTCCACAGCAGAGACTGGAGTATTGGTACATAGGACGGCAATAAGGCGTACGCTCCATAGAGTGGGGCTTTATGGCAGAGTGGCCAGAAGAAAGCCATTACTTTCAGCTAAAAACAAAAAGGCATGTTGTGAGTTTGCGAAAAGGCATGTAGGAGACTCCCAAAATGTATGGAGGAAGGTGCTCTGGTCTGTTGAGGCTAAAATTTAACTTTTTGGCCATCAAAGAAAACGCTGTGTCTGGTGCAAACCCAACACATCATATCACCCAAAGAACACCATCCCCACAGTGAAACATGGTGGCAGCATCATACTGTGGGGATGTTTCTCAGCAGCCGGGACTGGGAAACTGGTCAGAGTTCATGGAAAGATGGATGGTGCTAAATACAGGGATATTCTTCAGCAAAACCTGTACCACTCTGGGCGTGATTTGAGGCTAGGACAGAGGTTCACCTTCCAGCAGGACAATCACCCCAAACACACTGCTAAAGCAACACTTGATTGGTTTAAGGGGAAACATGTAAATGTGTTGGAATGGCCGAGTCAAAGCCCAGATATCAATCCAATAGCAAATCTGTGGTCAGACTTAAAGATTGCTGTTCACATGCGCAAACATCCAACTTGAAAGAGCTGGAGCAGTTTTACAAGGAGGAATGGGCAAAAATCCCAGTGGTAAGATGTGGCGAGCTCATAGAGACTTATCCAAAGCTACCTGGAGCTGTGATTGCCGCAAAAGGTGGCTCTAAAAAGTATTCACTTTAGGGGGATGAATAGCTATGCACATCGACTTTTTCTGTTATTTTGTCCATTTGTTGTTTGCTTCACAATAAAAAAAATTAACATTCTCAAAGTTGGGGGCATGTTCTATAAATTACATGCTGCAAATCCTCAAACAATCCATGTTAATTCCAGGTTGTGAGGCACCAAAATACGAAAAAAGTAAATGGGGTAAATACTTTTGCAAGGCACTGTATACAGATTTACCCACAGAACAATTGGAATGAGGAGTCCTAGCAACCGCATATACAAAAGGATAGGGTCCCAGAGACGCAAAATCTTTCACATCAAATAATGAAGGGTGTTCAGAGAGACAACAAAATGGAGGAAAAGAGGGGAATGGAAAAGATAAACACCCCCCAAAAAAGAATACACACAGAGGTAAGAGTGGAAGAGGAAAACAACAGCCCAAACCGCAAGAAAAGCAGAGGGAAATAAAGGGGATCTTTAATCTAAGTACGCATGCTCTTTTAGAAGATGAGAAGCGAGTTCTAGGAAGAGGTCTTAAGTTCGCACCCACCCATAAACAAAATAAATTTGAGGCATTCCTTGATATTCATAAATACATTAGAAAACGTAATATCACAAAATACTATATTAATAATCAGGCTCCACCGTTGAAAAACACAGGTATTGGCAATGGGGTTATTCACACTCAGTTGAGGGATAAATCCAAGTTCTTTACTAACAATAAGGACAATGATTGTATAGAGAGGGATGCTTAGGGAACTACAGAAGTTAGATACCAAACCCAGATACTATAACCTGACAAAAAATGAAAAAGAGGCATTAAGGAATCTGGAAGGTAACACTAAGATTGTAATAGATGTTGAAAAATATGATAATGAGATGCAAAGACTCATTTCTGATGAGAGTACCTATAAAAACTAATCCGGTCTTTGAATTTAAAAGGAAAATGAACCAGCTCCTTCAGGAAGGCCAAAAAGAGGGTTGTGGCGAAACCAACCTCGCCACGGTGTTTTGGAGGGAGCTATTTGCCAGCCTCCTGCCCCAGGATTACGGCCCTTTGAGATACTTTTGCTAACTTTTAAACCCCTGAACCTATTCAAGTGAATTTTGGATAGGTTTGTCCCCAAGTTATACTGTTTAAATTGATGTAAGTTATATGTATGGACAATGTAACCTCACAGAGTTGTAACAATTTATAATAAGTGTAACTTGTCAGCTTGGGAGGAATATGCTGGGTGTGGTTCTATTGTCCCATTGTGTGTTTAAATGGTGATGTCTGTCCTGTTGTCTCCACATGTGTATTGGCGATCTCCCCTTTGTCCTGAGAGATAATTGGATTGCCCTCGGTTGTCTCTGGGACAGAGAGGAGGAAACCATGATGCATTGTGGGGATGTGTTGTATCTGTTCTGTGTCGCAGTCTCCCTTCTGGTCCTCTAGGGGGCGTGAACGATTGGTTGCTGTACTGGCATTGTGTGTGTTGTAAGATATTGATTGGTTGGATTTCAAAACCCTGTGGGCAGTACTATGTTTGTTTTTTATGAATAATAGAGGCTGTATCTGAAGTACAGTCAGACCACTGCTGACCCTCAACACGGAGCCTTGTCTCGTTATTGGGGGGATTCCCTGTATGCTGTTAGAGACTGATTGCCAGGAGTGTAAGCCGATTGTATGCTTTTCCTGTTCGTCTGCCAGCAGCTATTCGCGAGGTTCCAGTTTGGAGTGCTATTTTGTATCCAGTTCGGGAGGTTGGTGTTCTGCAGTAGCTGTGCCTGTCTCTCAGAAAGGGGCATATCGCCTAAACGGATTTTAACCCCTTGTCTGCTGAAATGGTCCGTTACATTGGTGGCAAGCAGCGGGATTGTTCCTACAGCCAGAAGGACAGCTACAGGAGACACCATTTCTTTGGATTTTACAACTTAAGGGCAACGCATGTCTCAGTACAGCGACCCTAAAAGCACCAGGATGGAACCAGCAGTGGAGTACAGATACTCTGTGGAGGAATTTGACCGTATGATGTGGTTGCGGCTGAACTTCTTCGGACCCAATCCAGCTGAGAAATACGTGAAGTTCGTGAGGAGTCTAGTGTTCAAGACCCTACTATACCGGGCAGAAGGTGACGGTCAGCTGCCACGTTGGGTGGACCTCCATCGGAAGTTACAGTTACGGGACAGAGGGAGCCCAGTCTCCATTCCCCAGCGGCAGGCTGAGTTACAGGGGGCAGAGGTAGTTGTTCCTGCCCCCCAGCAGCAGAGTGATATGCCGGGAAGGCAGTGTGAAATGCAGGGAGAGGAGAGCAACGTCCTCCCTCCCAGTGGCAGGCTGAGTTACAGGGGGCAGAGGTAGTTGTTCCTGCCCCCCAGCAGCAGCATGATTTGTTGGGAACTGGGAGCCTAGTCTCCATTCCCCAGCGGCAGCTTAACGCACCAGGGGGAGACAGTAAGCCCCACAACTGTGCAGATGGGACCGTGGTCTCTGCACTCACAGCACAGGGGGTAGGGACAGTCGGTCCTGTCCCCCAGCAACAGGGCTGTTTAGCCAAAGAGGAGACAGTCAGTCTCCCCCTCAAACAACCAGATCCCCAGCCATCTCTGCAGGGATACCAGGAGGAGGAGGTAAGCGAGCCCTCCCCTTCCCAGCTACTTCCCAACCGAGTTCTGGGGGCAGGGGATGAGCCTGCAATACCCACTGATCCCTTCCCAGCGGAAGAGCTGGCATCAGGGCAGAGAGCCGCTAGCCTCTGCTCCACCGACCCCCTTGTTACAGGACTGGCTTGTACCCCCCTCACCCCAGCGGAAGAGCTGGCATCTGGGCAGAGCGAAGTCGGCCTCTGCCCACCAAGTACCTACAGCTCCAAGCTGGAGAACCACAAAGCAAGGAGTAGCAGATGCACACTCAACAGCTGGGGACCTACAGAACAGAGCCAGGCCCCAAAATTCAACAGGTCCAGTATTGGGTTGTGGGTGGGCTGCCAGACTAACTCAGGTACCGACCGGCGTGAGGTCAGGTATCTGGTTAGTCTTCCCTGGGGGGAGGGGAGATGTGTGGCGAAACCAACCTCGCCACGGTGTTTTGGAGGGAGCTATTTGCCAGCCTCCTGCCCCAGGATTACGGCCCTTTGAGATACTTTTGCTAACTTTTAAACCCCTGAACCTATTCAAGTGAATTTTGAATAGGTTTGTCCCCAAGTTATACTGTTTAAATTGATGTAAGTTATATGTATGGACAATGTAACCTCACAAAGTTGTAACAATTTATAATAAGTGTAACTTGTCAGCTTGGGAGGAATATGCTGGGTGTGGTTCTATTGTCCCATTGTGTGTTTAAATGGTGATGTCTGTCCTGTTGTCTCCACATGTGTATTGGCGATCTCCCCTTTGTCCTGAGAGATAATTGGATTGCCCTCGGTTGTCTCTGGGACAGAGAGGAGAAAACCATGATGCATTGTGGGGATGTGTTGTATCTGTTCTGTGTCGCAGTCTCCCTTCTGGTCCTCTAGGGGGCGTGAACGATTGGTTGCTGTACTGGCATTGTGTGTGTTGTAATATATTGATTGGTTGGATTTCAAAACCCTGTGGGCAGTACTATGTTTGTTTTTTATGAATAAAAGAGGCTGTATCTGAAGTACAGTCAGACCACTGCTGACCCTCAACACGGAGCCTTGTCTCGGTATTGGGGGGATTCCCTGTATGCTGTTAGAGACTGATTGCCAGGAGTGTAAGCCGATTGTATGCTTTTCCTGTTCGTCTGCCAGCAGCTATTCGCGAGGTTCCAGTTTGGAGTGCTGTTTTGTATCCAGTTCGGGAGGTTGGTGTTCTGCAGTAGCTGTGCCTGTCTCTCAGAAAGGGGCATATCGCCTAAACGGATTTTAACCCCTTGTCTGCTGAAACGGTCCGTTACAAGGGTATTTTAAATAAATAGGAATTTGTGTTCCTGTCCATCAAACATCCGATTAGCCCTGTTATCTACCACTTACCTAAGATTCACAAGAGTCTGGAGAACCCTCCCGGGAGACCGATCGTCTCAGGGATTAACTCTGTGACGAGTAGGCTTTTGGAATATGTTGACTATTTTCTCTAGACTCTTGTGATACAAGTTCCATCATATTTGAAAGATACTGGAGGTGTAATTCTGCTTATCAATAATTTAGATATATGGAGTGATGATATGTGGGTTGGGGCCTTAGACTCTATACTATCATTCCCAAAGATTTAAAAGGGTGGGGGAAGTGCTGGATAGGAATCCCAATATCACCCTGGTTCAAAAGAAATTAAAAATTTTGCCTTTGCCACACTTGCTTGCGGATGCTTGCGATTTTCACACAGCCCCATTCATTTCTATGGGGCCTGCGTTGCGTGAAAAACGCAGAATATAGAACATGCTGCGATTTTCACGCAACGCACAAGTGATATGTGAAAATCAGCACTCATCTGCAAAGCCCCATTGAAGTGAATAGGTCCGGATTCAGTGCGGGTGCAATGCGTTCACCTCTGGCTGCCTCTCGGCATGTTTGCCGTGCTGCCGCTGAAACTCCAGCCCGCCCCCATTATAGTCAATAAAGTGTGATAACTGTTTAAATAAAAATGCATATTTTTTCTGTTTCTTGCCATTTTCAAAATGGTTGTCTGCTGGTACAGAATGTGAACACTGAGGTTTTGCTGGAGTCCACTAATTCAGATGAAGAAAACTGATTTCTGCTAGTTGTGAATATATACTGGTCATGCCTGTGTCGTAATAATTATTGGCCCAAAATGAATCAAACATGAATTGCTATGTTTAATAATATGGCATCTGCAGTCTTGTGATATGTCCACCATGTTGTGTAAGTTTATGGAAAGGCCACACGTCCCTAAAGTGTATTCTCATATTTTTCTCTATAATTGTGCCAGTTTAAGAGAGTACTCCTTGTCTTTTAAAAGATTTATATTTAAAGATAAAGCATGAGGAAGTTAGTATGTTCTCTAAACATCTGGTACAAATAACCCCTACAGCTTGCGGTCTGTTAATGAAGCAGAGGGTGAGTAAATAGAGGAATGAGATAAGAAACTAATCTGTGAAATAATATATGTATATACAGCGGATAACTCTCTGAGTACAGATAATGTAGTAGATGTCACCTGCAGTCCTTCGTAACACCACAAACAACACAGTGATGGATCTCTGATTACCGAAAATGTAGTAGTGTTACTTGCAGTCCTATGTAACACCACAGATAACACTAGTGCTGATAATGTGGTAGTGTTACCTGCAATCCTATGTAAAACCACAAATAACACTAGTGCTGATAATGTGGTAGTGTTACCTGCAGTCCTATGTAAAACCACAGATAACACTAGTGTAGAGCATGTGGTAGTGTTACCTATGTCCTTAGTGTGCCTCCCTGCGTGTCTCCCATGGACTCCATAGTGCTAGGGCTGCTATATATATATATATATATATATATATATATATAATATATATCTCCATATAAACACACATGCATGCACAGATAAATATAGACATATATACACACATACATATAGACACACACACATATATATATACACAGTACAGACCAAACGTTTGGACACACCTTCTCATTCAAAGAGTTTTCTTTATTTTCACGACTATAAAAATTGTAGATTCACACTGAAGGCATCAAAACTATGAATTAACACATGTGGAATTATATACATAACAAAAAAGTGTGAAACAACTGAAAATATATGTCATATTCTAGGTTCTTCAAAGTAGCCACCTTTTGCTTTGATTACTGCTTTGAACACTCTTGGCATTCTCTTGATGAGCTTCAAGAGGTAGTCACCTGAAATAGTCTTCCAACAGTCTTAAAGGAGTTCCCAGAGATGCTTAGCACTTGTTGGCCCTTTTGCCTTAACTCTGCGGTCCAGCTCACCCCAAACCATCTCGATTGGGTTCAGGTCCGGTGACTGTGGAGGCCAGGTCATCTGGCGCAGCACCCCATCACTCTCCTTCATGGTCAAATAGCCTTTACACAGCCTGGAGGTGTGTTTGGGATCATTGTCCTGTTGAAAAATAAATGATGGTCCAACTAAACGCAAACCGGATGGGATAGCATGCCGCTGCAAGATGCTGTGGTAGCCATGCTGGTTCAGTATGCCTTCAATTTTGAATAAATCCCCAACAGTGTCATCAGCAAAGCACCCCCACACCATCCCACCTCCTCCTCCATGCTTCACGGTGGGAACCAGGCATGTAGAGTCAATACATTCACCTTTTCTGCGTCGCACAAAGACACGGTGGTTGGAACCAAAGATCTCAAATTTGGACTCATCAGACCAAAGCACAGATTTCCACTGGTCTAATGTCCATTCTTTGTGTTCTTTAGCCCAAACAAGTCTCTTCTGCTTGTTGCCTGTCCTTAGCAGTGGTTTCCTAGCAGATATTCTACCATGAAGGCCTGATTCACACGGTCTCCTCTTAACAGTTGTTCTAGAGATGTGTTTGCTGCTAGAACTCTGTGTGGCATTGACCTGGTCTCTAATCTGAGCTGCTGTTAACCTGCGATTTCTGAGGCTGGTGACTCGGATGAACTTATCCTCCGCAGCAGAGGTGACTTTTGGTCTTCCTTTCCTGGGGAGGTCCGCATGTGAGCCAGTTTCTTTGTAGCTTGATGGTTTTTGTGACTGCACTTGGGGACACTTTCAAAGTTTTCCCAACTTTTCGGACTCACTGATCTTCATTTCTTACTTAGCTGCTTTTTTCTTGCCATAATACAAATTCTAACAGTCTATTCAGTAGGACTATCAGCTGTGTATCCACCTGACTTCTCCGCAACGCAACTGATGGTCCCAACCCCATTCATAAGGCAAGAAATCCCACTTATTAAACCTGACAGGGCACACCTGTGAAGTAAAAACCATTTCAGGCGACTACCTCTTAAAGCTCATATGTGTGAATAGTCCAGGATGGAAGATGAGGCGGAAGGATACAGTTATCGCTTCTAAGTTATATCCTTGAATGGATTTGGCCATTCTTGAAGTCATGTGATGTGTAGTTGGTTAGAAGGGGGCGGAATGTACTTAGCATTCCATATTGATGTCTAGGATTAGACATGCCCTTCCTGATATCATGAGGTTTCCTCTGAACAGGAGTGATGTATATAACTTATTTTCTATTTTGATATCCTAACTTAATTATAGCTTTGTTATAATGTGACAAGTAACTTCTACTCACATGTATTGTTAAGCTTGTAATGCTTTATATCAACGCTGAAAATATTCATTTGCATGTAATATTGTGTTTATTTACTTATTTATTTTTATAACCTTGTAACCAACAAATCTGCATATTTTTATAATACCTGTGTATTATTGCATAATGCAAAACTACACCTTTAGAATTAACATCATCTCACATCAAAAGAACTTATTATCTGAGGAAATAGTCGGACTCAGATGTGAATTGTATCGATTAGGTTCTACAACTCACCAGGTCATGATTTCAAGAATGTATGACAAATTCTTAGACACCACCTTTTTTGAGGTACACCAGGATGAGAATATCCTCATAATCCGAGAGTAGGCTCTCTTGGTAGAGACCACTCTAGAATGAGACAGCGTTCTCAGGACCGACTCTGAAAGCCCTTCTACTCTGGGAAGAGACTGATCAACCTCCAGGCTGTCAGGTTGAATCTGTGCAGATCTGAGCAGAGGTGAGTGTCCCACGACACCAGGGTCTGCTGCGGGGGGAGCCTCTAATATTGTCTTTGACTCATCTGGGTGAGCTGGGTAAACCAGGATCACTTCAGCCAAAACGGTATGATGGCTATCACCGGGGCCTGATCCTGACGGATTTTCATCAATACCGTCGGAATTATGGAAAACGGAGGGAAGATGTAAGCCAGCCTGAACCTCCAGGATATTGACAGAGCATCTATCATCAGCCCCAAAAAGATCCCCAATGTTAATAAGACCTCAGATAACACCTCAGCTCAGACCCCAATATGAATGACCACCAATCAGACCTCAGATAAGAGCCCCATGCCTCATAGCAACCCCCAGTAGCCTCATGGCAGCCCACAATAGCCTCATAGCAGCCCCCAGTGCCTCTCCATCAGCCCTCAGTGCCTCTCCATCAGCCCCCGCCCCCAGTGGCTCTCACCAGCCCTCAGTGCCTCTCCATGAGCCCCCAGTGCCTCTCACCAGCCCCCAGTGCGCCCTCCTCGATATTAAAATCATTTGTGGGCAGGGTAGGGCAGTGCAGTACCCCCCCTGTATTAAAATCACTGGTGGGCAGTGCGCCCCCCTCCCCTGTATTAAAATCATTGGTGGGCAGTGCGCCCTCGCCCTCCATCATTGGTGGCAGCGGCAGTTCCGATCGGAGTCCCAGCAGTGCACTGCTGGGGCTCCGATTGGTTACCATGGCAGCCAGGACGCTACTGAAGTCCTGGCTGCCATGGTCAGTTACTCTGCAGCAGCATACTTACGTGCGCTGTGGCCGCGTGGCGCTCCTTCTTCTTGTAACTCAGTCTGTGCGGCGCATTGCTTATGCTTATAGCAATGCGCCGCACAGACCTGTGATGAGTTACAAGAAGGAGGAGCGCCCGGCGGCCACAGCACATGCAAGTATGCTGCAGAGTAACTGGCCATGGCAGCCAGGACTTTAGTAGCGTCCTGGCTGCCATGGTAACAGATCGGAGCCCCAGCATTACACTGCTGGGACTCCGATCTGAACTGCCACTAATGAAGGGGGGGGACCCCATCACACCGCCACTCGCCAATTGAATTTTTTATTTATTTTTTAATCCTCAGCCGGCAGCCGGGCCCCCAGTGGCGTAGGGCCCCATAGCTATTGCTATGGCGATCCCTACGCCACTGTTCCCGTCTAAAAGATGGCACCACCATCTGAAGGAATACAGAGTTCGCCAAGACAGGGAGCA
This sequence comes from Bufo gargarizans, assembly GCF_014858855.1. NCBI lineage: Eukaryota > Metazoa > Chordata > Amphibia > Anura > Bufonidae > Bufo > Bufo gargarizans. The sequence goes on from NC_058083.1 coordinate 214,288,728, forward strand.
CAGGGAGTTTAGCCCGCTAGAGAAGAGGCTTTCAAAAGCCAGTCGTCCAGATAAGGAATGATGGTCAGTCCTTGAAGTCTCAAAGCAGTCACCACAGAAACCACCACCTTGGTAAAAGTGTGAGGGGCAGAAGAAATGCCAAAGGGAAGGGCAACAAACTGAAGATGCCTGACGACACTGGAAACCTGGACCGCGATCCTGAGATACTTCTTGGAAGCAGGATAGATCGGGATGTGCAGATATGCATCCTTGAGGTCCAGGGTTGCCATCACGTCCCCAGGATTGAGAATGTGAACTACTGACCTGATAGTTTCCATACGAAACTTCACCTTCCTTATGAACAAATTGAAATACCTCAGATCGATAATCATCCAGAGATCTCCTGAAGTTTTGGGAACCAGAAAAACTGGTAAATAGATCCCTAGGCCCCGTTCTCCTGCCGGAACCTCCTCCAGAGCCCCCTTGCAGATGTAGTCCTGAATGTAGGCCTCCAGGATCACCTGCCTGGTAGCTTGTAGAAGGTTGGTCTTGACAAACCTGTCCAGAGGAATAGAGGTGAGGTTGATTAAATATCCCTCGGAAATGATGTTCAGGACCCAGGGATCCGAGATCTCTCGGATCCACTCTTCCCTGAAGTGGGAGAGACGACCCCCGACAGGTACATGAAGCATAGGAATGGGGAAGCTTACTGGCAGGACGGCAGGAGTAACTGGACTTATCCAAGAGCCTCGAAGAGGCCCGTAGTCAAGAGGTGGATTTTCCATCTTTGGCTCCTCCACGAGAGCGCCTCAAACCCCTTCGCTGTGCTCTCCAGTCCTTTCGAGACCTTGCTTGCTGGCCAGACCTACCTCCACGGTCTTGTCTGCCCCGACCTCAAAAGGACTGCTGGGGAAGGCTCTTCCCCTTCTTGCCTGAAAGGCCCTCCATGATCTTATCTAGCTCCGAACAAACAGTTGGGCTCAAATGGAAGGCCACATAAGCTGTACTTTGAGGAATTGTCAGCGACCCAAGGCTTAAGCCAGAAAGGCCTACAAGCCGCAGACACTAGGGCCATGGATTTGGCCGCTAACTTCAACTGGAGTATGTAGCCAGGTTGATAGTCTTGAAGGCAGTCAGTATGTCGTCCTAGGAAACCCTCTGGTCCACGTCAACTTGAATTTAATTCAGGCGAGACCGGAGGAACGTAGAGACCTCAGAAGCCACTATGGTTGTGGAAGCGGAATCTGCTGTATAACCCCGTCTTAGGGTGCACTCTGCTCTCCTGTCAAGGGGATCCTGCAGACTAGACCCATTGTCTGCAGGAACCAGAGTGTGCTTGAACAACTTGGCAATAGCCATGTCCACCTTGGGAATAGATCCCCATGAATCCACCAAGGGTTTAGCCATCGGCAACATGGATTTAAACTTCTTTGTTAAAACCGGACCTTTCTCAGTTTTTTTTTCCACTCTGTACATCATAGGTTCACTAGAGGGCTGGATCCTGGAACGGCAGCTGTCACATCTGGAGTAGGGACAACTGTCCTCCAGCAGAGTGCTACAATCGTAGCAGGATAGATGCTTCCTCTTGGAACCCACTTTCCTGCCTTCCGAATCCTCTGGAGAAGACATCACTGCGGGGAAAAAAGGGACAAATAAGACATTTGTAAATTACCTATCTCCGCAAGAAAGTAGAAAACAGACCGGATGCAGCTGCGAATAAGGACCGGAGGAACACAACACCACAAGTGGAACAACACCAACTTTAGGACTCTGGGAGCTAGCTTGAAAAGCATGTGCAGCCAGAGACCGAACTGGTGCACACTGCTTCCTAAAATAGGAGAAGGGGAGGGCTCAGACCAACCTCCCCCCGCCCCCAGAGGAAAAATCTACAGATTTAACTAAAAATCCCCACAGAAGCAGAGGTCACTGAAAATCCTCCACCAGGAGGAAGCATGTGAAAAAAATAAATTCCAAGCGAAAATGCGATCAAATCACATTGAACGGAATACCCGGAAGTGACGCAACAGAGAATCCCCGCGTCACTTCCGGAAGATGGCGGCGCCCAGGAACCGAGAAACCTGGACCGAGGATGCGGCCAACATACCTCAGCCAGGCGCAACAGCGTGGGGTCGGCAGCAGATAAGCTACCGTCTAAATTAACAAGGTACATAAAAGAAAGGGCAACCCTGTTACCTAACGAAAAAAAGGATCCCCGCGCTTTCCATAAGAAAGGGGAAGATAAAAAGAAAAAAATGTAGCAGCACTACAAAAATTGGTTGTTTCCTTACTGTGGTGGTGCTCGCCGTGTCAGAAGCCAGTCCTATGCCTCCCCAAATCCAGGTACAATTGAAACAGAAAACTGCAGCACCCTCCAGCCTTGATCCTTAATGCTTTATTTCACCAAGACAAATGCGACGTTTCGATCAGTGTGATCTTTCTCAAGAAATAACCCCATCTGTGCTGCTGGTAGGACGTAAGGTAATGATCATTTCTGGTCAGCAGATCGGCTGCATAAACAATAATTTGCTCCCCAGACACAATGATTGTCTATAGGGAATGAGCGATCGCAGGGGGAATCCCTAGTCTCTATATAGCGGAGGTGATTGGTTGCTATGGACAACTAAGCCAGTCTTCTTTTAATACCAGTTTTGATAACTCTTCCTCAGAGTTTTTGGGAAACATTCAAAGTCTATAGTGTAGTATAAAACTTAATACAAATAATGTATTTTATGGAGTTTTTCTGGTGCATTTTTTTTGTCAATGGTATATTTTTTATATACACAGCTTGCTTCAGGTTTTTTAGGTGTTTTTACCAATAGGCTTCTAAAAGAAACATTTAAAATATGCCTGAAGAAAACAGGTTGTATGCAGCAGTACTTTGGTTTGCGAATTTTCTGTGGAATAATTATACTTCGTTGACTATCCTATACTGCAATAGTTTATACAGTGTTATTGCTTTTTTTCTATTGTTAATTAAAAAAAGGTAAAAAAAAATAAAAAAAACATGCCTGAAGAAACTGCATGTTACAAATGTAATAAATAGAAAAAATAAAATAAAATAAAAAATTTGTAAAAAAAAAACCCCAAACCACTTGATTTCCATGGCACTTTTTCAGGGCAAAAATGCAGGAAAAAGGTGTGTGTGAAGGAGCCCTTAAAGGGGTTATGCAACAAAAATTATTTACCACCTATCACATATATGTATACATACTGTATGTGTGAATGAAAAATATATATATACCAAGCAATCAGATTCCACCTTTTATTTTCCAAAGTCGCTCTCCTATACACCAGTTTTGATAAATCTCCCCCTCTGTCTTTATACAAGCGTCCTCATATCAGACGTATACCAGGCCATCAGACAAAGATAGAATGACGTATACAAGTCCAACAGAATTACAGACTCCCTTTAAAACCAACATTTCTAGTTAAGAGTACTTTCACACTAGCGCCACTGGATTCCGGCAGGCAGTTCTGTCGCCGGAACAGCCTGCCGGATCCGGCAATCTGTATGCAAACGGATACCATTGATGCGGATCTTTCTCACAAATGTATTGCTGTCATCCAGAAAAACAGATCCGGTATTAATTTTTTTTTTACATTTTAAAGGTCTGCGCATGCGCAGACCGCAAAACCAAATCAGTTTTTCCAGAACACTTAGGGCCAAATCCGGAATTAATGCATTTCAATGTAAAATAATGCCGCACGTGTTCCAGAGTTTGGGACTCAGAAAATACCGCAGTATGCTGCAGTATTTTCTCTGTCCAAAAGCCGTACAGTGACTGAACTGAAGACATCCTGATGCATACTGAACGGAATGCTCTCCATTTTGAATGCATGGGGATGAAACAGAGTTTTTTTTTTTACCGGTATTGCGCCCCTAGGACAGAACTCAATACCGGAAAAGAAAACGCTAGTGTGAAAGTACCCTTAGAATACTTCAGTGGCACCAGAAAATGTTTGGTGACTGTTATTTGCGTGAGAACATACCATAGTACACTGCATCCCTGAATAATTTATCGCCATTACGTAACGTAGCAACCCGAGTTCCTTGTTTCCTGTGAGGAAATAATAAATAAGTAACTCATTATCCACATCTTCCAGTGCATATGCTGAACAGAGCAATAAAATAGTGGAGGGTGATAAGAGGAAACCTGGGGCATAGGCAACTATATAGATTAATTTCCCCGCTAAACATCTATTTGCATTTTATCCACAGTTTATGGGATACATTTTGAACATGTATTTGTCATTATTAATTTATCATTTTCTTTAAAAAGGACCTGTAACCTCTCCGGACACGTCTAGAAACTAACTTCTGTCCTCTCGTACTAACAATTCTGGAGCATCTATTGACTGGATAATGTCAAACTGTGCAAGGACACCCACTAACTGCTAACACCCATCTGGACCTTCATGGCAAACTATTAGTAATTAGCATAGCTTCTAGCAAAAATAATAATGGAACGGCACATCATAGAGTCATAAGAATAGATGAGCCAGAATTGTTATTACAAATGGAGGCAAGTAGTTCCTACAAAAGACATCTCAGGAGAGGCGACAGGTCCTCTTTAAGTGAACACTGTTTATATGTTTGCTAGTACTTACTTATGGGGGTTGTGCTTCTATTTGTCCACTTTCATTTTTGATGGGAGACCAATTAATAGTGTTCTTCAGGACTATGGCATCAACATTTGGCAGCAGTAGAAAAGATAGTCCAGCACTTCAGAGAAGAATATCTAAACTCCGTCTTTATTGGTTGAATTCAAGATAAGATATAGTGGACCCCACAGCACACTTGCTCCTCGAAGTACTTGGAGGAGCAAGTGTGCTGTGGGGTCCACTATATGTTATCTTGCATTCAACCAATAAAGACAGAGTTTAGATATTCTTCTCTGAAGTGCTGGACTATCTTTTCTACTGCTGCTGATTGAAGAACTCACCTGGTTCGGTCTGACACAGGAGATTCGACATGCAGGGTGAGCTGGATTTGTTTTCTACTGGGCATCAACATTTGCAATCTCAATACTGTTAAAGGGGTTGTCCCATTTCCCATATTGATGACCTATCCTTAGAAAAGGTCATCGATATCAATGTCGACTTCTGGCACACCCCCGCCGATCAGCGCATCGCTTGTGCGAGCACGGTCTTCTCTTTACTGTTCACCAGCTCACCATCGACATCGCAGTGTCGAGCAGGTGTAATTACAACTCCGTTGTCCCATTCACTTCGATGGGAAGCAACAGACTTCCCATTGAAGTTAATAAGGATGGAGGAGCTATAATTACACCTGCTTGCGATGCGCTTCCTTCAAAACAGCTTATCGGCGGGTGTGCCGGAAGTAGACATCGATATTGATGACCTTTTCTAGCTCAGAGTGCACATGGCCAGTGCCCATGCATTGTGGACCGCTGTTTGTGGTCTGCAACAGGGGCGTGGAGCCCTTACATTTGTGGGCATGATAGAGAAGAGGAGACATTAATTGGCAATAACAGAGGGGGGTCACATGAGTGCATTCAGGATTGGGCAATACAGGCAGAAATGGTATGCAAAGTACTGTATGAATGGGTCTGCATCTGTCCCACAATTTTGCAGAACGGGTGCAGACTCATTCATTTCAATGGGGCTGCAAAAGATGCGGACTGCGCACCTTGTGCTGTCCACATCTGTTGTTCCGTTCCATGGCCCCGCAAAAAATAGAGCAGGTCTTATTCTTGTCAGCAATTGCAGATAAGAATAGGCATTTTCTATATAGCGCTGGCCCTGTGAGTTCCGCAAAATGCAAAAAGAAGGGGGAAGGATCCTAGGCTTAGCGCTTACTTCTTCCAGCCAGCGCTCTTGGTAAGGCTTCCACCCGTCCTGAGAGACAGGAAACAACAACTGAAGTAGGTAGGAGGAGGTGTCTTTATTTTGGGCTTCCGCTGTTTTTTCCTGTCCTCGGGAGGCGGGATCAAGCTCCTATCAGTGCCGGTGTGGAGACTTTAGGGAATTTTTTTAAAATAAATAATAAATATACACACACATCAGTACAATTAAGATCCCAAATTTATGTTATTGCATTCCAAATCTTAGAACATTTCTATTTTTCTGACTACATAACCGTGTGAGGGCTAATATATTAGATTCTGGTTATAATGGTCATGAGAGAATGTTTTTCTTTCCTATACTGCAAGCTGTCAGCTTAGGCTATTTTCACACTCGCGTTTGGTGCGGATCAGTCATGGATCCGCACAGAAAACAACCACATGCATCAGTTCAGAACGGATCCGTTTGTATGATCGTTAACATTGCCAAAACGGATCAGTCTTGAACACCATTGACCGTTAATGGGGGGGGCGGATCCGTTTTTCTATTGTGCCATATTGTGTCGGGGCGGATCAGTTTGCCTCCGCATCGTCAGGCGGACACCAAAATGCTGCAAGCAGCGTTTTGGTGTCCGCCTCTAGAGTGGAATGGAGACTAATCGGAGGCAAACTGATGCATTCTGAGCGCATCCTTTTCCATTCAGAATGCATTAGGGCAAAACTGATCCGTTGTGGACCGCTTGTGAGAGCCCTGAACGGGTCTCACAAATAGAAACCGAAACGCCAGCGTGAAAGCAGCCTTACCCACTGCACCCCTCTCCTCCTTCAACCTGGCTGAATTCACAGCCAGCTAAATGGGGGTGGGGGACTGCTATAGGCCTTCATATATCAGATTCTGTAGAACATAGAGCCATGGGCCTGGTCTCATTTTACAGCTGATAATCACAGCATTCTCTTTTCTACATTAGGAGATATAGGGGGGAGATTTATAAAACAGGTGTAAAGTAGAACTGGCTTAGTTGCCCATAGCAACCAATCAGATTTCATCTTTCATTCTACAAAGGAGCCGTGATAAATGAAGGGTGGACTCTGATTGGTTGCTATGGGCAACTAAGCCAGTTTTACTTTACACCAGTTTGCTAAATCTCCCCCATAGTCTTTAGAAATTGGGTCAGGAGTGAAAGAAGCTAAAAACTAGGAATCAACCGATATAGATTTTTTTTTTAGAGCCGATGGTGAACTTTCAGGCTGATAACTTATACATTTTTCTGTTACGGCGGTCACCACATAGATTTTTATATTTTAATAGTTTGGACTTTTCGGTCGTGGCAATATGTGATATGTTTATTTATTGTTTATATTTTTTATATGTAAAATTGGGAAAGGGGGTGATTTATACTTAAAACTTTGGTGTGTTTTTTTTTTTTTACTTTAAATTTAAGAACTATTTCCCCCTTAGGGACTAGAACCTGGGATCTTTTAATCCCTTGTCCTATTCACCCTAAAGCCTCATGCACACGTCCGTGAAACACGGACCGTGTGATACCGGCCTGGATTTCTTCTGAGTGCAGGAGCGCACAGCGTCATTGGTTGCTATGACGCTGTGCGCTTCCTGCTGCCGCCACAGTACAGTAATGCACTGGTGAATAGGACTTCACACTCTCCCTACTGCACTGTGCATAGTACACACAGCAGCAGGGAGATTAGCATGGCAGCCAGGGCTTCAGCAGTGTCCTGGCTGCCATGATAACCGATCGCAGCCCCAGGATTACTCTGCTGGGGCTCCGATCAGAAGCTGCCACTGCTCCACCAATGAAGAGAAGGGGAGTGGCTGACTAATACTGGGGAGGTTGGGGGGTGCACTGTACCACCAATGATTTTAATACTGGGCGGTGGGAGCGCACTGCGCCACCAATGTTTTTGATACTGGAGAGGGCGCACTGTGCCTCCAATGTTAATTAACGTTCAATACAGGAGTCGGGTGTGTCGGCGGCAGAATCACACAGCCAGCACCCTGCCTCTGACAGGGAGCTGCGATCAGCGGCAGCAGTTAACCTCTCAGGTGTGGCGCCTGAGGGGTTAACTGCCGCTGATCGCAGCTTCCTGTCATATAGGCTGGGCACTGCCTCCTGTATTTGTATTAGACGTTAATTATCATTGGTGGAGAAGTGCGCCTCCCCCCCCCCCCTCCCCCTCCTCCTCCCATCTCTCCTCATTGGCAGTGCGGCACAGGGGGAGGGAGAGAGCGCTGGATGCATTATCGGCAAGGTTAGATGCCGATATCTTTGAAAATCATGAATATCAGCAGATAATATCGGTAACTCCAATAATCGGTCAATCCCTACTAAAAAACTTTTACTTTTTAGTTGCTATCACTGGTCTGATTTCTAAAGGCTATATCTCCTGGTATAGAAGAGATAATACAGCGTTTCTTGTCTTGTTTGAAAGCTTAGCTTTCAAACAAGGCCATGGGGGAATTTATCATGGAGGAAAATTTGAAGTTAGTTTTGCTCGAGTCTGCGTATGAATACTCTATGCCACATTTATCAAAGGTCTCATGTTAGTTGATAAATTTGTCTTATCCTTAGGCCTCATGCACACGGCCGTTGTTTGGGTCTGCATCCGAGCCGGTTCGGATGTGGACCTATTCATTTCAATGGAGCCGCAAAAGATGCGGACAGCACTCCGTGTGCTGTCCACATCCGTGGCTCTGTTCAGCGGCCCCGCAAAAAAAAAAAATATAAATAACATGTCCTATTCTTGTCCGCTATTTGTGGACAAGAATAGGCATTTATATTGCCGGCGCCCACTCCGTTCCGCAAATTGCGGAAGGCAACACAGGCGCCTTCCGTTTTTTGCGGATCCGCGGTTTGCGGACCACAAAAAAAAACGGCACGATCGTGTGCATGAGGCCTTAAACCTAAAACACTTGTCTAGAGAAGCTACTCCAGTTTTCCTACTCCTGGAGTGAGATTGCAACAAAAAATAAAAATAAAAAGATAAATCTGGAGTGAAACTCATTAACATAGCTAACCACACCCACATTACAAAACTGGAGTGGTGTGAAAATGCAAAAAGTCGCAAAAGCCCTATGTTTGCGACTTTGACGCCAGAATTCGCACAGTCAGTGTTCGATCAGCGATTTCCAGCCAAAACCAGGTGCAGATCTCTCCCTTATAACTCATCTCTGTGTAGCCTTCACTCCTGGTTTTGGCTCACAATCACTGACGTGTAAATGAGGTCTTAGGGGGTTAATCTTTGGTCCCAGTAGTTGAACCCCCACTGATCTAGTAATTATCACCTATCCAGTAGATTTTCTGGGTAGGGTTTCTAAAATACGAATAAAAATCTATTTGCTAAAAATAACAATATATGTCGGTATAGGAACAAAGTCTTGCAGAATGATTTATTATGAAAAAGGGTAAGATAAACAATATTGTTTCATCAACATTGTTTAACTGTAGCAAAAATGTCATTCACCAAGACAAACAAGAACTGCAGTCTGTATGCATGGAAATCTCAACCAAAACCTCAAGTATCGAACTTGTAACAAAACATTGATATTTTCCAAAATGCTACTAAGCAACACTTCAGTGTTCTTCTTGGCAGAATTCCTGCCAACAGTCTATATCTAAATAAGCAGAATGCTGTTTCTCAAACCCAGCAAGGGTGTTAATACTTTAGATAAGAAATCATTGCCGAAAAACCCTTGTTCCAACTTCCAGGTGGAGCCAACAGAATGCCAATGAGAGAGTGGGTATTCCATAACAAGTAGGCACTCGTAGTACCAAGACTTCAGCAGAAGATTCTCTGCTCATATTGAAGTATTTGGGAAAAAGTAAATCTTCACTTTGTAGGCTTTTGATATTTACTAATTAATTATACAAGTTGTAGAGCATACATAAAACTGTACAAGAAAGAACAGTGTAGGAAAACCTCAACAGTCCAGGTTATAACATGGAAACCATCTCCTCCAGCAAAATAAAAATGTTAACTATGTATCTGTATTTCAACTGTAGCCAAGGCCTGAAAGTAGTCACTTAAGAATTCCATTCCACTTTTCCGGTTTATAAATTCTTTTATCTGTATTTCACAGTACAAACAATACGAAAGTTCTCCACTTATAGCTCTGAAAAAAAAAATATGAAGAGCCGTAGCCTTGGTGCAGGAGACATTATTTCTTGGCCTCTGCATTAAAGTCAGGTAAAATACAAAAATGAACGTAAACAGAGCATAGCCCTAGGCAAGGGCCAGAGCTCATCCCACAGTCACAAATCTGCTTCCTTTGTTCACATTCTGAGACAGTCTTTGTTCCTTCAGAATCTTGAACCGCTCATTCAGTGTGATTCCAGTCTAGTAAATAAAAATAAAAATGTATTATATATCACACAGCAACACATCGGCTCATACAATGTGAGAAATAGAAATCAAGAATACTTAAGGGGTCGTCCAGGATTACAAAATCATGGCTATTTTCTTCCAAAAACACCAGCACCCTGTCCATAGGTTGTCGTGGGTATCATAGCTCAGATCCACTGGAGTTAAAGTGGCTATCCAACCTCTATAATGTACCCCCTAATTCCTGGGCCCCTCCATACAGATTATGCTTACTCTGCTCCCCGGCACCCGTGTCACTTCGCATCCCTGCACGGCTGCCGATGCATCTCCCAGTCGCTCAGATCAAAACATCCGGAAATGGGGGTTGGCAGCCATATATATAGCAAGCTGCGACGGGGGAGGAGCTTCCCTAGTGTCACCCGCGATGCTAGGGAGGCTTGTCCCTGTTGCGGCCTGCTATAAATGGCTGCCCACCCCCGTTGCCGGATGTTTTGATCTGCGAGACAGGGAGATGCAGCGGCGGCTGTGCAGGCATCAGGAGCGACGCGGTGCACAATAAGTATAATCTATATGAGGTGCCCGGGCCTTAGGGGGGTCATTATAGGGGCTGGATAAACCCTTTAATAGGCAGAGCAGCTATTCTGCATAAAACCTGCTGACAAGGGTGGTACGGTTTTTGGAAGAAAAGTAGTGTTTTTCTTATCCTGGACAACCCTTTTAAAAGAGCATATGTCAGCAGATTTGTACCTAAGAAACTGGCTAACCTGTTACATGTGTGCTTGGCAGCTCAGGGCATCCGTTTTGGTCTCATGTTAACAGGACCAGGCGTTATGTTTTCACTGCCTGGCCCTGCCAATTAAAGTGCAGAGGGCGCAGCAGTTGCAGAAAGAGCGGAGCCTCTAGGTGTAACAGCAATATCCCCGTTGCTCCTAGAGGCTTATTTGTAAACTTCATTTTTTTTTTATTAATGTGGGCACATATGAACATGGGACTAACACAGATGTCTTCAGTTGCCAAGAGCACATGTAACAGGTCAGACAGTGTCATAGGTACAAATCTGCTGACCGATGCCCTTGAATGTAAAAATATGTTTCGTCTACAGATGTGGAGCTAAAAAATAAATAAAAAAAAAAAAAAAAAAAAAACTGCAAATAAACTAAATAGGTTACCTGTTTAGCAACACTGTTTATATCAAAGTCAAGTTGAACCCCCTTGGGAACCTTGGGTTCTGCACCTTCCTTTTTCAAAAAAAAGGGAAGCGGAGGTCTCGGCAACATTGCTCCCATACTGCTGTTGAAGGCAAACATGACAAGCATAAATTCTGTGACAGAAACTACAAAATACGAACAAAGGCCCAAAAAATGAAACTTAAAAAACAAAAACAAAAAAAATAAAATAAAAAATGTACTATGAGTCATAAAACACGGTCTACTTACCTTGGTACAGCTGAGGGATTACCAAATGATACAGTCAGAAGACCACTTCTATTCATAGATGTCCTCCATCTGAAAAGTTAAAGAAAATAGAACTAAATTCTTCCACTGCTTTCTTGCAATGACAGTTCATCTACAGCAGAGTGAGACATACACCCATGAATCTAGTAATGTACTTGTACTACTAGACTGAAAGGGAACCGGTCATGCCATAGGCAATTCTTCGTCAAGTCAAACGCTTCAAACAATTTAAACTTACGCACGATTTCTGTTCAGGTCTTCAATTTCCTGATCACTGTCCATTTGTGTCTGGACCTGAAATAGATTAAATAATATGACTTGATACTGACCCCCTGAATTGTTTTAAGCATCTTACATTTACTACCAAGGTGGAGTTTCCCACCCAGATGCCAAGGGCGGTTCTTTGGCAACTTGAATATACTTTCTAAGCTGTTGACTAGTAGCACACTATTATTGTTGCTGCCAGTGCTTGACTGAAAACAACAACTGCACCAAGGCCACGTGAATGCTGAAGGTAATATCAGTCTTTTCAGAAGTGTAAACAGTTATATTTACTTATTTTAGTTATAATGGATATTCATTGCCTTTAAAGTTGGTTATGTTGGTTTATATTCACTATTTTGTATGGATTTTTAATGTAGGGCGAAGTAGGTCCATGGGAAGATTACTGCGTCGTTCAAGAGAGCTAACATTATTGTAACAATTAATTATATATTTAGACAGTTAGAAGATGCACAACACTTGCAGAAGTAGAGGCTTCATTATTTTTCTTATCTGAACATGAATTCCACAGTTTGAGAATTGTCTAGATCAGGCATGCTCAACCTGCAGCCCTCCAGCTGTTGTAAAACTACAACTCCCATGATGCCCTTCTGGAGGATGATAGTTGTAAGGCTGTCAGGGAATAATGGGAGTTGTAGTTTTGAAACAGCTGGAGGGCTGCAGGTTGAGCATGTCTGGTCTAGGTGTTCCTCAAAGTATATATTAGTGTATCAATGTTTGTCCCTCAGCTCTGAGACAAGGATTCCATGGACGCAGCTGGTGCTGATTACATCTACAGTTTGGTATCCGCTAATAAAGCGGAAAGTCTGTGATATCCATGTACACTTATTATTATAATAAAATGTATTTATATAGCACCACCATATTCCGCAGCGCTTGTACAAAATCAACTTAACTGGCTAATTTGCAACTGAAACACTAGGAGTCAGGGCCCTCCTCACAAGAGCTTACAATCTATGAGGAATTGGGGGTGACACATAAGGTAGTTGATTTGGATAAGTAGGATTTGAGGCATTATTGAACTGACAGGAGCGATGCCAGCCGATCTGCTTCGGGTTTGGGACTACTAGAGGATCGAGTTTAGGCCAGAGGAGTTGGTGGGGGAAAGGTTTAGTCTGGGAAAAGTCATTTTAGGTAGCTTGATAAGCCTGCCTGAAAAGATGTGTTTTTAAGGCACGTTTGAAGGTGAAGAAGTTGTGAATTGACCTAGTATTCTGGGCAGAGTATTCCAAAGAGTAGGTGCAGCTCGAGAAAAGTCTTGAAGACGGGAGTGAGAGGAACGAATTATGGAAGTTATTAATCTTAGGTTGCTAACAGAACGGAGAGCATGAGTAGGGTGGTAGATGGAGATGAGGGAGGAGATGTATGGAGGTGCAGCACTGTGGAGAACTTTGTGGGTGAGGGTGAGAAGTTTGAACTGTATTCTGTGGTGGATGGGCAACCAGTGAAGTGACTGGCACAGGCTAGTAGCATCAGTGTAGCGGTTGGATGGATAGATGAGCCTGGCTGCAGCATTTAGAACAGACTGAAGGGGGGAGAGTTTAGTGAGAGGGAGACCGATTAGTAGTGCATTGCAGTAGTCAGGACGAGAATGAATCAAGGCAACAAGAGTTTTTGCCGTTTCCAGCGTAAGAAAAGGGCGGATTCTGGAGATATTCTTGAGGTGCAGACGACAAGAGAGTGTAAGCGATTTAATATGGGGAACAAAGGAAAGATCAGAGTCAAATGTGGCCCCAGGACAGCGGCCATGTTACACAGGAGTTATAATAGTGCTGCAGACCGAAATTGAAATATCAAGTTTAGGCGAGTTAGTAGACGGGGAAAGACAATAAGTTCAGTTTTTGAAAGGTTCAATTTAAGATACAGAGAGGACATGATGTTAGAGACAGCTGCCAGACAATTACTGGTGTTTTGGAGTAAAGCAGGGGTGATGTCAGGGGATGAAGTGTATAGTTGGGGGTCGTCAGCATAGAGATGGTATCGAAAGCCAACCATCTGAGCCCTGATGAACGCCGACATCAAGAGGAAGAGAAGAGCCAGCGAACGATACACTAAAAGGAGCGGCCAGAGAGATAGGAAGAGAAAGCAGTGTCTTTAAGGCCAATTGAGTGGAGCATGGTGAGGAGGAGTTTATGGTCTACGGCAGGGATCGACAAATGCCAGACGTCAGGTCGCCATTGCGATCAGTAATTTTGTCCTGGCGCCTGGGTATTTGCCCCTGCTTGAAAATAGGCCCAGCACACCAGCAGCTGGGTGCAGCCACCAATGTGACAGGCGGTGCACATGACTGGTTAAGCCGAGTGACATCACTCCCCGCTGGCTGTCAGTGTCAGCTGGCCGTGGAGTGACACATGACATGTACGTGGCTGAGCTCACCTGCCCGCTAGCCGCTATCCACCGCACACCTCATGTCCTGGGAGCGGCGCAGTTGACTACGGCGGGGTTTCCGTTTTCCTGTACGAAGACTCTTCCAGCGTTTCCCAGAGAGGAGCCATCTCATCGCCGTAAAGCCTCATGCACACGTCCGTGGAACACGGACTGTGTGATACCGACCTGGATTTCTTCTGAGTGCAGGAGTGCATGGCGTCATTGGTTGCTATGACGCTGTTCACTTCCTGCTGCCGCCGCAGTACAGTAATACACTGGTATAGACCAGTGCACTACCATACTGCGGCGGCAGCAGGAAGCGCACGGCAGCAACCAATGACGCCATGCGCTCCTGCACTCAGAAGAAAACCAGGCCGGTATCACACGGTCCGTGTTCCACGGACGCACTCACAGGGCTCAGAGATCCCTCCGACAAACAGGACCGCAGCCCCACCTCCTCTCCATCACAGCACGGGAGGTAGATCCGGCAAGAGCGGGAACCAAATCCCGGCCTCGACTCAGTGCGCGTCCACAGCAGAGGCAGCACAAGGACGGCCCCGGAGACGCCAACAGCAACTCCATTATCCCACAGACAGGATAAATAATCCGGGACAGCAGAAGGGCAGTGATCCCGCAGTGACGGCGGATAGGGGCGGCAAGCCCAGCGCTGCTTCAGTTTTATCTAGTCACAAAATAAGTTTACAAGAGAAGAACTATGAGATGAATGATGAGCCCGGACCAAACATCCTGGGAAGGGATCTCAGTTCTGACAGCTGCAGCACATGGATTATACACAGTGACGTCACAGTGCAGCGATTATATGAAAATAAGGCTTTATAAAAAAGGTAAAAAAAACAGCGCCTAACTTTTTTAGCTGGCTCCTAGATTTCAAGGAAATTTGTCAAGCCCTGGTCTACGGTATCAAACGCTGCAGAGAGAGCCAGCAAAATCAGTAGCGAATAGTCACCATTTCTTTTTGCTGTTAGGATATCGTTAGACACTTTAGTAAGGGCAGTTTCTGTCGAGTGAAGAGGGCGAAAGGCAGATTGCAGGGGGTCAAGAAGAGAGTTTGCAGAGAGATTGCTTATTAAACGAGAGTAGACAAGACGTTCAAGGAGTTTAGAGGTGAAGGGGAGGTTAGAAACAGGTTGGTAGGTAGCAGCACAGGTCGGGTCAAGAGATGGTTTCTTTAGTAGTGGTGTTATAATAGAGTGAGAGCCGGAGATGTAATGGAATAGGATCACTGCTACAGGTTGTGGGTTGAGAAGAAGAGAGAAGCCTGGAGACTTCTTCCTCCGTAATAGGGTCAAAAGAGGAGAGAGAGAGCGAGCATGTGGAGGATTGAAATTATTTGGGGACTGGGAGATTATTTTCTGCCGGATACTGCCAATCTTGTCTCTGAAGTAAGTGGCCATGCCATCAGCGCAGAGGTCAATGACAGGTTCTGGAACTTTAGGGCTTAGAAGGGAATGAAAACCTTAATTTTGTATAAGAAAATCAATAAGTTATACGTATTGGTTATATTATTATGTCTTTTTAAGGACATTTATATATTCCTAGAATATGATCAAAACAGTTTAAGTATGGACTTTGTTAATGAGTTTCTGTAAAGATGTGGTATTTTACTAACAATCAATTGACCGTTGGTGTAGCAGAGGAGGCACGGATATCTGTGTGACAAAACCGGGATTATTCATATTATTAACGGTTTTCCAAGTCAACAATGTGAGAAACATTCAAATGGCGTCTAAAAGTCTGTCTTCAATTGGTAACAAGTGTCAAAATTAATCTGTTAGCTTTGATTTAAACTTCCAGATATCAGGTGTGTGTAGTGAAGATTAAGTCAGACTTGCATAGTTAACTCTTTAGGGTATGATGCATGTGACTTCTACAACAGAGCCACCTAAGTAGGTAACGCTACTCCAATAGCAAAAGTGCATTCTGGGTCGTATTATGACATAATGCTCCTTATCAATGTACACACCTATCCGACAATGATTGGAAAGTTCCAAACCAGGAAGGTGTGTTCATCCGATAAGTTTTTGGTTAATAAACCACATACAAGTGGTAAAAAAGGAAAAGGAAGGAGGGAAAAACAAGGAAAGAAAGGGAGATCCCTGGAAAAGATCTGAATTATTGGGAAAACTCTTGAGAGCAGACTTCCCCAAGACTCTGCACATCACTTGACCCTTGGGTAATGTATATTTTTGTTTTATGTAGTATTGGTATAAATTAATTGGCTTCATACTTTGCCAAACCCCACTTATTGCAGACGTATAGTGTCAGGCTGGGTTCAGACCTGAGCATTTTACAGCGTGTTCCTACGCGCTGTAAAACGCTCAACAGGCAAGAGCCAATGATTCCCTATGGGAATGGTTCTCACCTGAGCGTTTTACAGCGCATACGATCGCGCTGTAAAACGCCCGACGCCCCAAGAAGTACATGAGCTTCTTTGGGGCGTCTTGTCGCACGTTCCCGTACATAGACTTTAGCGGGAATCCGCGACAATGGGCATTCGCTTGTCTCTGTATGCGTGATTGCAAACGCCCGTTCAATCGCGCATACAGAGTGTACGTTCAAGTACGCTCAGGTCTGAACCCAGCGTAAGTACCACATCAGTATCAGCGACATTCAGTGAAAATGCATATCACTGAATACAAGATCTGATATCGATAAGAGAGCTTTTCTGTTGGGAATCTTTATATTCCCTAGTTTGATATCAAGGCGATAATTTATCAGTTTCATTGCAATACTACTTATACAATCTGAGATTGGTCATCGTTTTGGGCAGAGCACGAGCTTGTATCTCATTTTCTTGTATCTCAAGTTTCTGTGCCTAAACAATTGATATACATTGCTCAAAAAAAAAAGGGAACACTTAAACAACACGATGTAACTCCAAGTCAATCACACTTCTGTGAAATCAAACTGTCCACTTAGGAAGCAACACTGAGTGACAATCAATTTCACATGCTGTTGTGCAAATGGGATAGACAACAGGTGGAAATTATAGGCAATTAGCAAGACACCCCCAATAAAGGAGTGGTTCTGCAGGTGGTGACCACAGACCACTTCTCAGTTCCTAAGCTTCCTGGCTGATGGTTTGGTCACTTCTGAATGCTGGCGGTGCTTTCACTCTAGTGGTAGCATGAGACGGAGTCTAGAACCCACACAAGTGGCTCAGGTAGTGCAGCTTATCCAGGATGGCACATCAATGCGAGCTGCGGCAAGAAGGTTTGCTGTGTCTGTCAGCATAGTGTCCAGAGCATTGAGGCGCTACCAGGAGACAGGCCAGTACATCAGGAGACGTGGAGGAGGCCGTAGGAGGGCAACAACCCAGCATCAGAACCGCTACCTCCGCTTTTGTGCAAGGAGGAACAGGAGGAGCACTGCCAGAGCCATGCAAAATGACCTCCAGCAGGCCACAAATGTGCATGTGTCTGCTCAAACGGTCAGAAACAGACTCCATGAGGGTGAAATGAGGGCCCGACATCCAAAGGTGGGGGTTGTGCTTACAGCCCAACACCGTGCAGGATGTTTGGCATTTGCCAGAGAACACCAAGATTGGCAAATTCGCCACTGGCGCCCTGTGCTCTTCACAGATGAAAGCAGGTTCACACTGAGCACATGACACACGTGACAGAGTCTGGAGACGTCGTGGAGAACGTTCTGCTGCCTGCAACATCCTCCAGCATGACCGGTTTGGCATTGGGTCAGTAATGGTCTGACTGCCATTAGGTACCGAGATGAGATCCTCAGACCCCTTGTGAGACCATATGCTGGTGCGGTTGGCCCTGGGTTCCTCCTAATGCAAGACAATGCTAGACCTCATGTGGCTGGAGTGTGTCAGCAGTTCCTGCAAAACGAAGGCATTGATGCTATGGACTGGCCCGCCCGTTCCCAGACCTGAATCCAATTGAGCACATCTGGGACATCATGTCTTGCTCTATCCACCAACGTCACGTTGCACCGCAAACTGTCCAGGAGTTGGCAGATGCTTTAGTCCAGGTCTGGGAGGAGATCCCTCAGGAGACCGTCCGCCACCTCATCAGGAGCATGCACAGGCGTTGTAGGGAGGTCATACAGGCACGTGGAGGCCACACACACTGCTGAGCCTCATTTTGACTTGTTTTAAAGGACATTACATCAAAGTTGGATCAGCCAGTAGTGTGTTTTTCCACTTTAATTTTGAGTGCGACTCCAAATCCAGACCTCCACGGGTTGAAAAATTTAAATTCCATTTTTAAATTTTTGTGTGGTTTTGTTGTCAGCACATTCAACTATGTAAAGAACAAAGTATTTCAGAAGAATATTTAATTAATTCAGATCTAGGATGTGTTATTTTTGTGTTCCCTTTATTTTTTTGAGCAGTGTATATATAATCTCTCATAATTTTAAGCAGCATTGCATTCTTGTACTGGTTGGATAATAGTGTGAGACACTGGTCTTAGTGTTATTAATATCCTGTTGGCACCATCTAGTGGCAGATTTTGGGTACTACAGTTTTCCTGCATATCATTGAAATGTATATTGATTACATTTTTGATTGATTTATTATACAACAATTTAAAATACAAACAGGACTGCAGCCCCACCTCCTCTCCATCACAGCACGGGATGTAGATCCGGCAAGAGCTGGAACCAACTCCCGGCCTGGACTCAATGCACGTCCACAGCAGAGGAAGCACAAGGACGGCCCCGAAAACACCAACAGCGACTCCATTATCCCCCAGACAAGACAAATAATCCAGGACAGCAGATTGTATTTATATTTTTAGATTATATATTTATATTTTTGCATAGACGCTTGTACCCAGTTTTACTGATTACACAAAATAATTTGATTCTTGATCGAACTCTTGGAGGTGTTTATATATGACCACCTCGGGGATCGATATAGTTTGCATAATTTTTCTCTTGATCCGTTTTTTTTTATATTAATATAAAAGCATTTGCTTTATATACCTGACAGCCTAGGAAGAGGCTGCAGCACTCCTCTTCAAATAGCTGATAGGCGCTGGGAGTCGGACCCCCACCTATCAGAACACCCGGAAAACCCCTTTAAGAGCTAATAAAAGTGGAGACTGATGATTTACAACAGAATGGGTGACTTAATCAGCAAGGGGTAACATGCATTGTAAATGTAGCCAGCTGGCAAGACAACAAGTCTCATGAACCACAGCAGATGGTGTTTTCCCTTACTGTATATGGGGTTGAATATAATGAGATTGCTTTCTAAGTACATTGCAAATGGCACATCATTGCCATTGAAATAACCCTGCAAGAAGCTTAGAAAAAAAAAACTTCTCTAAAGCAGCCACATGCAAGTGTAACCCACAGACAAATCTAGTAACTTAGAGATATAGAACCTTTTCTGAGGACTTACATGTGGAGGAAATGTAGGAAACCCAGGACGGATTTTTTTTACCCCGCATTATTTCTATCAGAGGTGCTCTGCAGCCACTCATCTTACTGTATTACAATAAAAGGTAATGTTCATTCAAACGTGTGTGTATAATAGGGAAAGAACTGTGCATGTCAGGCTGCCCCCATACACATTACATTGTCAGCAGGTATCATCAAAATCATGTAAGACCATTATAATTATGCTTAAATTTCAAAAAGTCTTTCAGATTCTCATTATTCCAAATTTAAATACCTTGAGGCCTCTCTGAAGGAAATATGTGGCTTGTCGAGTGTCTCTTTGCTGCCTCATTCTCAGTCCACTTCTAAAGGTGTTTGTGTAAGAATAATTGCTGAAATATTAAAAGGTAAACAATTAAAAAGTTTTAAAGAACAACTTCATACAGATCAAGTTTTTTTTAAACAAGCCATGTGTTCTCAATAGGGACTGAAGACAAAGTTGATGCCAGAGAACAAAAAGATCGGGCAAAAAGATGCAATTTACCACAACCTTCTCTCTCCTGACATCATTTGTCAGGAGAATGTTGGAAGCTCCCTGTACATATTTGACTGTCATCAGGTACCACTGACATTATACTAATGTGTATGGACGCCTAGAGAGTTCTCCCTTACAGTGTTCCGCTTTATTCTACATTCAGCAGCAGTAAGTTAGTTACATGTCAATGGCTGAGGACATGGTAGAAAAGCCATACACAAGAAAGCAGTTAGCCAACTCCACCACAAAGCAGCACACTTGGTCATACATAGATGACCAATTATCATGGTATACCAGCCACATTGGTAAGCTACCCAGTTATGTAAAGTTATCTCCTTTCCACAGGATAGGGAATAACTAGATAATTAGATCAGTGGGGGTCCTACCACCGTGACCACCATCGATCACGAGAATGGGGACCCCGTAATTTGCTGAGGTCGCCAAAATGAACAGAGCGGCAGGCTGAGCATGAGCTCAGCCGCTCCATTCATTTCTATGGGAGTTCTGGAGATAGCCGAGTACAGCGCTTTGCAGTTCCCATTCTCATAATCAGTGAGGGATATGGGACAACTTTACTTAACTGGAATACCCCTTTAAACTGGACTATAAGCCATCGGGTTCCTTCTTTGAAGACATCAGCGGCAAGATAAACCCATCTGGCTGTTGCTAACAAGAATGACTGGAGTCCAGGCAGTTTAGCTCACAGACCATTGCCTAGACTGGAATAGCTATGTACTGGTTACAACCTAGCGCTCGGCATACATGAGGAATCTCCAGGAGGAGAAGCCCTAAGAGGACAGACCCAACAAGACAAAATAGACTATGAGGGTGCCTGGCAGGAGATAAAATGCCTGGAAAAAGGACAGAAGCAGTCCTCAACCAAGACTAAAACTTTAAGTTGTCTCAGACCAAAACACGGCCTGTCCATGGCCAACCACATGTAAGAGCCAGGGCAGAGAGGAAACAAACAAGCACTGGAGGCTAAACGCTTGAGAGAAATCATGACAAAAACTCACAAGGGAAGGGAGCGAGCCTCCTTTCACAGCAAGGACCCAGGAGGGAAAAAGGAGCAAACCGGGCCTAAAAAAGCAGTCATACAGAGCCTGTGTGGTCAAAGGCCATGGGTAGCTTTCCCAGAAGGGAGCTGCCAGCTAGACGGTCTAAGAAAGAATGGGGTTAGGGACCCCAAGCAGGAATACCCAAACAGGGACTCAAGAAGGGTCCAAAGGACCGGACCACCTAAGGACAACAATAGCCAGAAAAACAAGGAAATAACTTCGGCCATGGGTGACCAACCATCCCAAATGTAGAGACCAGCAAACTGTATAACACTGTCCCAGAAGTGGCAAGTACAGCAGTAAAAGAATTGCCAAACATCCATATTCCAGAAGGATGCAGATATCAGCCGGAGAAGCCAGAGACTACACTGAGATGTAGAAACCAGCTACTAGCACAATGAAACCCCCAGGGAAGGGGGAAAGAACTGACAGGTGCAGACAATGGACAGGTCCAGGGAATAGCCCTTCTGTCATGTAGCACAACTAATCAGAAAACATAAGGGAGTACCAAGAACACCCAGACCATGGAAGAAGTACAGGACCACGTCAGATACCAGAGCAAGCCAGGGACAGAAAAACCACGTAAGTGGTATCTTATGACCCGTGTACGGACGTCACCCCAGAGTAGACATTACTAGAGGTCAGTTACCTCATGGGGGAAGATTTATATGCAACATAATACAGAACGGTCCCCTCAGAGCAGTCCCGCTGCCAGAGAAACTTAATCACTGGAGGGGACTCAGGAAAGCAGAGGGGGAGGCTGGAAAGGGAAGAAAAATGACAGCCAGAGGCTGTCTTACAAGACCCCGGGTGCTGATTCCCGAAGAGGCGCTGCAGCAGCTGCAGAGGGGACCAGGGAGGTTGCAGGAGAGATAAGATGGAGGCATCTTCTTCAAGGCAGAGGGAAGAGACTCGGCCTCAACAGAAAAGCCCGCGCCTGGCCAGGATAGAAAGAGGGTAGTCCCTCCCAGAAGCAGGCCAAGGGGCCAATGAGAAAGCCCGGGAAACCCAAGGAGGGGGCAGGACGAGCGCGGCCCAGCTGGCCCAGAAGGCAGGTGGGCGAGGATTATTGCGGCAAGTAGGCGGGGATTATCATGGCCGACCGGACAACAAAAAAAAGGCGAGGAGGGAGAGGAAGAAGAGAGACGACCGGGGAGGGGGAGAAACGAGGCAAAGGAAGCACCGGAGTCCTTGGACAGGCCGGGAGAAAACGCGGCCTAGTCCCGGCAAAACCGGGGATTAAAGTAGCTGGAAGGGCTGGGGAGGGAGCCTTGAGGAAACTAACCTGGGGACCCCAGAGCCTTGGTGCAGGACAAGAGGGAAAGATACTCACCGTCAGACGTCTTCGGGCGCCGCAGGGTCACCGCATCGGCAGACTCAACACGGGGACCGTGGGAATGCCGGCATGCCACTGTGGATGCAGTAATGGGGGACTGGGGGACCGGCGATGGTACCTGAATACGCGCCCGCAGGGGGGCAAGAAAAGTGGTAATCCACGATTGAGCCCCCTCCTGCAGCAGGCAGAGACCTGCAGAAGAGAAAAAATAAAAAATAAATATCGAACAATAAAAAAGCAGCAAGACATGCGGAAAAAGAGCAGGTCATGTCTGCCTCCTATGGACACTAGACTAAAACGGAATAACCTAGTGCTGTGGAGTGGGTATAGCCCACCTGGGCGGAGCCAACCTTTTTGATGTCTAGTGCCTTCTAGTGGTAGCTGGGCATATACCCATGGTGCTGTGTCCCCCAATGCATTCAAGAGAAAATGTGATTTAAACAATGTGGCATTTTCTGATGCCACATTCTACAGTGGTACTCCACTGCCCAGTCTTTGGGCAGTGTGAGCGTTTTTAAATGCTCGCTTGTGGGGGCCAGATTAAAGGCCGATGCAAACTGAATGCAGGAGAAACGATTGAAGGAAGAAAGAATGTGGTCTCATTTTTTTCAATTCATTATCAGCAGCACATACTTGATTACACAGGGAAATGTGGTACCGATTATCATACATCTTACATCCTCATGAAAGATGCCCATCAACCGACGAAAAACACTTGCTCGTTCATCGGCTGCTGGATCATACAACCCAGTTATCAGGAACGAGTGTTCCTATGAACGCCTTTTCCCCGACAACTGGCCCTAAATCAAGCAGTGCATTAGGGGCTTAAAGTGTTTATCTAGCATTAAATGAGACCTCCCAGAGTGGCCGACCCACAGAGGTAATCACACTTAGGCTACTTTCACACTTGCAGCAGAGTGATCCGGCAATCTGCATGCAAACAGACAGCATTTGTAGACAGATCCGGATGAGTCTTACAAATGCATTGCAATAATGGACCCGTCTCTCTGGATGTCATCTGGAAAAATGGATCCGTTATATATTTTTTCACATTCGTAATGGTCTGCGCATGCGCAGGCCAGAAGGACGGATCCGGCATTGCGGTATTTTTTACACCAGATCCGGCATCTGATCCGGAATTTTGGACAGAGATAATACCACAGCATGCTGCGGTATTTCCTCTGTACAAAACGCTGTTCAGTGACTGAACTGAAGACTTACTGATGCATCCTGAACGGATTTCTCTCCATTCAGAATGCATGGAGATAAAACTGATCAGTTCTTTTCCGGTATTGAGCCCCTAGGACGGAACTCAGTGCTGGAAAAGAAAAACGCTAGTGTGAAAGTACCCTTACCTGGTCTGCGCAACGAGTTGCTCTCCTTGCGTCTTGACAAATGGACACGTGACACAAGGGAAGCAGGTCACAGCTATAGACAGTGATTGGCTGCAGTGGTTACATGCAATCCTGTTGTCGGGAGGTTAATTTCAGTGTACCAGGGAGATGAAGAGCCCGCTGGGGAGTGATAGAGACCAAACCCAGTGGCTGAGACCAGATAAGTATGATCACCACCATGGGTCAGCCACTATGTGAGGTCTGATATAAAGCTGGATAACCTGTTTAAATTGGAATCATAGATCCATATGGCATTTTGTGTGTATCCTAATGAAAAGTTAAAGTCTAAATTACCTATTAAACGGATATCGGTGCAATGCTGTTGTAGACCTGCTTGCCAAATCCATGGGTCTTGAAAAGTTCATTTTTCTCCTGAAAGGCAGCCGCTGAGGTGCTGAATTCTACAAATGCAACAGAAAAGAAGAAGAGAGATCCAACGGTCTACGATAATAGTAATTTAGATCCTTACAAAATTCTACCCAATACATTTCTGGCTATCACTATTCTGTACTGCACTACTTGCAGCTCTTCAGCAGCGATGCTGCAGACAGTATTTGTGAGGTTTCTTTGAGCTCTTCCAGGGCATGTGGATTGTTAGTGAACGCTATTTTAAAAAAGATAAAAATTGCATGTGCACAAGTCTGGGGAACGTGGTGGTCATAACCACTTGCTCACAGTTCATGAACCTGTGCCAGTGAGTTCTGTGAGGTGCGGCATGTTGCCCCATTGTGTTGGAAAAACCAGGGCATTTTTTCTTCTGCAGCATACCCTTTGAAGAGCTGCAAGCAGTATCAGCCAACATAATCCGACGTGCCCAGAGATGCATATGTGCAAATGGGGACCACTTTCTGTATCTTTTGGGACTTGTGGGCAATTAATAATAAATAAATAAAAAGCCCACTTGGTCATTCATCTTGTCATGCCATCGCAGGAGGTGGGGTACTTTTTTTATGGGCCAACCTGTATATCACCAAGTGTGTTTTTTTTCCCCTCTTCATAATCTACTGTATTTTTCACAGTATAAGACGCGCCCCCCCCCCCTTTATAGGGTGAATGCTGCCGTTTACACCGATACAGCGCGGTCAGAGGTGTATCAGCGAGGAGGAACTGGGGGCCGGCATCTAGTTTTGTAATGGCAGCGGGGCCCAGTGCAGTCACTCTATTCTATTGCACCGGGGCCCGCTCACTGTACTAATCATATCTAATTGCAGGCAATGTTCAACTATAGAATATCTTCAATCCAGCAGCCTGTACTTACGACCATAGCAGGCAGGAGACTGGGCGGGTGGGCGGTCACTGGCAGCGTAAGTCACGTGCCCCTGCTGCATACTTTATGAATGAAGCAGGCGGCGCGGGCACGTGACTAGTGAGTCATAACAGCGTCCCCCCCCCCCACAGGCGCCCCACAACAGCGTCCTCCCCCCACAGGCGCCCCACAACAGCGCCCCCCCCACAGGCGCCCCACAACAGCGTCCCCCCCCCCCCCACAGGCGCCCCACAACAGCGTCCCCCCCCCCCCACAGGCGCCCCACAACAGCGTCCCCCCCCCCCCACAGGCGCCCCACAACAGCGTCCCCCCCCCCCCACAGGCGCCCCACAACAGCGTCCCCCCCCCCCCACAGGCGCCCCACAACAGCGTCCCCCCCCCCCCCACAGGCGCCCCACAACAGCGTCCCCCCCCCCCCACAGGCGCCCCACAACAGCGTTCCTCCCCCCCCCACAGGCGCCCCACAACAGCGTCCCCCCCCCCCCCACAGGCGCCCCACAACAGCGTCCCCCCCCCCCCCACAGGCGCCCCACAACAGCGTCCCCCCCCCCCCCCACAGGCGGCCCCACAACAGCGTCCCCCCCCCCCACAGGCGCCCCACAACAGCGTCCCCCCCCCCCCACAGGCGCCCCACAACAGCGTCCCCCCCCACCCACAGGCGCCCCACAACAGCGTCCCCCCCCCCCCCAAGGCGCCCCACAACAGCGTCCCCCCCCCCACAGGCGCCCCACAACAGCTCCCCCCCCCCCCTACAGGCGCCCCCACAACAGCGTCCCCCCCCCCCCCCACAGGCGCCCCACACAGCGTCCCCCCCCCACCACAGGCGCCCCACAACAGCGTCCCCCCCCCCCACAGGCGCCCCACAAACAGCGTCCCCCCCCCCCCACAGGCGCCCCACAACAGCGTCCCCCCCCCCCCACAGGCGCCCACAACAGCGTCCCCCCCCCCCCACAGGCGCCCCACAACAGCGTCCCCCCCCCCCCACAGGCGCCCCACAACAGCGCCCCCCCCCACAGGCGCCCCACAACAGCGTCTCACCCACAGGCTACCATTAGTTCAAAGACCACCAAAAGCACACCTTTTGGTTCAAAATATATATTTTTCTTAATTTCCTCCTCAAAAACCTAGGTGCGTACTGCGTATTATGGGCCGGTGCATCTTATAGGGCGAAAAATACGGTAATCTTCATAATAATAATAAAAAAAAAAATATAAATATGTAAATACAAACAGAGGAACACAGAGCACATTGAAGATGAGGCACCTTGAAGGGAGGTACAAATACCAAAAGGTAACCAGAATTAGTCTGTATAGATGCATTTTCCTAAAGGTCCATTTATAACACAACTAACACAACACATAAGTTGCACCTGAAAGGGAAATAGGTTTCTGTAGCATCAACGTAGCTAGTTATGGAGAAAGGAGGTCCCTGGCATCTAGGTAAACATAACTTGAACAGACCTGCTTCAGCCATAAGTGGTAAAGCTCTGTGACCCACTCTCTGATTGGTTGGTGTTGGGTAAGAAGAGAGAAACCAGAGGTGGTGGGTCTGTCATCCAGAAAAATCTAGGGCAAGACAATAGACGGGAGAGATAGTCATCCATTTTTTGTTGGTACCAGTGTGGAACCAGTATGCCAAGTCTTGCCCCAAACAAATTTACTGCCCCTTTGATCCCTGATGGGATCAGGAAGGGAATTGGTTAAAACTGGTATAAAAAAAAAACATGACGATATGTCCATCTTAACCCCTTTCATCTGGCCAAACCAAGTCATTTGTGGTTGGTTAATATTTTACGGGGGACCAAAGCCTTTGCTAAAATCAGTGCTCTGTACCTGAGTGTGGATCCATAGAAAGCATATGGAATCCATCCTCAACACAGCTTAAGCTACTTTCACACTCGCGTTTGGTGCGGATCCGTCATGGATCTGCACAGACGGATCCGTTCAGATAATACAACCGTCTGCATCCATTCATCCGTCTTGAACACCATTGAAAGTCAAAGGGGGACGTATCCATTTTCTTTTGTGCCAGTGAAAACTGATCCGTCCACATTGACTTACACTGTGTCAGGACAGGTCAGTTTGGCTAAGTTTCATCAGACAGACACCAAAACGATGCTTGCAGAGTTTTGGGTGTCTGCCTCCAAAGCGGAATACATACGGAATGGAGGCAAACTGATGCATTCTGAGCGGATCCTTTTCCATTCAGAATGCATTAAGGGCAAAACTGATCCGTTTTGGACCGCTTGTGAGATCCTGAACTGATCTCACAAACAGAAACCAAAATGCCAGTGTGAAAGTAGATCAAGTCATCATTATTAAACCCCTTTAACAACACTCAGCCATGATAGCAAAAAGGGCAAGTGTAGCATGGAAGAGTATAATTTTTCACTGTGAGACATTAGACATCACAGGTCCTATAGCCAGATAACCAGAACTTCTCCATATTCTATCACTGCAGAAGCTAGATGACAAGACGTAAGAACTGTGCATGTACACAGTTATTCACAAACTATGAAAACTTTAAAATTTAAAAAGCTTAGTGGAAATATGAAAACATAAAGGAGTAGAATATTTTACCCTCATGCGAATTGGACGATTCAAAGGGCTAACTCCACTCCACGAGGACATCCTACGCAATGCTGTCTTGCCACCATAGGGGCGCCTCTGCACAATGTTTCCAGCACCTAAAAAAACAAAAACAAAAAACACACACACACACTAAGTAACCAATAAATTCCTCTGAGCATTTCAAGGTTAACACAGCACCGCAGTTTCACATACCAGTCTGCCATCGTGGACTCCACTTTCCCTTGTTGCCTCTAAACTGATTGAAAAAATGTGTTTGTGCTCCTCCATTGAACAACGCTTGGTTGTGCTGTTCTTGCCTATTTAACCTAATAATGTCATCTATAAAAAAAAAAAAACAAAGAAAAGGTTAAAAAGGTAAGAATCGAAACGTTTCCACTAACATTAAGAGAAAAGCAGAATTTTGCAAAGACGAGGCAGACCCAGATGGAGATATCTGGATCCAGCATTGCCAGAAGCTACCTGACACCAGGCCCCATTCACTATAATGGGCACGGCAGAGATATGGCCGCAACCTGGCAAACATGCTGAGAATCGGCCGGATAAAAATTGTTGCAAGTGCAAAGATCTGCGCGGTCCATGAAGATCAGGACGTGTGCAGGGACGCTCCATGAAGATCAGGACGTGTGCAGGGACGGTGAAGGCGCGCTCCATGAAGATCAGGACGTGTGCAGGGACGGTGAAGGCGCGCTCCATGAAGATCAGGACGTGTGCAGGGACGGTGAAGGCGCGCTCCATGAAGATCAGGACGTGTGCAGGGACGGTGAAGGCGCGCTCCATGAAGATCAGGACGTGTGCAGGGACGGTGAAGGCGCGCTCCATGAAGATCAGGACGTGTGCAGGGACGGTGAAGGCGCGCTCCATGAAGATCAGGACGTGTGCAGGGACGGTGAAGGCGCTCCATGAAGATCAGGACGTGTGCAGGGACGGTGAAGGCGCTCCATGAAGATCAGGACGTGTGCAGGGACGGTGAAGGCGCTCCATGAAGATCAGGACGTGTGCAGGAACGGTGAAGGCGCTCCATGAAGATCAGGACGTGTGCAGGACGGTGAAGGCGCTCCATGAAGATCAGGACGTGTGCAGGGACGGTGAAGGCGCTCCATGAAGATCAGGACGTGTGCAGGGACGGTGAAGGCGCTCCATGAAGATCAGGACGTGTGCAGGGACGGTGAAGGCGCTCCATGAAGATCAGGACGTGTGCAGGGACGGTGAAGGCGCTCCATGAAGATCAGGACGTGTGCAGGGACGGTGAAGGCGCTCCATGAAGATCAGGACGTGTGCAGGGACGGTGAAGGCGCTCCATGAAGATCAGGACGTGTGCAGGGACGGTGAAGGCGCTCCATGAAGATCAGGACGTGTGCAGGGACGGTGAAGGGGCTCCATGAAGATCAGGACGTGTGCAGGGACGGTGAAGGGGCTCCATGAAGATCAGGACGTGTGCAGGGACGGTGATGGCGCTCCATGAAGATCAGGACGTGTGCAGGGACGGTGATGGCGCTCCATGAAGATCAGGACGTGTGCAGGGACGGTGATGGCGGTCCATGATGATCAGGACGTGTGCAGGGACGGTGATGGCGGTCCATGAAGATCAGGACGTGTGCAGGGACGGTGATGGCGGTCCATCATGATCAGGACGTGTGCAGGGCCAGTGATGGCGGTCCATGATGATCAGGACGTGTGCAGGGACAGTGATGGCGGTCCATGATGATCAGGACCTGTGCAGGGACGGTGATGGCGGTCCATGATGATCAGGACCTGTGCAGGGACGGTGATGGCGGTCCATGATGATCAGGACCTGTGCAGGGACGGTGATGGCGGTCCATGATGATCAGGACCTGTGCAGGGACGGTGATGGCGGTCCATGATGATCAGGACCTGTGCAGGGACGGTGATGGCGGTCCATGATGATCAGGACGTGTGCAGGGACAGTGATGGCAGCTTTATTACATGCTGGAAATAAGGCACTTCTTACTGCGATACTCAATACCACGCGAAAAAAAAAATATATATTAAGAAAAGCCGCGTGCATTTCATGAAACGTTTGGCCCATAATAGAACAGTCCTATCCTATTTTTGGGGGTGACAAAGTGACAAAAAAATGGCGAATCGCTTGGTTTTTATTTATTTATTTCTGTTACGGCACTCACCACATAGGAGATATTTTTTTTTATAATTCAACAGTTTGGACTTTTCAGAAGCAGCGCTAGGTAATGTTTATTTATTTATTGTTTATATATTTTATATGTAAAATTGGGAAAGGGGGTGATTTAAACTTAATATTTTAGGGTACTTTCACACTAGCGTTTTTCATTTCCGGCATAGAGTTCCATCCTAGGGGCTCTATACCGGAAAAGAACTGATCAGGATTATCCCCATGCATTCTGAATGGAGAGTAATCCGTTCAGGATGCATCAGGATGTCTTCAGTTCAGTCATTTTGACAGCAGCATGCTACGGTTTTATCTCCGGCGAAAAAAACTGAAGACTTGCCTGAAGGCCGGATCCGGCATTTTTCCCCATAGGAATGTATTAGTGCCAGATCAGTCATTCGAAATACCGGAATGCCAGATCCGTCCTTCCGGTCCGCGCATGTGAAGACCGGTAGAAATGTGTAAAAAGATACAAGACGGATCCGTCTGTCCGCATGACAAGTGGAGAGATGGATTAGTTCTTGCAATGCATTTGTGAGATGGATCCGCATCCGGGTGCGTCTCACAAACGCTTTCAGTCACATCCAGATGAGGCGGATCCGGCAGGCAGTTCAGACGATGGAACTGCTTGTCGGATCACACTGCCGCAAGTTTGAAAGTAGCCCCTCCCGTATGATAAACATTGGTGGCGCAGTGCCAATGAGGGTAAAAAAAATAATAAATTAACTCACCTCCTCCAATTGATCGCGTAGCTGTCGGTCTCCTGTTCTTTCTTCAGGACCTGGCAAAGGACATCACTGTGTTCATCACATGGTACATCACATGATCCATCACCATGGTAATGGACCATGTGATGAGCTCAGTGACATCACAGGTCCTTTGACAGGTCCTGAAGAAAGAACAGGAGACCGGCAGCTACGCAATGAATTTGAGCAGGCGAGTTAATATTTTATTTTTATTTTTTTACCCTCATTGGCACTGCGCCACCAATGTTTATTATACTGGGGTGTTGGGGGGGGCGCACTGCACCACCAACGAAGATAACTGACCTGTTAATACAAATACAGGAGGCGGGTGCCGGAATCAAATAGCCAGCACCAGACCTCTATGACAGGGAGCCGCGATCCGCTGCAGTTAACCCCTCAGGTGCGGTACCTGAGGGGTTAACTGCAGCGGATCGCAGCTACCTGTCATAGAGGTTGGGTGCTGGCTATTTGATTCCGGCACCCGCCTCCTGTATTTGTATTAACAGGTCAGTTATCTTCATTGGTTGCGCGGTTGGCCACAGCCCCTCCCCTCCACCTGTCTCTCTTCCGAATGGCGGCAGCAGCAGCACAGGGGGAGGGAGAGACTCCTTCTCCACTGCGTTGCTGTGAAGAACATCGGCGGCGGGGCAGAGAACTATCAGCTCCTGTGCCCCGCCGCTGTATTCAACTGCAGAGCAGCGGCGGGTCTAGTCTGAAATGTCGACAAGACTAAAAAGTCTTGTCGCTATTTGTAAATTTTAAGTCGCATTGGCGACCATTTTGGTCGCCATTTGGAGCCCTGTAATGTATTGTGATTGTCCATATTGCTTCCTTTACTGGCTTGATTCACTTTTCCAACATATTATACACTGCAATCCAGCGCTTTCACGCTATAGGAAAAAGAGCCGGCCTACGTGCAATCAAAACATATGTTGCTATCCAATCTAAATGACGCGCCGCCGTCCTGGCTTCTTGTTTACGCTGCTAGCACGTACAGCAGGTGGCAGCAACCTCCAGCAAGTGTGCATGCTGGGAGTTGTAGTTCTACTACAGCTGGTGTGCTGGAGGTGGCTGATCGCTGGTGTCATGGCCCTGCAATGTCCATGGTGGAGATGACTTCTAATTCCCGGACAAGGCTGGATGTGGAGAAGCTCCTGTCTTTAACCTAGAAATCCCTTCCTGGATAAGAAAGGAAGGGCCCTTCAATCTGCCTGCACTGACACATGGGCATCCTGCCTCTCAGAAGCACGGGAAAGCTGGGTGACAACCATAAACAGTCACAATTCAGGGTCTACTATTTACTAAGGGATGCTCCCGAAGCGGTAAGCCCTTCCAGTGACCTGCCAGCCTCCCCTCACACACTGTTACCTCAGTGAAGACAAGTTCCTTACCGAGCGACATATCAATCTTGTCAACGTCGGTCATGTCGGATGTAGACGGCACCATGTCGGTCACCGTCAGTAGAATGCAGAAGTCTATAGTCACCGGTGCAGTCGCTCAAAATCGGTACCAAAAGCTCAGTGACTAGGCCTAGCCGCCGCTCACTGAGGGACCTGCCTGCTACATCAAATGACGTCCAGCGTGACGCCGCGGCACGACGTAGCAGACATCTTTGGAGAGGCAGGTACCTGACGTAACCCGGAGCGTCGTGCTGAGGGAGGCGGCGGTGCTGCGTGCCTGCCCCATGTGGTCACGTGTGCACGACACCAAGCGCTTGGGCTGTAATTCTCAGAAAGTCTTCAGGCTGTGGCCCCTCCTGTGTTTCAGCTAGATTCCCTCCACATGTGGTATTGGCGGATTTATTGCCTATAAGACAAGTGCCTGCGTGTCTGCTACTACATTCGGTAGGATGACATGTTATTCAGAAGAATTATCAATTTCTTAAAGGGTTTCTGTCACCAGAATTAACCCTATTAAGCTAGCTGACTTTAGCCACGTGCTAATGTCAGCTAAACCTAACTAGCCTATTCCTACTTTTCTCTATGCCCTCGTTACGCCAGAAATATAACTTTTATAATATGCTAATTATCCTGCTCCTAGAGGCTCAGTTCTCCCACCTTTGTCGCCTCCCTCCAAGTCCTGATTGACAGGGCCAGGCAGCGCTCGCATCGGTCCGCCAGCCCTGTGCTCTGGTGAGATCTCGTGCCGTTCAGTATTTGGCGCAGGTGCAGTGCGAAAAAGACGCTTGCAGGCCTGTCAACTGCCTAACCGCGTCTGCGGCGAATACTGAACGGCGCAAGATCTCACCAGAGCACAGGGCTGGCGGACCGATGCGAGCGCTGCCTGGCCCTGTCAATCAGGACTTGGAGGGAGGCGACAATGGTGGGAGAATGGAGCCTCTAGGAACAGGATAATTAGCATATTATAAAAGTTATATTTCTGGAGTAACGGGGGCATAGAGAAAAGTAGGAAAGTCTGGTGACAGAATCCTTTTAAAGAAGCACTCCCCAAAAATGTATTCTCTTCCCTGTTAGGAAGATACATGATGTAAACTATAGTGAAGGAGATCTTTGTGCGTTATAACCTCCCTTCAGAGTCTTTGCTGTGTCATGTGACCAACACTTTGACTCTCAAAAGGAACACAGCATCTTATGTGTGGATAGGGAGTCAGTTTCTCGATGTATTCCTTTGGGAGCCTCAATGTCAGTCTCATAGGAATGAATAGAGAAGTAACTGACTTGTGTCAGTTGCTGGAGATCATTGTTGGTAACATGACATACCTGAGGATCAGAAAAGAGGTTATAACTTACAAATACCTGCCAAATCTTTGGATGGTCAAAGAGGGACACATGGTTTATTGTGGGAAAGATCCACTTTTCTTGTTTATGTACTTCAATATTTATTTTTTTTAACACAAAAATTATCTGAATATAAAAATCTTTAAAATCCAAATTGCATCAAATAATATGTAATGCAGACTTTAAAGAGCATCTAACACCAACTTGTTACCTCCCCTCTGTACCCTTACTGCAGACTGCTAGCAATTCTTTCATAACTTCTAGTAGTAATAATAAAGGAATGGCACAACATAGAGCCATGAGAATAGATGCTCCAGAATTGTTATTACATGGGGAATGCATTGAAACAGGCACGTCAGGAGTGGTGACAGGTCCTCTTTAATATATAGATAGGAGCAGGGAAACACATTCTGGATCAATATTGTAAATGTAACAATGCAAATCTATCCCTCAGATACAAAAGAGGGATTTTTTTTATACTCGTTTTATTGAACAATGGAATTAAAACAAGTTACAAAATAAAATTAAATTGGTGCACATGGGTTACCTTACTTGAAGTGTTTATGCTATATTCGTACATTTCTTGACATGGTATTTATTGTACCGTACATGACTATAGACACATAAGAGATGGATGGAAGGGCACATACACAAGGAAGGTAATGAGGAAGTTACAGAGGTGGTTTTTATTGATATGTCTTATTTAAGCTGAAGATAATGCATTATGTACAAAAAAAGAGCAAGGATTTATGCAAGGTAAAAAAAAAACCTCATTTTATTCAATATAAATCACATGATCATTACAGGTAATGCTCAAAAGGGACAGGACATGGAGACTGGGCCACAAGGGGCTATACAATGTCGAGAATCACAATGGGGGATGATGTGACCATAAACAGCAGGGAACAACAATCAAACTTAGACTCACATCGCCTATGCTTGTATACAATATATTCATATGAAATTATGACATTTAACAATGTTTTCCACTGGTTAAGTGACGGACTTCTCTCTCCCATCTACCTCAAGGCAATGGCTTTCCTTGCCAAGAATAGTGATTCTCGGAGGAATACTCTGATATAATAGGAGTATACCGCATCATGTAATATACCGAATAGATATATCTTAGGGTAGGTGTCAATCGGTAGCTTGGTCAAATCTGCTAGGAATTGAGTGATTTCCGTCCAGAATGCTCTGATAATGGGGCAAGTCCACAGCGATGGCATCTGGTGTGGGGTAATCTATTCATCTTATGCAGCCTGACTGGTGAGAGGTAACTTTGATGGATACATAGCTGTATGAAACGATTATTAATCGCCGGGGACACATACATAGGCGAATCCAGCAATTCAGAAATGTCTTCATCCTACAAGTCAAGGACCACAGTCCTCCATCTATCCAGCACCTTTAACTGTGTAGATTGTATTCTAGTAGTGATCAAATGAGTGTATATAATGGACATAATACCTCTAGGACCCTGTGACCTCAAAACTCCAATTAAAAGATATTTGGATTTAGATACCATGGTGCCAGGAAATTGGGCATTTAGCGCATGTCTGACCTGCAAGTAGCAGTAGAAACCTGTACGGGTCATATGACATTGACATTGTTTGAAAGTGACTAAATGGGTAAACCACATTGTCTTGTTATACATCCATTGTTCTCCAATTAGTAGTAACAAGACATTCCTATATTCCAATAGGAATAAAACGATATGCAGGTAGACATAATAATGGCCGGCACTTTCTATGGAATTAGAGGGATTCGTCTGCAATGTATCTTAGATAACTCTCTCTATTATCAATACAAGATTAAGCTAAAATGTACTAATACTACACATTGAGTGCAAGCTAACATTAAAATATATTGTATTTGCTTACATCTAATGCCCTCTTGAAACAAAGACATGTTATTTTGTATCGAGAAACTCCTAGATAGTATATTTTATTTTGTAATAATTATATCTTGCAATGTCTTAATGACTCGCTATGGGAAATCTACAAATATGCAGGTATTTGATATTAATGCAAAATATTTAGTGAAAAATAATACAATGGAATTGCATTATAAGAGATGTAGATACTCTGGACCAAAAAACGCACTAGTCCACGAAAAAACGTATCCATATCGCAAGAGAACCGCAAGGACAAATCAACATCGATTTATTATGGAATCCAGTCCATTGCTTCCAGGCAGTCTGGAGAGGATACGTATAAAACCCGGCTACACACAGAGACTGAGTAGAGCCACTGAGGAAGGAGACAGGAATAGTCCCCGAAACACGTCTGGCGTAGATAAGACACTCGGTCATTGGATTGAAATAGCCGGACATATGCTGGACATTAACGACTGAACCATCTACAAGTGAAGCGCTTCATTAAAGGTATCCACCAGCGGTAACCCGGTACTCGTAGTCCGATAGGAACAGGCATACAGCCGACCTACTACTAAGCACTGAGGTTCTAGAGACTCTGAGACACGTGGGACACCGACAGTGCAACAAGCCGAATTACCGGGACCGTGAATGTAACAGCTCGATACAGCTACAAACTTGCTACAATCTAGCAGAGGATTAAAGATCCGATATACAACTCAAGTAAAAGATCCTTGTATTGGATAAAGCAGTAGGTAAGCTTACCATCTCAGTTACAGCACATGGGACGCCACGAATGGAAGCTCATCCAGAGTAACAGACTGGCAATATATTTAAAGTGACATTTCCTATAAGCCCGGTATACTGCTACCATCTATACAACGGTGAAATAAGTAAGGATTGTTATCCTCTGACTAGCAGTCCTGGGTCTGTATAAGTGGTCTCAGGATTGCTGGGAATTTATGAATATTATTTCATACTATACAGAAAACCTGTGGACATTATCTATAAGTCTCCTTACCACATCAGAGGCTTTTTTAACGCTAAAGTGACCAGGCTATGTATACTGTGGAGCTATTGGTGCATATTATGCTCATAGAAATTGCGTGATACAGTTTCTACACTGTGCCAATATTTTGGTTCCTTTACTATATGTGATCCCTGATAGGAGGAAACCAAGTATCTATTTTTATACAATTATTTATACATATATATATATATATATATATATATATATAGTATAATTTTGTTTAAATTGTTTGTTTTAACTATGCATGCTATATAAGATCCGGGTTTAGCTAGGGTCCTCTCTATAGATAGTACTATGTGTGTGTGATATTAATAAATGTTTTGTCATTGACCAAACCTCTGTATGTGACTTCATATATCAGAGGGCCCATTCACTATTACAAAATAGATTATACCCTTTGGGGCAGCAACTAAATATGTGTCTGTAAGTGCCATGTCTCAGTAGGTAAACAGCAATGATATTCAATTGAACACCTAGCGGTACCCATATCACCCATATCACACCTATCGGGTGGATGACTAGTATAGCAGAATTACAATCAAACCAAGAAAAAAATTAGAAAGGAAAAAGAAAATAAGTGTGTAAACTAAGTGAAAAATGCTGTTTGTGCAATAATTGTGGCTGTCATGACAGGGAGTGCTGGTGACTGTTGTCGTCACTTGCATTAATGTTGCCACGTGAAAAAAGGCAAAAGTGCAAACGTATCTCAACACAACAATGAGGATAGTGCAATTTTAGCTAAATCGAGTCTATCTCACACATCAAGGAGGTAGCGAGGAGTGAAAGTCCCAAGTCTACAAGGCAGTGGACTCCAGAACGTTGGCTCAGATCACAGGCCTGGCAGGTCTTCCCTTGCCGTCGATCCAGGCACTTGCTTCAGTGGGTGTGTTGAAGAATCTGGTCGTTTCCCCATCAACTATTCGCAGTCTGGCAGGATACGCCATCGGGTATGGTGTGTTTAGCTCTCTGAGTCGTCTCTTGACCACTGTGAAGGTTGCTCTCCGTTTCTGTAGCTCAGCCGAGAAATCCGGGAACAGCTCAAATCTGATCTCTTGTTTTCTTCTGGCTAGTTGTAGGATGTAGTCTCGATCAGTGGAGTTAAGTAAGCGGGCAAGCATAGGGCGAGGAGGAGCTTTTGCAAGTCATGCTTTGTGTTGCAATAGAGATGCATTTTTTTAGGGCTTTAAAGGGGTTTCTCGTTTTTTTTTCCCCCCACTGCAGCCTGCAATGTTTGTGTAAAATTCCATACTAAGCTGCAGCCAGCTGACTGGAGGCAAGTTTAAAAAAACAAAAATGAAAAAGCTGACGATCCCTTTAACCTGTTCTGTTATATCTGTACTATTATATCACTGATTGCTAGTACTTAAAAGGGTTATTCAATACTAAAATAGTGGCACAGACCTGCCGGACCCAGGGTGGGGTTTGATGCTTTCCTGATCTCTGCTGCTAGATCCAGTCTCTTGGGCCCCCGGGGCGGAAGTTCCACTCTCACATGTGCTGAGGACAACATCTGTCAATGGGGGCACACGTGACCGCTGCAGCCAATCACAGGCCAAAACTTGCTCCCCATTGTAGCCTGTGATTGGCTATAGCGGTCACGCATGCCCCCATTGACAGATGTTGTCCTCAGCGCATGTGGGAGTGGAACTGCCGGCGCGGGGGCCCAAGAGATCGGTTCAGTGGTGGGTATCAGGTAAGCATCACCCCCAACCGGGGGATCAAGCAGGTCTGGGCCACTGTATTAAAATTGGATAACCACTTTAACCTTCTGTGCTGTAATAGTATCAGGGGCGTAGCTATAGGGGGTTCAGAGGTAGCAGTCGCTACCGGGCCCAGGAGCATGAGGGGGCCCAAATACCCTTGTGCTGCATAAGAAGACACACAAAGCACTGAGAGAAGGGGTGCCCAAGTCTAACTCTTGCACCAGGGCCCATGAGCCTTTAGCTACGCCCCTGAATAGTATGTAACGCTGAGATCAGAGATTCCATCTTCAGCAGTTTAACCCCACAGATGCTCACTCTGTCCACCAATCAGAATCCAACAAATGCAGTTGTGGGGTGGCGAGTACTTGCTGTGGCACCTTGGCACCTGGGGGCCTTTTGAAGGGTCCCTGCCTGCCATGTTCTGGCCTCCTGCAGGATGTATTAGCCTGCGTGTAGAATGACTGTGCACTGTAAAACAAGAGTATAGTACAAGCGATCAAAAGAGGGGTTCAAGCTATCTTTTTCATTTTTTATTTTTTTTAAAGCCCTTTTTATTTTTTCAAATTGGTGAAACATAACAAAAAACATGTATATGGGGTATCATCATAATTATACTGTTCCGTGGAAATGGGAACAGTCTGTGGAAGGCCCTATAAGGGTGCTTACACAATGTGGATTATGTGTGGATTTTCTTGCGGAAAAACCACAGCATAAGGCCTCATGCACACGACCGTTGTTTTGGTCCACATCCGAACCGCCGTTTTTGCGGCTCAGATGCGGACCCATTCACTTCAATGGGGCCGCAAAAGATGCGGAGAGCATTCTGTGTGCTGTCCGCATCAGTTGGCCCCGCAAAAAAAATATAGCATGTCCTATTCTTTTCTGTTTTACGGACAAGAATAGGCATTTCTACAATGGGCCGCCCGTTCCGCATATTGCGGAAGGCACAAGGGCGGCTTCCGTTTTTTGCAGATCCATGGTTTGTAGACCGCAAAAAACAGCACGGTCGTGTGCATGTAGCCTAACACAGTACTGGCAAAGTGTATGAGCGTAGACAAATATAATGTACATTTTTTTCTTAGGTGTGGAAAATGACCTGCTGTGCGGATATTGAAATCTACAGTATGTGAAATGTGTTTTTCTTGTGCAGATTTCACCCTTTTCAATGGAAGGGTGAGATCTGCCGCAAAAATGCATCAAATCTACAAAAAAATCTCATAAAAAACGCACCAAAACCACAATAAATTGTGCAGATGTCATTTTTTTTGTGGGGTTTTTGCCACTTTTTTTTTAACCAATGGATGTTTACTTAAATACAAAATTACATTTGCAGCCTGAGGTTTTTAGTGCAGATTTATACCACAAAACATGCAGAAAACTGCATGGACACATATAGAGCAGTTTTTTTGTGCTTCCCATTAATTTGAATGGGAGATTCAGCATGAATTCCACCCCAAGATAAGGCATGCTGCTTCTTTTTATCACAAAATGTAATGGGAGGCTGTTCATAGCACTAGGAGCACCACTAGCACAACTACCCCT
This sequence comes from Bufo gargarizans, assembly GCF_014858855.1. Taxonomy (NCBI): domain Eukaryota; kingdom Metazoa; phylum Chordata; class Amphibia; order Anura; family Bufonidae; genus Bufo; species Bufo gargarizans. The sequence goes on from NC_058083.1 coordinate 214,328,275, forward strand.
GTGCTCTCTGTACTCCTCTCTCCCCTCATCATAGGTCTGACGTTATCACGGCAGCGACGAGACTCAGTGATTTGGCGTCTGCACAGTGTGTCTGATGAGCTTGGAAAGCAGCGTTCATCAGATCCACTGCAGAGGCACCGAGTCACTGAGCCAGATTGAAGCTTGGGCAATGGATCTTCTGCTGCTTCTGAGACTCAGGAAGCAGCATCTGATTCACTACGCAAGAGCTGATTCACAGAGCTTCAGCACTGCAGTGAGAACATAGGGCTGGGCAAGATGTCCAGTCCTGTCACTCAAAGGTGGTTTGGGGGGGTTAGTGTTAGGGTATGTGCTGATTCTGTTACCATGGACCATAACGCAATTCCATGATGGAATGCATAATGGAAGGTGGACGGATCCGTTATGATGGCCATAGACTTCTATTATGATGGAATGCATTCTGTTATGGAATTCCGTTATGGTCCGTGGTAACGGAATCCATAACACAATTCAGTATTTACCCGAACTCGAACTTACAAATCTTAAGTTTGCTCATCACTAATCATGAAATTTACTATTTACACTGCCTCTACCCAATCTGGATGGAAAATGATAGGCTACATAATTCCCAGTACTTGCATGCAAAAAATTGTGTTTGGTGCATTTCTGCAGTTTTTGCATTTTAGTAACATGTATCATTGAATGTAGATATCTGTAGATGTATGAACTCCTCCCAACAAGTTTTTGGCTGACTATATATTATCAGCATGCATTTTAGTTGCAAATTTGGATTTTTTTACCCCACTTTTTGCTAATAATCATTGTTTACTGCAAAGTTTCATGAAGGTGGTTTAGTATTAATTATTATATTTTTACTTTTTGAACCATTTTTATTGAAGATACCAATTAAATCAGATAGACATTATAAGTCAGAACAACAGAAACATCAATAGCTCGTAATGCAGACATTATTCGGTATCCAATTTATGTTCAGATATCTGGACCAAAATCATTCAGTATTGTAAAGAAAGGGTCGGTAAAAAAGGGCAGGGGAGGGTCAATTACAAATTCCACTATGGATCTATAGGTAGATCAAGTCACAGTCTGACTGCAAACAATCGTGAGTCTGAGTCAACTGAAGGAAAAATTTCAGTATTTTCTCCATGAGTCCCAAATGGATGTTGAAGGGTGTAACGGATCTCCTGGCACCCCCCGACCGGGTACCTCCTTCGAGGGATGCTCCTAGTGCTTCCCGAGGACTCCAAGCACTCCACTTGACACTGTAAGCACTGCAGACCCCACGAACTGCCGAAGCTTGGTTGAGGTCTCACCGTCTCCACCCTGGACCTACGACAAGGCTCCAGGCTCCAGTGGGTGAACCTCTCCTAAATCCAGAGAGCAGGAACAGCTCTTACAAGAGCTAGTAGTTATAGCCAGGGGAGTATACGCGTATAGCAATCCCCATATACATGAGACGAGGCTCTATGTTGAATGAAAAACAAGAACTCTTTATTGAACACACAGCATTGACTTATATACACATGACATAGTGAGGACATGACACAGCAGCCAATCCTGTACAGTTTAAACCCAAACTAACCCTATTCAACAAAAACAATGGCATTTTCTGTGACTCAATTAACAAACACACTGGCATTGTCTTTGATGCAATCAACAAAATACAATGGGCATTGTCTTTGACGCAATCAACAAAATACAATTACCAACATAGTGGGCTAACTTAATCACTCACAGACAGAAACCACACATTTTCCCCAAAACACAGAAGCACCTCAAACCCCACATATCCACATAATGTATACATCTATGGATAGCTCTGATCTGGGTGAACAACATATCCAAAAATCACCCAGATCCAAGCAGGGGTTCCCGACTTCCATGGAAGTCACATTTGGCCGGCCGCAAGCATGGCGTTCCTGCCCAAAACAGTTCCACAGATTTAAGCAATGCTGCCGGTCTGTCTTCTCCTTCAAAGTTAGTATGGGCCATAATCCTGAGGCAAGAGGCTGGCAAACAGGCCCCTCCAAAACCCAGTGGCGAGGTTATTTTCGCCACACATCTCCCCCTCCCAGGTAATACTAACCATATACCTGACCTCACGCCAGTCGGTACCTAAGTTAGTCTGGCAGTCAACCCACAACCAAATACTGGACCTGTTGAATTTCTCCTGGTATCCCTGCGGAGATGGTTGGGGATCTGGACCGACCGTCCAGCATCCCTGTACTACTGGCACAGAGCCCGCAGTCTCATCTGTGCCCGTGTAGTGGGGTTTGTGTTCCCCTTTTCCCGGTATCTCTGGCTGCTGTTGGAAGGTGAGGCCGGTTGCCTCTCCTCCCCAGGACTCTGGTTGCTGTAGGGCAAAGGGACCCAGCATCTTCTCCCCCTGGAAATCAGGTTGTCGCTGGGGAGAGAGACCGGTTGTCTCCTCTCCCTGTGATATGCACTGCCGCTGGAGATCTGGGCAGGCGGCCCAGCCTCCCTGTAGGGCCGGTGGAGAGACCTCGGTCCCATCTCCACCTGCCATCTGTGGTCCTCCCAGGACAAGTCTATGAGGTTGCTCACCGCTGAGGTTGGGGAGGGATCAGTGGGTATCACATGCTCACCTCCTGGCCCCAGAAATCTGTTGGGAAGTAGCTGGGAAGGGGAGGGCTCGCTTACCTCCTTCTCCTGGTATCCCTGCGGAGATGGTTGGGGATCTGGACCGACCGTCCAGCATCCCTGTAGAACTGGCACTGAGCCCGTGGTCTCATCTGTGCCCGTGTAGTGAGGTTTGTGTTCCCCTTTTCCCGGTATCTCCGGCTGCTGTTGGAAGGTGAGGCCGGTTGCCTCTCCTCCCCAGGACTCTGGTTGCTGTAGGGCAGAGGAACCCAGCATCCCCTCCGCCTGGAACTCAGGTTGCCGCTGGGGAGAGTGACCGGTTGTCTCCTCTCCCTGTGAAATGCACTGCCGCTGGAGATCTGGGCATGCGGCCCAGCATCCCTGTAGGGCCGGTAGAGAGACCTCGGTCCCATCTCCGCCTGCCATCTGTGGGTCCTCCCAGGACCAGTCTATGCGGTTGCTCACCTCTGAGGTTGGTTGGGCAAAAGAGGGTATAATTTCCAGGCAATCCTCTGGGCTGAGGGATGGTGGTTGAGCTAGGTTGAACAGTTGACGGTAGCTCTGCTCCAGCTCCCACTCCACGGTGACTAGATGCATCAGGTCTGGCCCAAAGTCGTCCGCTCGGGGAAGGTCCAGCATGGTTTCCCTGATGTCGTGGATGTCCCAGAACCGACATTCTGAGTGGCATCCAAAGTCATCGCCCTCCTCAAAGGCTTCCCACAGTAAGCCCGGACCATTATATTCCTCTCCCTCCAGCAAATAGTGATTAGTAATCCATGGGTTGCGCTGGGTGGCATACCACTTTAGTGCCCGGTACGCTTTGTCCAGCCACAACTCCTCCTGAATCAGGTTCCACAGTTCTGTCACCCACTCAGCCAAGGGTTGTTTTCCTAGGAAGGATGACTGCAGGGCCACGAGTACCTGGAACCTCTGTTCCTCACTGGGAAGGCTCTCCGCCGCCACTGTACCTCCTCTAAGGCCTCATACCACAGCCCCTTTCGAGTGGCATCTCTGTAGTCCAGTATGCCCTCCTCTGATACAGGCCCATCCAGTTGGGCCAAGTGCTGCTGCAACCTCCAGCGAAACTCCTCTTCCATGTTGTTGTGGATAGGAACGCTGCCCGGTAGCTAGCTCTGTCCCTTGAGCTCCTTCAAAGCCAGGGTCGCTGCACGAGTGCCAGCGTTTCCCTCCATGCTCCATACACTAGTGCCTTCCTTGAATCTTCTGTGCAGGAAACAAGAAGGGAAAATCCCACTGCTGCCACCAGTTGTGATGGTATCGTCCGTGTCACCGTCTAGTATTCCCTTCTTCCCTTGGGATTAGCATAGCCAAAGAATCCACAGAGCAATAAATCACTATTATGGCTGGTATCGCCAAAAAAGTCCATACATGAGCCAAAGCTGAATGCTGTAACAAGACTTTACTGGAAGCAACAAACAGGCATTCAGAACTACACTTTCTTTTATGCCCTGCTCCCATGCAAGGGAGACACCCTGTCACGGCTGAGGATGGGGAAAACCCTCAGCCGTGCAGTATCAGAAGATGGATGGTCAGAGCATGGCCAGGACAGGAATCAGGGAGCAGGTCACCTCCAAACAATCCCTAATTCTGACCCTGTCTCCTAGCCTGTATGAGCCGACCCTGATGGTAGGATGGCTCATACTTTGGAACCTGATATTCCTGCTAGCCCTCAGGGTGGCCCTGGACTAGGAGCAGGGTAAGACGACCTGTTCCTCCTAGACACGGAGGAACAGGAGTCTCACTGGCCAAGCCACATAGAAAGGGGAACATAAACAGACATATGGCAATGACAGGTAAGTGAGACTAGTACCACACCTACCTGCCACAGACACACAACCTGGAACCCATGTACAAGTGCTGCTATCCACAACAACACAAAGGACACAGCACACACCAGACATCACACGGGAACCCAGGAAACCATATGCTGCAATAACAAGGAGACCAAACAATCATCAAAACACCATGCGTGAACTTATGACCATAATGGTGGCCCCCACTGGCAGATGGTATAACAGGGGGATGTCTCCAGCAACCATGGCTGAAGAACCCCTCAGCTAACTGAACAGCCCAAAGTAGCCACACCCAGTGATCACACACACAGAAGGGAGCTAACCCTTCCAACACAAGGCAAGGGAAGACGGCCACTTAAAGGGGAAGTACATACATAAACACACACTTCACCTGTTGCCGCGGGCAACGGCATGCGTGGCAACCATGTCCTGGGGATCAGCCATAGAGCTATGACACTGCCACCACATGCACACAACACCACACGTTGCTACGGGCAACCAAAATGTCCTCTGTCCTGGAGACAACCGAGGTGCGCATGTGCAGGTGGCCTCTATTTATTTCTATTGGGACACCAAAAATAGCAGAGCACTGACTAAGCTATTTCCATCAGGCCCATAGAAATGAATTCACTACTACGGGGAACGCTCCATTCTCGGTGTATGTGCAGGTTCCAGAGGTGGGACCGGCACCTATCAGACAATATCCTAACGATATACCCCCATTGTCTCAGATAGGAATACCCCTTTAAAGGGAACCTGTCACCTGGATTTTGGGTATAGAACTGAGGACATGGGCTGCCAGATCGCCTCTAGCACATCCACAAAATCAAGTCCCCATAGCTCTCTGTGCTTTTATTGTGTCAAAAAAACTATTTTATAGATATGTAAATGAACCTTAGATGAGTCCTGTCTCCTCCATGCTTCAGAGATGAGTCCAGTGTTCTCTGACTCTGAGCCCAGCCACGTCCACTGTGAAGGAGCCCAGCACCGCCCGCATCTTCCGAATCTCCTCCTTGCTTCCCGTGGTCACAAAGCTAGAGCGCCGTAATCTCGTGATGTGCGATCTAGCGCATGAGTAGTTCGTTCCCTGAGGCTGATGCCAGCACAGGGAAGGAACACTATGCCGAGACTGCGCATGCTCTAGCTCACGCATCGCAAGATTACGACGCTCTAGCTTTGAGACGTTGGGGAGCAAAGAGGAAATTTGAAGTATGCGAGGCGGTGCTGGGCTCCTTCACAGTGGGCGATGGTGGTCTGGAAACGTTTGTAACAGCTCCTTGGGCTTCTTACTTACCTCATTTAGATATATACAAAATTGTTTGGTTTTTTGAACCAATAAAAGCACACAGAGCTATGGGGAATGGATATTGCGGATGTGCTAGCGGCGATGTAGCAGCCCATGTCCTCAGCTCTACATCCAAAATCCTGGTGACAGGTTCCCTTTAATATATGAGGCGTGCCCAGTTCCCAATGAGCTAATTGCTGAACTCTCTGTATATAATCACATTTATCAAACCATTGTGCAATCGGAATCCATTAATATTCTGGCTGCTGCTAACAAATGATGGTATAAGCATTTCTCATAATATAATATGTACCTGTACGAGACTCCGTAAGTCCTAATAGACATAGTTTCGGTGACAGTAGTATCTTCCTATTATGCAGTATCCATAAAACCTCACACACCTCTTTCCAATATTGCGAGATTAGAGGGCATAGCCACTAAATATGGAGAAAAGTCCTTATACCTTTGCCACAACATCAACATATCGGAGAAGGGTTAGGAAATATCTTCTGTAGCCTCCTCAGAGTATAATACCAACGAATGAGTACTTTGTAGTAATTTTCTTGTAACTTTACACATCTTGATATTTTAGGGGATTGCGACTGTAAGCGTGATATCGCCATCTTAATGACTGTAACCTTGAGATCTAATTCCCACTGCTTTAAGGGGTTTATCCTGGAAAAGATAATGATGACTAGTGTTGGGCGTGAATATTCGAATCGCGAATATCAGCACTTTGAGAATTCGTGAATATTTAGAATATAGTGATGTACAGTATATTTGTATTTTCTAATATTCTAGATTTTTTTCCTCTCCTCCCATGATCCCTCCCTGCTTCTTGCTTGTGGGCCAATGAGAAGGCTGCAATGTCTTTGTCTGAGCTTAGCAACATCCCTAGCAACCAATAGGAAAGTTGCCTGCCCCTTACTATATAAGAACCTCCCCAGCAGCCATTTTCTACAGTTTTTTAAAGTTCTGAGAGAGGCAGCAGTGTCATTGCTGTGCTCTGTGCTTTCCACTCATTACATTAGATAGATATATAATGCAGATAGTCAGTGTAGGTTATATCCTGATATGGTGTAGCTGTTATGTTCCAGTGCAGTGTGTTAGGTTCTGCTGTCCATACATACATGCTACAGACATAGTGCTATGATGTCACAACAATACATAGTGCACCAATCAGTAATAAGTAGTCAGACCTGCTAAAATGTGAAGTTTACGTAGTGCGCCCAAATATTTGCATCATTATTGCCGATTAGCACAATCGCGAATACATTGGAGCACTCTATCGGCATATAAAGCCATTTTTAATGTTCTGCTGTGCTAACCATTTTCTCCAGTCTCAAGAAACTTCTAGCAGCTTGGAAAATGTAGCAAAAGTCACCCACGCCCGTATTGCATGCGCATTACGCAAATATTACATTGCCAATTTTCGCAATCAAGGAAAATAATGGTGAATTTGCGAATATATGACAAATATGCTACAAAATATTAGTGAAATATTGCGAATTCGAATATTGCCCCTGCCGCTCATCACTAATGATGACTTATCGTCAGAGGTTCGATTGACTCACTTATAGTCAGTATTGTGCCACTTTTATTTAGAATGACCCTCATTTCTTAGCTCTATTGTTTATATGTATAATGGTGTGCAGCCATTTTCTTTTTTTATAATCATGTTTGCTTCATGGATATGCACCTGTGATTTCTGACAGTTCTAGTCAAAAAAATTTGTAGAATAATTGAGGGTTACGCCTCTTGAACATGCCCATCTATATGTGCGCTAAGAGCTTCCATTGGCTCACTTATAGTCGGTATTGTACCACTTTTATTGAGAATGACCCCCATTTCTTAGTTCTATTACTTGTAAGTATAATGGTGTGCAGCCATTTTCTTTTTTATTATCGTCAGGATAGGTCACCATTATCACATCAGCGGGGTCCAAGTCCCGGCATCCCCACCAATAAGCTGATTCAGGGAGGCGCTGCGCTCACCGGAGCTCTGGTGAGCAATGCAGGCTCCCGGCAGCTTTTCAAGGACAACTCCGTACATTGTATAATGGCAGTGCTTGGTATTGCAGCTCAGCCCCATTGACTCTTGAATGAGGATGAGCTACAGCTAGGCCACGTGACCAATGTACAGTGACGTCAGTGGCCCAGGAAGAGGCTCTTCTAACAGCTAATTGGGAGGGGTCCCAGGTGTCGCACTCTTGCAGATCTCATACTGATGACCTATCCTGAGGATGTCATAAATATATTTTCCTGGATAACCCCTTTAATGAAAGTATAATCGGAGGAAGAGGAATGCTAGAGCAATATGACACATATAGAGGAAACCTTCATGGTTGGTTCTCGGAGAGGTCTGTGTGGCGTATTTTCACCGTATTTCATGTCCCGGGGGTTGCAAATGCAATGGCCATGGCCTAAAAGTCCTGACAGTACAAATACCCCCCCACAATGCCTGGGCCCTTCCTATAGACGATACTTACCCGGTCTCTGGCAACCGCATCCTTCTGGTTCCCTACACAGCCACTGCTTCATCCCCCGTCACGCGGATCAAAACATCCGGTGATGGGGGGGGGGGGGGGGGGACCAGACAATAGCAGGTCTCGATGGTGACCAGCCTCCCTTGCATCGAGGCTGACGCTAGGGAGGCTGGTCACCATCACAACCTGCTATTGGCTGCTCCACCCCATCGCCAGATGTTTTGATCCGCGCAACAGGGAGATGCAGTGGTGGCCGTGCAGGGATCCGGAGGGACGCAGGTGCTGGGGACCTGGTAAGTAACTTCTATAGGAGGGGATGAGCAGTGTGAGGGGTATTTGTACTATTGGATAACCCCTTTAAGGAATATCAGTGAACATAAAGGTATCAGAGACATGCTTTGCTCAATTTGGACATCTAGTCTTTTGGGAGAGGCTCTCAGCCACAGCAATCCAATAATAAAAGAGAAAATCAGGAATACCAAATCCACCTATATTACTTGGTTGTATAATCTGGGAATGTTGTAATCTGTGGTAATAGTTTTTGTAATTGTTTAACCAGTGGAATAGAGAGAACCTGCAAATAATAAAGTATTTTTGGTAGTATGACAGTTTTAGGCGTCATGCACACGGGCCGCAAAAATGGTATCCGTGGTTCCGTTGTCCGTGTCCGTTTTTGCTTCCCTTGTGCTTCCGTGTTTCTTATGTTTTTTTTGCGGACATAAAAAAATCTGTTCTCCCCACCCACCAATACAGGTATATATGTATGCCACCTGAGAGTTTGTTTGGTGGCCATTTTCTGTAGTCTTCACAGGGTACAGAGGTAAAATTGGCTGCTTTGCTTTGCTGTTCTTGGCTTCTACCTTTTTGCGTCTTGGTTCACCATGGCGGATGATTCTGAGGAAGAGGTTGTTCTGCACTGGCTTGTTTCTCGTCGATGGGGCCAGCGTTCCCCTTTGTTTGATGAGGAACCGACTAGAAGGCGATGTTTTTGGGTCCATCCTATTGTTTCTCAACGCTACAGGAAAAGACACTTCCATAGCCTTTACAAAGATCTTCGTCAGCATCCTGAGAAGTTCTTCTCGTTTTGTCGGATGTCAGTGGGTACCTTTGATAGATTGCTGGTGTCTCTACGTACTGTCCTTACCTTCATGGACACCAATATGAGGAGCAGCATTTCTCCAGAGGAAAGGCTCATCGTCACGTTGAGGTAAGCAATAACTTATTAATTATTAAAGCAGTAATGTGCATGGCTTCTGTTTTCATTGCCATGTTAATGAAAATGGCTTCTCTAAGACATGTGGTTGTGTTATTTAAACATAGCTTTCTTTGTCCATCATATGTTAGTACCATTGTCCCTTATCCCAGTTTTTGTAGTTACCCCGGGCACCTAACATGTGTTTTATTTTGAATGTACAGTATATTTGGCTTGTTTAAATCCGCTGACCAAAGCATAGTTTTTCAACCAATGTCATCAACATGCATAGTGTCCACATCATCGTATATTAAGCATACATTGTGCATGTAAACGTTGTCTACAAAGTAGGTGTCACATTGCTTGTTTGATTAGTGGCCACATCGCCCTTGCTGTTATTATTTTGTTTGTATACTGTAAAAATTGATCCTTTTGGATGGATATGTTTGACACTGGACATATAATGTTTATTTTTACCACATGTGTCAGATCAAGCATGAGAGCAGGAGTATTGAATCGAGAGATCTTCAGCTGTCCTGAAACTACAACTCCCAGCATGGATACTTTACTGTGCCGTTTGCAGTACTTCCATAGAAATGAATGGAGCATGTTGGCTATTGTGGTTTCCCAGCAGCTGTAGAGCCGGAGGTTACAGACACCATCATTATCTGACACATGTTTATGATGTCCCCTTTTGTTCTCTCTTTTAATGTTTTTTTTTCCCATTTATTCCCACAGATTCCTTGCTACTGGGAACACATATGCATCTCTGCATTTTGAGTTTCTTTTGGGAATTTCGAGAGACGGTGATGCCACAGCCCAAGACGGACGATTGGATTCGGATCGCTGAGGGCTTCAATATAGTGGCGCAGTTTCCAAACTGCATTGGGGCACTGGGTGGCAAGCACATTCGTGTAAAGAAGCCCCTTCACTCAGGGTCCCGATACTTCAATTATAAGCAATATTTTTCTATAGTGCTGTTGCTGACAGTAACTATAGGTTTATAATGGTTGAGATCAGGGCCTATGGGAGCACTTCGGATGCTCGCATCTGTAGTGCTTCTAGAATGGGTGAGCGGCTTCGTGCCAACCAGCTTGCCCTGCCCGAGTACAGAAGACTGCCTGGATCAGCAGGTCCACCGGCTCCATTTGTCTTCGTGGCGGATGAAGGGTTTGCATTGACTCACCATGTTATGCGGCCCTTCCCAAAGCGTGGTTTGGATGTCAGGAGGCGTATTTTCAACTACCGGTTGACACGTGCCCGTCGGTATGTTGAGTGCGCTTTCAGAATTTCCTCATAGTTTTTATTTTTTTTATTTTTATGGCGTTCACCGTGCGGGGCAAGTAACATAATTGTTTTATAGATCAGGTCGTTACGGATGCGGCGATACCTAATATGTGTAGTGTTTTTTATTTTTTTTATTTTTATTCAGTGATAAATGTTTTTTTTTTTATCTTTTACTTTTTTCACCTTTTTTTGACCCAGACCCACTTGGTTCTTGAAGATCCAGTGGGTCTGATGTCTGTATAATACAGTACAGTACAATATACTATACAGTACTGTACTGTATTTTACTTACAGTTTGCCTGAACAGATCTATGCTTTCAGCATAGATCTGTTCAGCACCATGGACAGCAGGATGCCTGAGAAGGCATCCTGTTGCCATGGGAACCTTCCCCGTCTGTCACAACTGCGCAGACGGGGAAGAGTGAGGACTGGGGTGTCGGGGGGCTGTCTGGGGGCTCTCTCCCTCTCCCATCGGGGGACTGCAAAGGCACAGCAGCCCCCCGATAGGAGAGGGAGGGAGCTCCCTGCGCTGTTAACCTTTTCCATACAGCGGTCCGTACGGACCGCTGTATGGAAAGGGTTAAACGGCTGACATCGCATCAACGATGTCAGCCGTTTATACCAGGGTGCCAGCAATGTGCTAGCACCCTGGTATACCCACTAGAAACCAACGATTATTGAAGGGGAGGCGGGCGGGGGATCGCGATCCCGCCTGCCGCACCGCCCGCCTCCCGCACCGCCCGCAACCCTCCCCCTGCACCCCCCCCACATAATACCATTCAGGGGTGCAGGGGGGGGGGGGAAACGTTATTTTTGTGGAATTTTAAAGTTTTTTTAAGCGCTAAAAAACCGCAGGTCTCAATTGACCTGCGGTTTAAAGCGATCGCCGATACGGGGGGGATGGGGTCACAGGACCCCCCTTGGCATTAACCCTGGGTGCCTGGCTGTGTGTAACAGCCGGCACTCAGCGCTGTCACCATGTCTGCAGACATGGTGACAGTTTAATGCCATGACGTTTATACTCGTCATGGAGCACTAACTAGCAGTGCTCCATGACGAGTATACACGTCATAGGTCGGGAAGGGGTTAAAGTGATGTTTCGTACGCTCTTAGATGGGTTATACTTGGGTCCAAGGGCAAGGGTCTTCACAGGGGGTTGTATATCCGATTCTTTTCTGTTACAAAGAGGAACTAGGCAGGGTTGCCCCCTGTCTCCTCTCTTGTTTGACTTGGCTATAGAGCCATTGTCTAGATGGCTGGACTCGGAAGATTTATTTGAGGGTTTACGGGTGGGTAAGAAGCAGCTACGTACGGCTTTGTTTGCCGATGATATCTTGCTTTTCTTATCTAACCCTGTAAGGGATATTGGGAGGGCTATTGAGGCGCTAGAGGAGTTCGGTCTTCTCTCTGGGTTGAAGAAAAATAAATCAAAGAGTGAGTTATTATTTTTAAAGGGCGGGGGGCAGAGGGTGGTGGGAAATGACCTAGGGCAGGGATGTCAAACTCGTGGCCCTCCAGCTGTTGCAAAACTACAACTCCCATCATGCCTGGGCATACTGCAGCTATCAGGGAATGATGGGAGTTGTAGTTTTGCAACATCTGGAGGGCCATGAGTTTGACATCCATGACCTAGGGGGTATACCAATTGCCCGTTCTTACATAACTTACTTGGGTATTAAAGTTGGGACCACTCCTGAGTCTATATATAGACTTAATTATGACCCGTTAATAACTAAAATAGTTAAAGAACTACCTAGATGGCATGATCTGCCGCTGTCGTTGTTGGGGCGTAATCATCTTATTAAGATGATGTCAGTTTCTAAATTACTCTACCCCCTGCAGACTATCCCCATTCTGTTAAAACATAAAGATGTCTCCAAAATTGTAAAAGCGTTCAAACTCTTTCTGTGGCATGGCAAGAGACCTAGGATACCAATGCGTTCCCTGGTGAAGGGAATCGAACAGTGAGGGATAGCATTTCCTGACATTAGGAATTATAATTTGGCGTGCATGGCAAGGCATGTTTGTGACTGGATCAATGGCTCTAGTTTTTATTCAGCTTTAATGTTGGAAAAATTATTCTGTGCTCCCTGGTGTCCGGTGGCATTGCTGCAATAGAGGGTGCAGGTGATTCCTATATGGATTAAGCAGTCTTTATTGTTTGAGGACACAATAGCTGCGTGAAGGATTTTTAGGAAAAAGTACTGGTTGTCGTACAGAATCTCCAAGCATCTTCCACTGTGGAACAATCCTGAATTCCCACAGGGTAATAGGAACAAATTGTTTGAGGAATGGAGGCGGAAAGGGATTTTGTATGTGAAACATTTATTACATGACTCGGAGCCTAGGTGGTGTCGGAATATTTATGCTGTCTCCGATTGACAGTCTATATGATTTATGTGAATAAATTAAAATCGGTAATAAAGGAGATTCTAACTTATTATCATAAATATCAAGCTAAAACAAGCTCGTGATCTGCGTTGAATTGAAGACAAAACCCAGTTATAGACAAAATATATATGTAATTTATTAATACAAGTTATAGTGCAAAATAATATATATAATATAATTGGCGGTAATAAAATTCACTCAATGATATGCAAAATAGTGGTAAAGACAAAAATAATTGAGAACATATATATATATATATATATACACAATTATGTCTTCTTATAATAATACCCCTCACTTATTTTAAAAGTCAATTTAATACTTGATTTCTCTCAGCCGACAAATGTCCGATTAAACCCAAATCTGGTTTATCTTTTATCTATATAAATATAAATATATTATCAACCATACTGGTCTAGAACTGAATTCAGTTCCTTGGAGATAATACCGTATTTTCACTAGTATATTTTTAATCTCCCTGTATTGGATTAATTTTCAGGATGATGCTGCAGGTACACCCCAATCTTATTCCAAAACAGATACTATACACAAAGTATGGTTAATTGAATATATCTATAGATATGTATTATATTAATTAATTATCCTATAAAATATAGGTAAGGTTATACTATACCAAAATGTCAGCTAGCAGAAATCAGTTTCAATGGTTCTAAGATGGCTGCCTCCAATGACTGGCAAGATGGTCAAGATGATGTTCAGAGAGAGAGTCAGATCGATCCTTCTGTCAGCCCATACCATCTTTTTATCCTATCTTAGAAAGGGCTTGGCCAAGTTTTATCATTAACTAGTGACCTCACTTTATAATTAATAGAACCTTCCTCTAGGGAAAAATATACCCTAGATCTTTGTTACCCTAACACTAGATGGCACTAGTATTCCATACAAAAAATCGAAGCATTCATTTATTTCTCTTATTCATATAATAGCACTAAAATGTAATCTAAGGTTTCAGACAAACCTTGAGAAGATCTTAAAGAGACAATGAGTTTTATACTTGGTCAACTAACTTGTGTATCCTTAAGTCTTTTGACCAGACTTGATTAAATCAAGATAAATAGGGCTATCTCAATTCATTGTTCTTGGATGAGACAGGGTTTGTTCATGATCACCTGTGTCCACATTTTCCCATTCCAGGAAAGAAATAATTAATTTGTGTGTTCCACTGAGACAGATTCTAAACATGACAGAGGAGTTTATACCTCATTTCTAATCTTACAATTGAATATATCTATGAGGACTATACTCTTATATATATACTATATATTCAGCACACCTATTAAAATTGATTATATAAAATCAATCTACTCCTATATTGATTAATATAAAAATCACAAAGAAAGATTAGAGTCTTTCTATTTACTAAAATCATCAGAATTCAAATACATTGTCTTATCTAGGCCATCACATTTCATTAGACCTTGGGACATCTCCTTCTCACAAAACAGACTTAGGTAAACACTTTGGTATATATCGTAAACCTTAGGTTAGCAATTTCAGAGTAAAAAAAAAATCCTGAATTCACTCTGTCTTAAAATAAGACAAAATGGTTGTCCCTTAGGCTCATGTCCATTCACTTATATAGGCCTTATAATTATGGACTTTATTCATACTCAATAGTTCTGACAAATCCCCCCCCTTCTTCCCACGTTAGTCAAGGATCCCCTTAAGACCTAACTGGGAGAAGGTCGGAAGAATTTTTATTATTATTTTTTTATTTTTTATGTTGGAATAGATTGCCCCCTTTCTACCCATTCTGATAAAGGAGTATTTTTGTTCCTTTTAGGATTTAACTGGTAAATCTTCCTTGATAAGATGATCAACCAAATGAACCATCCTATTGCGAACACGTGCAGCATGATTTCGACAATATTAAAATTATAATTTGATGATAAGAGTTGATGATCTTGCAATGAATATCTGACAGTATTTATCGTTATATTATCTTTCTTTACTAATAATTCTATCGTATGGTTAGGTTTATTATCCAGTAGAAACTTTAAATCTGGATTAATGGGAATTTCTTTTCCCTGAAAAGCATCTACAATCAAAACCTCACTTTCCCATACATCATTATCTACGGGATAAAGGGTAACATCCCCAATAACTACTTTAGCATTCTTAGGTACTTGAACTAGAATAACTGATGTAGGTAATAAGATCTTTCTATTCTGTATTAGTTCCTTATAATACACATTAGCTTCCTTTTCATTGGTACTTACTAACCATTTGTTTCCTACTAAAATGGCTCGTACACTCTTTTCCTCAGTTTTACTAATAGTTACTTTACATTTTTCGGATCCATATTTTACATAATCTAATCCACATAATGCTTGTGATGCATCATACACAAATGGCTTCCCATCACATTGAAAATTATTATCTTTAAATTTTACACATTCATTTAACATAGGTATGGAAAACACTTCGGGTTCGGACGTTCGATAAGAAATGATTTCCGGAGTTTGAATTTTTAGATATAAATCATTTTGATACGTCCCTACATTATGAATGTATTTCATCTGGAATATGTTTTTATCATCTACAACCGGTATTGATAATAAAAAACAAATCTCCATTCTTTCGGGATCGATATATAATGGTAATGCACTTCCCATCTCAAAGGATAAATTAATGTGGAATTCCTCCATGGCTTCTTTACTTAATTCATTAAACATTTTCCTTATCACGTCCCGTGAAACAAAATATAATGGCACACGACCCTGAATTAAGTCACTTATCCCGCTTTGTATTTCATTCAAAAATGATAATGTGTGGAACATAATTGCATCTTTTATAAATAAAAGTTCATATTTAAATCGTTCATGATTCTGATGTAATTTAGTAGAATGTGAAATTAATTCGGAGTGAAGATTTGAGGTTACAATAATATTATTTACGACGTCCATTAATTTTCCCATGTTCGCCTTTTGGACCTCAATCTCCTGATATAGGAGTTCAATATTTTCCTTCAAATTTCCCACTTCTGCTTGTAAAGTCTTAACGGAAATTGAATTAACTGCTGAAGTCGTAGTAGCCACTACCATTCCTAATGTAGTAAAAACAATACTAGCAATTAAAAACCCAAGGAATCTTTTGGGTCGTTCATTCCGGGACATAGTTTGTAGAATAAAGGGTTTCCTTGCATGTTCCAAAATATCCTGTACTCTCATTTGAGCTCGATTCATATGGACCTGGTACCATTCTTGCATCTCTTCCAACTGAAATTGTGAAATATTATATCTTCTCTCAATAAAGGTTCTGGGATCCAAATTTACAAAAATTTTCTGTGATAGAATCTTCTTTTCTACCAATAAGAATCCCGGGGCATCTTGTAACATTATTCCTGATGATGGTCCCGACTTGATGATAGGTTCCATCCGAAATTGGTCGCCAAGGATTAATATCATCCACACAATGGCTGTAGTCCTGGTATTCATCATTACTTCAGGGAATCCACGCCTCAGTTTCGCCAATTACTTCCTTTTTCTGTAAAAAGAAATTAAGAGTATAAATATATAGATATCCTTGTCCATTTAAACATGCGGTTTCCTAACTTTATTATATAAAATACTTTGTAAAAAGACACCAGAACTGGAACATCTGTGAACTGAGAGAAATCAAATTAACGCATCCTTATTCATTCTCTTATTCAGCGTCATCTTCTATAATTCTCAGTTCTGATCTTGGATGACATACTCGCAATTGATTTACATGGACCCATTTCTCGATGAAACCATCTTTGGTATTAATTTTCACCTTATAAACTACAGGTGATATTTTATCAATTACATCATACGGACCTTTCCATGATGGGAGAAATTTTCTTTCTTTTACCCGATCCCGGGCAAAGTTATAGAGATACACTCTATCTCCTACCTCATATTCCTTTTTGTTAGTTTTCAAATCATAATAAGTTTTGTTACTTACGGCGGCTTTCTCAAGATTCTTCTGCGCGAAAGCAAACGCGTGTTGAAGATACTTACGAAGGTCTTCCACATACTGATGTGTCGTGGCTGCATTGATCAGGTTATGATCTGATGTGCGATACAACAGATGTTGAGGAAGTACCATTCTTCTTCCTGTCATCAGCTCAAAAGGTGACATCTGGGTAGCCGTACTTGGAGTAGCTCTAATGGCCATGAGTACTAATGGTAACCTTATATCCCAGTCTTTACCCGACTCCTTAACATATTTCTTAAGGATGTTGACAATAGACTGGTTATAGCGCTCAACGGATCCGCTAGATGCTGGACGATAGGCAATGTGTAATTTTCTCTTCACACCCAACATCTTCCACATCTTCGCCATTACCTCACTTACAAAGTGTGATCCACGGTCTGAATCAATCCTTAACGGTAACCCAAATCTGGAAAATACATGGTTAATCAACACAAATGCACAGGTCTCGGCTGTGTTATTGCGGGCCGGTAAACACTCTACCCATTTTGTAAACACACAAGTGACGGTTAACATGTATTTATTTCCTCGGGATGACCGGGTAACAGGACCAATAAAATCGATTTGGATGTCAGACCATGGTAATGAAAAACCTTTCTTCTGGAGTGGAGCACGATGTTTAGGACCTTGCGGTTGAAATTGCGCACATACCAAACAACCTTGACAATAACTCTGGACATCCTTTAACATATGAGGCCAGTAGGCATAATCACGTAGTGACTCATATGTAATCTTTTCTCCACGATGACCAGCTGTAGGTGCATCATGGGCATGCTGTAACATTAAACCTCTAAATGTAGTAGGAACTACCCACTGCTGAATACCATTTTTAGAGGTTCTCATTAATAACCCATCCTGAATACTAAATTGGGATTTGGATTTCATAAGTAATCGGAGGTCTTCTTTTTGGGTAAAATTATCCTCCGATATGGGATTATTATTAGGATCCTCAATATATTTATAGAAGATTCCCAATATAACATCTTCCTTCTGGCTTTTGATCAGATCCTCACTTGAGACCATATCACCTTATTAACAAAATCAATAACTGGACTTAATCTTTTCAGGAAATCAATGCCAATAATTAATCTATCAATGGGCATATCCACGATCAATGTAGGATGGCTAATTACTTTGTTTCCTACTTTAAAATCCAGCCAAGCTTTACCTAAAACCTTGAGGGCATTACCTGAGACACTTACCAGGTTAGCATTAAAACTTTTTAACTTATACCTGTTAGAAGATACATCCTGCAATTGTTGGAAGTATTTTACAGATAGTAAAGTTGCTTGGCTACCTGTATCTATCAAGGCTATTATTGGCGAGAAATTATCAAATAATTCAACTTTCATATAATATCTATTATCTATTTCCTGTATGGAACAAAGATATTTGGCATGATTATTGAAATGGTTTTCCTGCTCAGCAGTTAGACTTGTCCTCAACTCCTCCTCCTTCCTTTTATGAGCAGGATCGCATGTCTTCTTCTGTGCAGCTGAAGACTTTGTGTGCTGTAAGACAGAACAAACAGGTTTCCCCTCCCCCTTGCCATGTGGCTTTGTAAGGGTTAAATTCTTTTTAAAGGGAAAGACAATTATATTAGATTGCTCCACTTTACATACATTTAAGTCATCAACCTCTGCAACATTTGACATACTTACCTGCTTCTCCCCCTTTATATTTGGGGAGGATTCTCTACAGGAGGGGTTACCCCTAAAAAAGGATTTTTAGGGTTAGCAGTGATTGTTTTAGACAATTCCTCCATCCGCTGCATCAACATACCAAACTGATCTTGGATTTGATCCATTCGATCATATAGGTTACTTCTCTTTCTCCCATAACCTTTGGGAGATTGATTTTGGTACCGATATGATTGTGATCTCCCAGAACCATCTGACTCAGAACCACTTTGAGCCCTTTCTGGCCTACGTTGATATCCCCTATAATAATTATTCTGATATCTTTGAAAAGGAGGGAACCGTCTATTTCTAAACTCCTTCTGGTGGTTTGGGTTCTTTTCAGCAACATTTGGACCCTTATTCCCATCTGGCCTAGGCTGAATTTTATTTGGCTCGGAAGGTCTAGGAGTTTTTAACACATCAGCATAACTTCTTTTAGGGCTTTCAAATTTTCCCTGATCTCTTTTTATGTGAGTTTCTGCTATTTCCTCACTCGCTCTTTTAAATTTTCTGTCAGGAGACTCATCACAATTTTGTATTGCAGCGTACAGAGTTGTACTCTCAGTGAGTAACCAATCCAGAGTCTTTCTGGGATGGTAATCCCTGGCCAAAATAAATTTTATTTTATTGGGCAAAGAGTCATAAAATAACTGGATAAATTCACTACCTTCAAAATTGGGATCTTTTTCAGATAAACTATAGGCATTTTTGAGGACTGACAAAAATTCCCTGGGACTTTGATTAGGTCTACATTTCAGGGTAAATAAGGCCCTCCTTGCAGCAGTAGCGGACTTATAGGGACCAAATTCAGTTTTTATTTCTGCAACCACATCTGACCAAGAATCCCTACCCATATCTCTAAGGGAATTAAAGAAATACCGGTGTTTTGGTTCGAATACCCAGGTAATAAATTCAAGTTTCTGTATGTCCTTTTCTAAATGTAAAGTTTTCATGGCCTCCTCATATATTTCCAAATGACTTATTATGGAGGGTGAACCCTTTTTTGCAAATTGACCCACAGTTTCCTTGAGAAATTTGATCACTTTAGTAGTGTCTATCATGGGTTGATAAGATCTCTGTACTGAACTTTTAGAGGACCTAGGAGGTGAAATCGGTCTTAATTTAGGAAGAGAATGTTCTCTCAGAGCCATTAATTCTTCTCCATTAAAGGGGTTGTCATATTTACTTTCTGCATCTGATTCCCCCCTGGAATATTTTACCTGCACTCTATTAGAATCCTTAGGCTGTCTGAATTGAAGAGGGTCAAGATCCCGGTTATCTAACTCTGTTTGTAAATTTCTATTGTCCTTATACAACTTTTTACATTCCTCATCTAGATCCACCATAGACAATTGACATTTAGACAATTCATTAGTAGCCTGACTTAATTTCCATTCCAGAGTCCTAATAACTTCTTGCTGTTGACTGTCTCTGTCATTATATTCTGATAATTTAGCAGACCATTGTGCTAATTCACCAGAAACCATGGCCGCCTTATTTTCCATTTCAGATAAATATTTTTGAAATTTATCAATTTCATATGCCTGTTCAACATTTTTATATTTTGCTTTTTCTAATTGCTTTGCTATTTCAATAACTAAATATACAAATTCAGGCCAAGATTGAAGGATTAATGAATCCTTATCTTTCTTATGTTTAGCTTGGGAAATGTGACAGAGATAATCAGCAAATCGGGATTTATCAGACCAGATATCATCTGCATATTCTACAGCTCTCTTTTCCAATTCAAACCTCCAATCCTTTAACTCTCTCTTAATATCCAACCTGTCATGCATATGACCCAACACAATATATTCAATTAATTCTTGAGTCTTTCTATCATGCATATCAGTCTTTACTACTGCAGCAGCAGCCTGCATGCCTTGGCTAGCCTCGCCATTGTTATCAGACATTTTTTTACTTGTTGCACTACAAGTACTACAATAACTTTATCAAATATATATTTTACACCCCAAAATTTTGTTTCTATTACAAGCAGATCTCAGTGGGACCTCCAATTTAATGTCGGAATATTTATGCTGTCTCCGATTGACAGTCTATATGATTTATGTGAATAAATTAAAATCGGTAATAAAGGAGATTCTAACTTATTATCATAAATATCAAGCTAAAACAAGCTCGTGATCTGCGTTGAATTGAAGACAAAACCCAGTTATAGACAAAATATATATGTAATTTATTAATACAAGTTATAGTGCAAAATAATATATATAATATAATTGGCGGTAATAAAATTCACTCAATGATATGCAAAATAGTGGTAAAGACAAAAATAATTGAGAACATATATATATATATATATACACAATTATGTCTTCTTATAATAATACCCCTCACTTATTTTAAAAGTCAATTTAATACTTGATTTCTCTCAGCCGACAAATGTCCGATTAAACCCAAATCTGGTTTATCTTTTATCTATATAAATATAAATATATTATCAACCATACTGGTCTAGAACTGAATTCAGTTCCTTGGAGATAATACCGTATTTTCACTAGTATATTTTTAATCTCCCTGTATTGGATTAATTTTCAGGATGATGCTGCAGGTACACCCCAATCTTATTCCAAAACAGATACTATACACAAAGTATGGTTAATTGAATATATCTATAGATATGTATTATATTAATTAATTATCCTATACAATATAGGTAAGGTTATACTATACCAAAATGTCAGCTAGCAGAAATCAGTTTCAATGGTTCTAAGATGGCTGCCTCCAATGACTGGCAAGATGGTCAAGATGATGTTCAGAGAGAGAGTCAGATCGATCCTTCTGTCAGCCCATACCATCTTTTTATCCTATCTTAGAAAGGGCTTGGCCAAGTTTTATCATTAACTAGTGACCTCACTTTATAATTAATAGAACCTTCCTCTAGGGAAAAATATACCCTAGATCTTTGTTACCCTAACACTAGATGGCACTAGTATTCCATACAAAAAATCAAAGCATTCATTTATTTCTCTTATTCATATAATAGCACTAAAATGTAATCTAAGGTTTCAGACAAACCTTGAGAAGATCTTAAAGAGACAATGAGTTTTATACTTGGTCAACTAACTTGTGTATCCTTAAGTCTTTTGACCAGACTTGATTAAATCAAGATAAATAGGGCTATCTCAATTCATTGTTCTTGGATGAGACAGGGTTTGTTCATGATCACCTGTGTCCACATTTTCCCATTCCAGGAAAGAAATAATTAATTTGTGTGTTCCACTGAGACAGATTCTAAACATGACAGAGGAGTTTATACCTCATTTCTAATCTTACAATTGAATATATCTATGAGGACTATACTCTTATATATATACTATATATTCAGCACACCTATTAAAATTGATTATATAAAATCAATCTACTCCTATATTGATTAATATAAAAATCACAAAGAAAGATTAGAGTCTTTCTATTTACTAAAATCATCAGAATTCAAATACATTGTCTTATGTAGGCCATCACATTTCATTAGACCTTGGGACATCTCCTTCTCACAAAACAGACTTAGGTAAACACTTTGGTATATATCGTAAACCTTAGGTTAGCAATTTCAGAGTAAAAAAAAAATCCTGAATTCACTCTGTCTTAAAATAAGACAAAATGGTTGTCCCTTAGGCTCATGTCCATTCACTTATATAGGCCTTATAATTATGGACTTTATTCATACTCAATAGTTCTGACAGTGGCTAACTGGAGAAGAATTGATTTCAAAGTTGTCCTTGTCCTCATTTCAAACTATTCAGTGTTCTCAAGTGAAGGAGGCGGTGATAAATCAGCTGGTGTTGGTGCAGAAGGAGGTGCGTAGAAATATTTTGGATAAGATCTTAGACTTAGGGGGTGGGAGGGTCTCGATTTCTACAATCTACGCTGATATGAGAAAAGAAGACGGGACTAGGGATAGGAATAAATGTTTTGGTAAATGGGCGGAGCAACTGGATGATGGTGACATTGAACCAAAGATAGTGAAAGGGTGGGAAGTAGTTAGGAGACATATAGTTAATGATTCCTGGAGGGACACTCAGGTTCGACTTATGTATAGAGCTATCTATGGTTTTAATACTCCCCCTCATCCAGCTAAACCAGACAGGATTACGAGTTGCCCGAAGTGTGGAATAGGGTTCTCTGATTTATTCCATGGGATTTGGACGTGTCCTAAGAGTAAAAGGCTGGGGGAGGAAGTGGGGAATTTGGTCCGGGGGATCTGGGGAAGGGAGTTTCCATTGTCCGCTAAATTGTATTTATTTCACTATGAGGAGGGGGAGGTAGGACAGGGTGGGTCACCCCGCTTGTTTCATACTATATGCATGATAGTGAAGCGTAGTCTCTTGCAAAAATGGCTTCAAGATGATACTCCAGGGTTACAGTTCATAATAGAGCAACTAAAACATGTTTTTTATATAGAAAGGTTAAACTCTCTTGCGGCGAAGGAACGACAAGCTAAAGGGTTGTTTCAGAAATGGAAACCGTTTATTGAGCATTGTATGTCGAACGCAGAAATACAGCTAATTATGAGGCCGTTCACACTTACGGAATGGTACCTAGTGAGCCAATTGAAGGGGACATTGGGTCGTCTGTTGTTCAGATTGGCCAGCTCTTCTTAGTTCTACGTGAGAGGATTGATTATGTATGTCATTGTATATTGATTGCGTATATTGACTGCTCTGTACTAGTGAATGCATATTGCCCTTATGTTTGTGATTGAATTATCTATGGCACTTGCAGTGCCTTTTTTTTTTTTTGTGTGTGTTCAGAGATGTACACTCTGAATGTATTGTATGTCTTGTTGAAGGAAAAATAATAAAGAATTATAAAAAAAAAAAAAAGATAGGAACCAAAGGATATATAATGTTTTTGAATCAGAGCTCTCTCAGCCTCCCATATTAAACTAGGTGGAAGTGTGGGGTCTTCATTTAATGCTAAGTATTCTTCCAACCTATTTTAGAGAAGTTTAACATTTTTGAGATTATGTAGTAAAAGTTTGTTCAAGTGCCATATTATATCTGATTTAAACAGCTAGTTCATCTACGATCTTGCTCTCAGCAGCGAGGAGATGCTGAGCTCGGCTGACCACTTCTGACCCCTCGTTCGAATGATCGGTGGGGGTCTCAGAGATGGGACCCCCGCCGATCAACACTTCTGATATGGCGCTATGACATATAAAAAAAATGAAAAAAATGTGTAGATACTCTTTAATATACAAAAGGTACAGTTCTAAAAGGTTACAAAAAGACGACAAACAGATATGCAAATAGTACAGACATAAAGTGGGGATAAAATAATGAATCGCACACTAATTAGATCAGTGAGGGATCCATGTTGGGAGAACAGCTGAAAGTTGCTCAGATCTACAAGCTAGGTGTAGCTCTGGCATCTGACTCAGTTTGTCAGTTCATGATATATTTTTAAGGGGTCCAGGCCTGGCCCACTAAGGCTTCCTGTTAGTCAAGTTACTAAAGGGTATGTAATCATATGCACAAAAGTCACTATTTATATGACAATTTTAAACTGAGCCACAATTTTCTGTAGATGTTTACTAGAAAGATATTATGACCAGCAGATTTCCAGTCATAGTTTTACCAATCTTGGGATATCAAACATGCCTATGAAACATGAAGAATTGCGGACAATATCAGATTTTCAGGTTCCATAAGGCCTTGTTTACTGTTAGCTGAGTGATAATTGTCCATTAAACCTTCCTGCTAGGTCGATTTCAGAACAGTGTAAACTATAAATCTTGATACATTAGTGTATTATTGGCCAAACTTTGGAGAATGGTGGGTTTGGCTGTTAGCCTAATGTGTATGAGGAACTCCTAACTTTCGAGAATGAGCAGGCAAATTGGATTTTTTCACCCAATGCTTTTGTTCTTCCAGAGGATAATCTGCTGCCAGAAGTGCCAGACAGACACTTTCTGCCAGGGGTGTAGCTAAAGGCTCATGGACCCTGGTGCAATAGTTCAGCTTGCCCCCCCCTTCACTTAGCGCTGGTGCACATAGCTTTCCTGCTGCCCGCAGGCAAAAATTGAAATGGCCCGTCCCCCCCATGACAAATTCTCAACCTAACCCCTTCCCTCCAGTCCTACTGTTAAAGGAGTTGTCCTCTTTTTACTACTGATGACCTATCCTCAGGATAGTTCTTTAATATCAGATCGGCCGGGGTCCTTCGGCACCCCTGATGATCAGCTGAAGAGAGGGCAGCACTTATATGAGAGCTGCTTTCTCTGCTCTGTTCATCTGCTTGCTGTAGCATTTGCAGTGATGAGCAGGTAAACAGAGCAGAGAAGGTGGTGCTCATACAAAAAAACCCCCAAAAAACTAACAACCCCTTTAAAGACATACTTGGAAAACATTACATACAGCTCTACAGAATATACAGGGTCATACAGCGCCACATATGTACCTCTTACATCCAGTGACTTCTCCTCTCTGATGTAGATATTCTCTTTCCTCTTCTTCTCCTGTCAGACCAGACCACCATGGTGACTTCTTTCAGCTGCGCCTCTTCTCTGCAGAGTTTAACAAACAGACATCTTACTTTCCTAATTTTCCGTCATCCTCCCACCTTCTCAACACCCCATCCTGCCACCCCCAATACTGTGTCCACTGTGCTCCCCAATGCTCTCCTGCAGAAACAGTCCCCCTGAAAATACTTGTACCACACAGATACTGCGTCAGTACAAAAGCACCCCTTTATATTGTGCGCTAGTACAAAAAAAAACCTTTCTTTCAGATCAGACCCCCATATAAAACCCTAAATCTGATCCCCATCTCGGACCAAAACACCTTTAGATCTCTATGTCAGACCCCATATAAGACCCCAGATCAGACCCCTATTAAACCTCCATGTAAGAGCCTGACCCAATATGAGACCTCAGATAAGACCTCCAGACCCCCATTAGACCTCCAGACGCCCATCTAAGACCTCAGACCAGACCTCCAACCCCCATATCAGACTTCAGACCAGACCTCCAGAGCCCCATTACACCTCAGATCAGACCTCCAGACCCCCATTAGACCTTCAGACCCTATTAGACCTCCATACCCCCATATCTGACCCCCATTCAGACCTCCAAACCCCCCCAGTCAGACTTCCAGACTCCCAAGTCAGACCCCCAAACCCCCATTAGACCACTCCAGACCGCCAGACCACCCAGTGAGACCTCCAGACCCCCCATTAGACCACTCCAGACCCCCAGTGAGACCTCTCTAGACCCTCCAGTCAGACCACTCCAGACCCCCCAGTCAGACCTCCAGACCCCCCAGTCAGACCTCCAGACCCCCCATTAGACCCCCAGTTAACAGACCTCAGATCAGATTGTAAAATAATAAAGTAACTTACCTCTCCTGTCACCACTCTCCCTGTCCTGGCTGTCTTCTTTTCTCAAGGCCGGCGCTGCAGTCACCTGACCTCCTGCAGAGTCAGGTCAGAGTGCGCTCTGTACATCCTGACGCTGCAGGCAGCCAGGACACAGCAGCGCGGGCCCTGAGAAGAGCGAGCAGGAGGAGGGGTAAGTACGGTACAGCGCTCACAGCGCTTCTCTCCCCCTCCTCCTGCAGACTAGTGAGCACTTCCATTATGGGAGCGCTCACTAGTATTTCCTTTATAAGATGCACTGCATCCTCTAAAGGAAAAAGTATAGTACCTTAGGCTTAGGGGCCTAGGCTTAGGGGCCCGGTCGCAACTGCGACAGCTGTGACCCCTATAGTTACACCAGTGCTTTCTGCTCTCTCGCCATTGACAACAAGTGCATACTCAGCTGAACCAAAAATGCGTGTGTATGGAGGGGTTGGGAGAGAAAGCTTTCAGCCAAACGTTTAATTAGCCAACACCCAGTGAAAGTGTGTGGGAATCTTAATCTTGACCAATCCCTATCCATACAACCAATCACGTACATACAGGAGTCTGGCTCTGTATACACAGTGGCACATATTTACTAATGTGTCTGCATCTGTCTAAAAAAATTGAGCAGCATGGGTATCTTCACTTTTTTACGACTTGCTCAAAAAGAGGGGGGGGGGGGAATTAGCGGGAATGAGCATAGTTTCATGAGTAAAGGGCAGAACTAAGATGCAACATTTTTCTGCAACAATATACTGCAATTCTGGCATACAATTCTGCCTCAAAGTAAGCCAATAAAACCAATAGTTGTACAGAGCTAGACAAAAGTGTCTGTATCTGCACCCGTTTCCTCATCCAGCCTGGGGCACTGTGATAAAGACAGCCTAAGTTTACGCCATCTATAGGATTAGGAAAAATGGGCAAGTGTTCAAGCCTAGCTTCAAAGGTATATGACAGGAATCCGATTTATGCCACAGTCTGACTCTGTAGTCCTAGAACTCCTCTGTGTCTCATTGCAGTGTCCTACTATGTGTGAAAAGGGGACACTTCAAACTTGTGTTTATGTCATTAATTACCATTCTCTTTTGCTATGTATTAAGCTGCTGTTTCCTTACAACAGGCTGGTGTCTACATTTACAAACATTCGCCCCTAGGTGGTGCTCTCCCATCATTTATATAGGGTGGCTCAGTGATAGGAAGAAACATAGAAACATAGAAACATAGAATGTGTCGGCAGATAAGAACCATTTGGCCCATCTAGTCTGCCCAATATATCTGAATCCTATGAATAGCCCCGGCCCTATCTTATATGAAGGATGGCCTTATGCCTATCCCATGCGTGCTTAAACTCCTTCACTGTATTTGCAGCTACCACTTCTGCAGGAAGGCTATTCCATGCATCCACTACCCTCTCAGTAAAGTAATACTTCCTTATATTACTTTTAAACCTTTGCCCCTCTAATTTAAAACTGTGTCCTCTTGTGGTAGTTTTTCTTCTTTTAAATATGCTCTCCTCCTTTACCGAGTTGATTCCCTTTATGTATTTAAAAGTTTCTATCATATCCCCTCGGTCTCTTCTTTCTTCCAGGAAGAGAGTTTAGAGTTAGTTGGGAGCAAGTAGGAGAGTATGTAACTTATATGTGTGTGCTCTGGGTACTTCCTAGAGTGGTAAAGGAAGAAAAGGGAACCTTTGTGTAGTGCCACTGCCCTGGAGTCAGAGACTAAGTGGATCAAGTGTATGGAAGCAACCTGTGCAAATAATGGAGCAGAAGACTGATGCCTGCCACTAGAGAGACCGCTCTGTTGGTTGCCAAGTGCTAGGTTCAAGTTTAGAGTAAGATCCAAGTACCCGAAAGGCTGAATTCCTGAAGCAAGTGAGATAAGTTGAAGGAAAGAGTCATCCTCTTGTACTTTTAGCTGGAACCTGCTATCTACCACTGTCACACCGTGCCTGTTGTATGAAGTCGCAGCTTGCATAGCTTTTTGTACCAAGGATTTATCTGTATGGGTATCACTTATTTCAAGGCAAACCTTATCAAGTAAAAGTCCTGTTGTTACAACCATTGACTCCTCAGCCTTTTTACACTATCTCTCTTACGATGCTGGCATTACGAACACCAGGGACCCTGCCTCCAAGGCACCTAAAAACCCATTCCACCAAGGGCACCTCAACTTCCATCTGGCTGGGGATCCCTGGACAAATAGAGTGTCCCGAGGGATTTTGTGCCGTCCTTCCCTTCACTGCAAGCCAGCCCAGGGAGCTACAGAACATTGAGTAAAAATACTACTACCTCCATCGGCCCACCCTAGCTTACATATTGCCCCTGCGGCCCTGTCGTTGCATCATTACCAGTCATTTGTGAATTTAGGAAACAATAAATTTAGGGAGTGTAGAGGGAGGTCAGGTGGGCGTATATATAGATGTATATATGTATCTGCCGCTTTATTGATATATATGTATATCTGTATATACAGTCAGGTCCATAAATATTGGGACATCAACACAATTCTAACATTTTTGGCTCTATACACCACCACAATGGATTTGAAATGAAAAACAAAAACTAAATGTGCTTTAACTGCAGACTGTAAGCTGTTGTTACAACCATTGACTCCTTATCCTTTCTACACTATCTCTCAACTCACCTTACGATGCTGGCATCACGAACACTAGGGACCCTGCCTCCAAGGCACCTAAAAACCCATTCCGCCAACAGCACCTCAATTTCCATCTGGTTGGGGATCCCTGGACAAATAGAGAGTGCCCCGAGGGATTTTGTGCCGTCCTTCCCTTCACTGCAAGCCGGCCCAGGGAGCTACAGAACATTGAGTAAAAATACTACTACCCCCATCGGCCCACCCTAGCTCACATATTGCCCCTGCGGCCCAGTCGCTGCATCATTACCAGTCATTTGTGAACTTAGGAAACAATTCATTTAGGGAGTGTAGAGGGAAGTCAGGTGGGCGTATATATAGATTTATATATGTATTTGCCCCTTTATTGATATATATGTATATCTGTATATAGAGTCAGGTCCATAAATATTGGGACATCAACACAATTCTGACATTTTTGGCTCTATACACCACCACAATGGATTTGAAATGAAAAACAAAAACTAAATGTGCTTTAACTGCAGACTGTAAGCTGTTGTTACAACCATTGACTCCTTATCCTTTCTACACTATCTCTCAACTCACCTTACGATGCTGGCATCATGAACACTAGGGACCCTGCCTCCAAGGCACCTAAAAACCCATTCCACCAACAGCACCTCAACTTCCATCTGGCTGGGGATCCCTGGACAAATATAGAGTGCCCCGAGGGATTTTGTGCCGTCCTTCCCTTCACTGCAAGCCGGCCCAGGGAGCTACAGAACATTGAGTAAAAATACTGCTACCCCCATCGGCCCACCCTAGCTTACATATTGCCCCTGCGGCCCGGTCGCTGCATCATTACCAGTCATTTGTGAACTTAGGAAACAATTCATTTAGGGAGTGTAGAGGGAATCAGATGGGCGTATATATAGATTTATATATGTATTTGCCCCTTTATTGATATATATGTATATCTGTATATAGAGTCAGGTCCATAAATATTGGGACATCAGCACAATTCTAACATTTTTGGCTCTATACACCACTGTTAAAGATGTGTGAATTTTATTCTATATTTTGTATATCTAGGATTGTAATGAGTTAACTTTTTCTACTTCCAAGTGCCCATCCACCCCCCTCTTTGTTTCAAGACTGGAGAGGAGAGGGGGGGCAAAGAGCTGTGCTGTGGGAAGTGTCTGATTTCTTATCTTTCTACAGGTGTCCAATAGAGTGTGGTGGAATGCGTAGGCCAAACATATGGCTTGATGATATGTATATATTATTCACTGCCTATAGAGAAGTACCTCTTTGAAGTGTCACATATGACGTAGGCAGTATTCTTGTTAGAATAAACTCCATTACAAAATGGCGATGGTAACCAGATGTTTACATTAGTTCACATTCCAAAGTGGTACTCACTGCGCAGATGTTGAAGTGTTATCTCTGTTTCTCTTATCACTTTTTCCTTTTTGACCAATGAAACTCTTCTGCCCTCTTCTGAAGATTCATATACGCTTAGCCCATGTAATAAAGTTAGAGATTGCTTTGACCAACTTCTGTGTCAGTGTTCAGTCTCTCAGCCACGCGTGGATATTAACCCGGGGGGGGGGGGGGGGGGTACATTGATCTGGAACACCAGAGTGTATCTAAAATGCCCTAATTTAGGGTGGTTTTAACAAATGGCACCCCAGATCGGATTCTGAGCGAACGTAGCATCAGACAGCTGACAAGACGGGCCCCTGAGCTTGACGAACGGCAGAGGAGAGAGGATTGCAACCTCAAAGAAAGGTGAGAAAACTTTTTATCTCATCTGCCTTTCTGCTAGTTACTTCGTCATGCTCAGATAGCTCAGTCTGCTGTGAGGTGGTACCCATGTAAGTATAGTAGTTGGCTGTAATGCTGAAAGCTTGGAGTCTATAGAACCAATAGTCTGAAATTATAGATCACTCTGGTGTGTATATGTTTTGTGTGTGTCTGTGATTTATGTGAGGAGTGAATTGAGCACAGACGGTAAAACCACAGACAAAGCGAGGGAACAGTAACCTGTTGGTTGGGAAGGGGGCGCTGTAGCGCCGAGGTGTGGGACAAGGAACTCCGGCTGACCTGACCAGGAAGACTGTAGTTCCACATGACTCATTGATCAGGGGAAGACTGCGGAGACTACCTGACCTGAACCCCAGGAAGACGGTAGTTCCACATGACTCATTGATCAGGGGAAGACTGCGGAGACTACCTGACCTGAACCCCAGGAAGACGCGACGGAGCCCGCCTGACCTCTGGTTTTGGGGAAGACGTGCGGGGAGTCCCAGCTGACTAGTCAGACGTGATAAAAAAAAATGAAAAAAAAGTGGGGTTTTTTTGTGTTTGCTTGAGGGAGTGGCACCTTCAAGTGTGAATGCGCACCTAGTATCTTGAGAGTAGCATTCCTCTGCACTTTTGCCCCTCTCCCCTTTCCAATGAGCGCCTTAATTAGGTGGTACATATGGCTGTGCTTGCTCCTCCTCCCATTGGTTGCTTGATGCACATGGAGGTTACTAAGAGCAGCACACCATATGTGCGGCGTCTGCGCTCCTGAACATAGAAGCCCAATGGCTTAGGTAGGTTTAGCGTAGGACCCGCCTGACCTGAGACCACCTTGACGTTCGGTAGGCGGGCTTAGATGTGTTTTGATCAAAATATATTGACTAAGTGTCTCAGACATTATCATATCAGAGTGAGGACTTAGTCCATATATAGTGCTTGCATCTGCTTTAATAAGTGCATTATTATCTTATTTCTGTGGTTTTCTTCAATAATATGGCCAGGGACATCCGCAAATTTGTATCATATCGTGCAGGATGTTTTTATCTTATTTTTTTCTGTGATTTTTTTGTTTATGTAGTGTTTGCTTGAGGGAGTGGCACCTTCAAGTGTGAATGCGCACCTAGTATCTTGGGAGTAGCATTCCTCTGCACTTTTGCCCCCCTCCCCTATCCAATGAGCGCCTTAATTAGGTGGTACATATGGCTGTGCTTGCTCCTCCTCCCATTGGTTGCTTGATGCACATGGAGGTTACTAAGAGCAGCACACCATATGTGTGGCGTCTGCGCTCCTGAACATAGAAGCCCAACGGCTTAGGTAGATTTAGCATAGGACCCGCCTGACCTGAGACCACCTTGACGTTCGGTAGGTGGGCTTAGATGTGTTTTGATCAAAATATATTGACTAAGTGTCTCAGACATTATCATATCAGAGTGAGGACTTAGTCCATATATAGTGCTTGCATGTGCTTTAATAAGTGCATTATTATCTTATTTCTGTGTTTTTTTTTAGTCAGACGTGATAGTCAGATTTGAGCCAACCAGAGGGGAGGGTGCATCCTTTGTCTGCGGAGGAAAGGGTTAAAAATGCTGATCACTCCTCTGTTTTGTGTGTGTGTCAGTCTGAAATACTGTTGTTTTGGAGATGGGTCAGGCCCACTCACAAAAAATAAATAAAAAAATGTGACAAAGAAAGTTAAAAATGTGCAAAAGAATGTTAGAGAAAGTGTAGACTCGGACAGAGGTCGCCCCCGGCAACAGGGATGATAATCTGTAAGAATCTGTGAAGTTAGATCTTACAGACTGTGGGCATCAGAACTCCCGTGATTTTGAGGGGGGGGGGAGTTCTTATGATTGAGAAACAGAGCAGTGTCAGGATGTTAATTGATGGCATTAAGAAGAAAGAAAGAAAGTTCCCCAGTGTCTGCAATCAGAACGGCGCTTGTGTTAAATGTTCCGAAACGAACCGGTTAAGTTTTGTTACCCTAATAAAATGTGTGTTTAAATAGGGAATATCCTAGAGATTACAGCAGTAAAAGATGGTCAGTTAATGGATAGGTGTTGTATCCAGTGTGAGCTACAGAGACTCACTTCCCCCACCTTAACAGAAACATTCCTGAGATAAGGAGAGCAGGCGAAGGAAAGAGGGGGGAGGGAATGAGGGAATGATGCAGAGTGATGTGTAATATATTATACAAGACAAATAATTGTTCAATAATTTTCTTTCTTCTTTCCCAAGCAGTGTACTGTGGGAATCCAGCTTTTAACAAAATGACTTTATGATTATAACATGTATATTGTCTTACAGCGACAGACCATCAGCAATTCTGGGTGTGGTGTGGCTATCTGTTTCCAGGAAAGCTGTGTTTGTCTGTGCTGCAAGTTTTGGGATGAAACAATGTGGGTTGGAAGACATAAATGATTCAGTGGAATGTGAATGGGTGTGGCTTTGAGTTGTGATTGAGGCGAATATGTGTGAAGACTGATAGAGGTTTTTAGCAGAGCTGTGAATGTAATTCAGTTTTTATGTATGAGGGCGTGGTTATGAGCCGTTTGTGAAAATTAGTACATGAAAATGTATATGAATGCGTATGGAGTACGATATATTTTTTTTAAAATAATATGCGCATTGAGGATTTTATTTTATTTTTCTTGGAAGTTTTTTGGTTTTTATTGGTGCCAACAGCATTGATCAAGCTGTACATTTTTATTTTATTTTATTTTTAAATTGAAGTCAATGAAAAGTTTCTTATGGGCCCTTTGTGTGTTCATGTCTGTATTGTCAAATCTGTTTGTTTCTATGTTTGAAGTTACGTTAAGTGTTGTGCTAAACATCAGAGCTCTGTTCTAATGGGCAGCTGGCACCTTACTGACGGACAAAAGGAGAACCATAGCGTCCGACTGAAGGGGGTGGACTTAGATGACAGAGCGGAGGGAGGAGGATAGGGGTGGACGTTACAGACAACGACAGCCCTTGTGCCCATCCCCTAGTTATAAGACACTCCCATGGAAGATGAGAAGTCCTGTTTTGTTTTCTAGTCTATTAATTCTGCGATAGGAAAAGTTGGATACTCAAGCGGCATTGGGTGGTTCAGTGGTGCCAACCATAGGTAGTGTTCCTTTGGCATTGCTTCAGCCCTGATGTTAAACGCCTCATTGAAGTGAGGGAAAAGTAAGTCTGCCACCCTATGGTGGGCCTGCAGAGTCTGTGGGACCCAGATCCCAGAAGAGAGAGTGTTGTGGTGTGTGTGGTACTCCTCGTCCACACCACACGAGAGGATTGTATTCTATGTTGACCATGCCCGGATCACTGTCCGTCCCCACAGACACCCATGTTTTTTTGTCATAAGGGGAACACAGACAGGTGAGGGGTGGGGGGTTAGATCAAGATTAAGAAACAGGAAATCCAGTATTGGCTCTATCTTTAAACATTTTTAGCAGATTCAGTCTGGCCCAATGATATCCCTCACTCTGGGTGATGAAGAAGTAGTCCTGTTTTTGATTGATACTGGAGCAGCCAAGACAGTTGTGCACAGCAAACATGGCCTCCCCTGATTTACTCTCCAAGGACACTAGTCTTTGGGTAGAAGTGGATGGGAAAGTAGTACGCTCCCTTTTTTTTCAACAGAAACCATCCATATTAGATTTTCCCCTAACCAAGATGTGCTTGCCCGTTTGCTGGTCAGTGGTAACGCCCCTTGTTGCCTCCTAGGTGCAGATTTGTTTGCAAAAGTACATGCTGGTATCTCACATCAGGAGGACGGCACTGTGACGCTTACAGGTGCGCTCAACGATCAAGAACTTTGTTTGTTGGCCATTAGTGATAAAATTCCCTGGTCCATGTTTGTATCAGTACTCCCAGAAGCTGAGAAAAGCAAACCACTCACCATTGGATGGTACATGACCTACATGCCGTTAATGAAGCCACAGTTTCTAACACCCACATCGTGCCCAACACACACAGACACCTTGTCGGCTCAGGTTCCCATTACCTATACTCACTCCACTGTGATTGATTTGTCCTTAAGTCCCTACCGCCTCACAGATGAGGTGGTAGATGCTTTTTATGCCAATAACTGGCAATTTTGTGTTCCCCCACACTGAGCCTATCAGATTATTACATTTAGATTGTATTGTTATGAAGTGAGTGGACATGACTCAGCTGTCCTCACCCAACTGCATGGCCCGCAATAACGCCCCATAGCATATTATTCAGTCAGACTTGATCCCGTGGCCAGAGGTGCCCCTTTCTGCATCAGAGCTGTAGTAGTTGTACTAGCTGTGCTTGATGAAATCTCTGAGATAGTTCTGAACCACAAAGTGATGCTGATATTACATCTATCCTCATGAACGTACAATCCAAATGATTGTTTTGTTGCCCATTATTGTTCCATTTCATTGCCTGACAATGTTGCTCTCCAAAGGTGTAATACTTTGGACCCAGCCACCCTGTTGCCTCTGGACCAAGGGGGGAGGAAAGAGTTAGGGCACCGCACTTTAAACTTTTCTTCCAGATTTAAAGGAAGAGGCTCCGGACTGTTTGCAGATGATGTCACAAGAGGTATTGGGATTTGGTAAATCAGCCATTAGGTAATCTAGATCATGTGCTCTTTGTGGATGGATCAAGGTATGGCCAGTATGGCAGGTACTACACAGGTTGGGCAGTGGTGATTAAACGTGAACTACCACACATGTCTGCTCAAGAAGTGGAGCTAAAAGACTCTGAAGATGGCTTGCAGATATACAGATGGGAAAACAGCCACCATTTACACTGATTCCAGGTGTGCTTTGGGATAGCCCATGACTATGGGCCCATATGGAAAGCCAGAGACTCCTTGATCGCTTCAGGTAAACCCATCGAAAATGGGGAAGCAGTGAGGTCTCTGATGGAAGCCCTCTTGTCACTAACATGAGGGGTGATGATAGCAACGAAAGGCCACTAAACAGATGCAGAGGAGGCAAAGGGGAAAGCCACGGCAGATCAGGCGGCAAAGATGGCTGCCAAATTACCTAAGCAGACCCCTGTCTTAAGTGGCCACAGTTCAGGTCCCTGAAATAACTCCTCCTGTCTCCCGAAAGTTCTTAAGACCTTACAGAACCAGATGGGGAAGGAGGAAAGGGACTGGTGGATGGAAAAGGGGGGACTACAAATAAGAAGGGAAACTTTACCTTCCCAGGTCCCTCTACTCCACAATGGCACAGGCAACCCATGGAGTGATGCACCAGACAAAAACTGCTATGTGTGATTTAGTACGTAGCATATGGTACGCCCCAGGGTTCATCACTGTAACAGTCAGACATACTCAAGGATAAATGGTTTGTGCCCAGAACAACGTGGGCAAGGTGGTTAAGGTACCCAAGAAACACGTCTTGCTTTTTGTAACTGTTTCAACGTTTGCAGACTACCTTCAAATACCCAAGGTGGGCATGTATGAGTATGTATTGATATGTGATGACTTGTTTTCAGGATGGCCAAAACCGTACCCAAAGAAGTAAAGAAGATTATGGCCAAAGTTGTGTGCAAGTATGGGGTACCTTAGATCATTGAAAGTGACACAGGTGTTCACTTCACAGGTGAAGTGATGCAGGAGATGATGAAGGTTTTGGGTGTAGGACAGGCCTTACATGCTTCGTACAATCCACAAAGCAGCAGTAGAGTAGGGAAAAGGAACTGAACGGGACACTAAGTTAAAGATTCAAAGCCTTAATAGAGTGCCTGCTGGTAGCCCTCTTTTAGTAAGGTATACGCCTAACCGTGAGACAGGCCTTTGTCCCTATAAGGTCCTTTTTGGGTCGGCCCCTAGAATAGGATTTTACTTCCCACAGCAGCTCCAGATGCAACATGGTTGTCTGACAGATTATGTGATCAGTTTGTATAAGCATTTGACTAAAGTACATTTTCAAGTTTTTGCTTCACTCCCAGGTTTTGATAAAGTACCAGGAATCCACCCACTTGTGTCTGGAGATTGAGTGGTAGGAAAAGACACATTAGAAAAGTCCCAAAACCCTGGTTTGATGGTCCATTCCGAGTGTTGTTGACCACAAGCACAGTGAAGCTCAAAGAAAAGCATAATTGGATTGATTTCAAGGAAGTGTTGAGACTGGTTTTCCCTTGTGTGACTGTTGATCATGACTCAAAAGAATATGGAAAAAATTGTATGAAAACTTCGATCCAGAAAATCAGGAGCACTGATGACCTCCAGTCCCCCCATACAATGTCAACACCAGTTAGGGAAAGATCATCTGACTTCCCCTTGCTCAAATCCAGTGTCACGGGAGGCTGTTCGCTAGGAATGGCTTGTCGTGGAAGCTGGTGAAGAGGAGGCGGAGCATTGGGACAGATGTTTAGGTTTAGGGAGAGAATGAAATTCAAGGGGGAACTGTTAAAGATGTGTGAATTTTATTCTATATTTTGTATATCTAGGATTGTAATGAGTTAACTTTTTCTACATCCAAGTGCCCACCCACCCCCCTCTTTGTTTCAAGACTGGAGAGGAGAGAGAGGGGGGCAAAGAGCTGTGCTGTGGGAAGTGTCTGATTTCTCATCTTTCTACAGGTGTCCAATAGAGTGTGGTGGAATGCGTAGGCCAATCATATGGCTTGATGATATGTATATATTTTTAACTGCCTATAGAGAAGCACCTCTTTGAAGTGTCACATATGACGTAGGCAGTATTCTTGTTAGAATAAACTCCATTACAAAATGGCGATGGTAACCAGATGTTTACATTAGTTCACATTCCAAAGTGGTACTCACTGCGCAGATGTTGAAGTGTTCTCTTATCACTTTTTCCTTTTTGACCAATGAAACAATGTTTTAGCCTCAGAGAGGACTGCCCTCTTCTGAAGATTCATATATGCTTAGCCCATGTAATAAAGTTAGAGATTGCTTTGACCAACTTCTGTGTCAGTGTTCAGTCTCTCAGCCACGCGTGGATATTAACCCCTGGGGGGGGGGGGGGGGTACATTGATCTGGAACACCAGAGTGTATCTAAAATGCCTTAATTTAGGGTGGTTTTAACACCACCACAATGGATTTAAAATTAAAAAAATAATTAAAAAATGTGCTTTAACTGCAGACTGTCAGCTTTAATTTGAGGGTATTGACATCCAAATCAGGTGAACGGTGTAGGAATTACAACAGTTTGCATATGTGCCTCCCACTTATTAAGGGACCAAAAGTAATGGGATAATTGGCTTCTCGGCTGTTCCTTGGCCAGGTGTGTGTTATTCCCTCATTATCCCAATTACAATGAGCAGATAAAAAGGTCCAGAGTTAATTTCAAGTGTGCTATTTGCATTTGGAATCTGTTGCTGTCAACTCTCAAGTTGAGATCCAAAGAGCTGTCACTATCAGTGAAGCAAGCCATCATTAGGCTGAAAAAACTAAACAAACCCATCAGAGAGAGATAGCAAAAACATTAGGCGTGGCCAAAACAACTGCTTGGAACAGTCTTAAAAAGAAGGAATGCACCGTTGAGCTCAGCAACACCAAAAGACCCGGAAGACCACGGAAAACAACTGTGGTGGATGACCAAAGAATTCTTTCCCTGGTGAAGAAAACACCCTTCACAACAGTTGGCCAGATCAAAAACACTCTCCAGGAGGTAGGTGTATGTGTGTCAAAGTCAACAATCAAGAGAAGACTTCACCAGAGTAAATACAGAGGGTTCACCACAAGATGTAAACCATTGGTGAGCCTCAAAAACAGGAAGGCCAGATTAGAGTTTGCCAAACGACATCTAAAAAAGCCTTCACAGTTCTGGAACAGCATCCTATGGACAGATGAGACCAAGATCAACTTGTACCAGAGTGATGGGAAGAGAAGAGTATGGAGAAGGAAAGGAACTGCTCATGATCCTAAGCATACCACCTCATCAGTGAAGCATGGTGGTGGTAGTGTCATGGCGTGGGCATGTATGGCTGCCAATGTAACTGGTTCTCTTGTATTTATTGATGATGTGACTGCTGACAAAAGTAGCATGATGAATTCTGAAGTGTTTTGGGCAATATTATCTGCTCATATTCAGCCAAATGCTTCAGAACTCATTGGACAGCGTTTCACAGTGCAGATGGACAGTGACCCAAAGCATACTGCAAAAGCAACCAAATAATTTTTTAAGGGAAAGAAGTGGAATGTTATGCAATGGCCAAGTCCATCCCCTGACCGGAATCCGATTGAGCATGCAATTCACTTGCTTAAGACAAAACTGAAGGGAAAATGCCCCACGAACAAGCAGGAACTGAAGGCAGTTGCAGTAGAGGGCTGGCAGAGCATCACCAGGGATGAAACCTAGCATCTGGTGATGTCTATGCGTTCCAGACTTCAGGCTGTGATTTAATGCAAAGGATTTACAAGCAAGTATTAAAAAGTGAAAGTTTGATTTATGATTCATATTCTGTCCCATTACTTTTGGTCCGTTAACAAGTGGGAGGCACATATGCTAACTGCTGTAATTCCTACACCGTTCACCTGATTTGAATGTAAATACCCTCAAATTAAAGCTGACAGTCTGCAGTTAAAGCACATCTTGTTTGTTTCGTTTCAAATCCATTGTGGTTGTGTATATAGGCAAAAATATATTTTTGGACCTGACTGTATATTGGCCCCTTATGTGGCCAATAGGGATATATTCCCTGTATGGCTATATATATATATTGGCCCTGTATGGCCAGTGGGAACATATGGATCCCCTGTATGTGGGCCCAGTATATGGGTATATATGTGGGCTTATATTTGCCCATTTATGCCCCAGGTTTATCTCATGTATATATGTATATGGATATGCCCCAAGTATCTATATAGATATATATACTTATGTCCGCCTCCCCCCAGTCACGGGATGCCCCCCTCTGGTATGTGCCTGCAGGAGGGAGAGGCCGACAACTGGACAATTATGTCCAGTTTCGGCCACTTCAAAGGATCCATAAAGATCCTCTGCCCTTTGATAACATCTCCAGCAGTGCCGGAGATGTTATGCATAACAGGGACAGAGGAACAAAGAGCTCTCCTGCCCCTGTGTGCCACGTACCTCCAAAGCTGTAATTACAGCACCAGAGGTATGCAATATCTTCACAGGTGGGAGGATCAAAGGACCCCCCTGCCTGAAAGTGCGCACCGGGACGCCCGGGCTGGTGGGGTGACGTCATATCACCATGCCAGCCCACGTGGACTTGGCTGAATGCGGGAAGACAGGAGCGAGCACGGCCAGGTTTAAATACGCTGGCCATGCGGCGCTCAAAAAGAGAAGACCGGCACCCCCCTCCAGGAAGAGAGCGCAGTCGGCGCTGCCCTGGACAGAACCCCTACCCCACCCCAGAAGAGGCAAGCACAGGCTGCGCTGCGCTAGAAGAATGCAGGCAGCATTGCGCTGCTCAAGAAGAGAACACGGTTCCCCCCTTTAGGAAGAAAGCGCAGTCGGCGCTGAGCTGGACAGAATCCCGCCCCCCAGATGTAAGGAGAGAGCAGTTAGCGCTCAGAAGAAGAATTAACTCTAACAGCCCGGCATGAAAGGAGAGCGCAGGCAGCGCCCAGAAGCAGGAACCCGGACCCACCACGGAGAGCAGGAAGTGCAGGATGGATGGAGCAGCTCAGCTGGCTAAGTATTTGTAAACCCTGCTGTGCCTTGCTCCCCTGGTCCCTGCTCCTTTACTAATCCATTTACCCCTTTCCCATTTACCCCTGCTTTAATCCACCATTCACTGTCCTGCAGGTCCTCAACCCCTGCATTTCTTGCAGTGTTAAACCTTGCAGTGCCACTATACCCCTGGTCTGCATTGTGTTCCCTGGCCTGCATGTATATTAACCCCTGCAGTGTCATCTTGTTTACCCCGGTGTATCCTCGTAGGGACAGTATATAGCCAGGCTGGGTGGGTTGCTATTAATGTGTATATAAGTGAGTGTAATATTTAGTTAACTTTTTGTTGAAGAATCGACCCTGGTGAGTGCCGCCTTTTCCTGTTATCTACCCTCCATGTCGACTTCGTAACCTCACCACGCTGAGCACCACACAGTCCGGGTCTAATTTGTGTAGCCGTGGGTCTTTGGAGTTCCGGGGTCCGAGGATATGTGAGTGATTTTCTTAAAGGGGCAGTGCCGCTGTTTTTTCCTGTTCTGTCTCCCCATCATTTATGTAATATTTAGTTAGTTTGTGGTGTGGAAGTGGAATTGGGTATTATATTGTACTGTGTATAGTGTAGTTAGGATTGTAGTATTATTACTGTACTGTGGTGCGTGCGTTTATATGTATATATTTATAACCTTTTATGTAAATATATATAGATATAGCGTTATAGACTGTATTTGTATTGTGTAATAAATATTTTATTGTACATAATACAGTGTATAGTGTTTATGGTCACTGCCGTAGTAGCAGTAGTATGTCGCATGTAGTTCAGTGTAGTGTAAAGGCAACAGAGGTAGTTAGTTAGCTAGACAATTAGCTAGCATAGAAAAGTAGTTTTATTTATTGTATAAATAGTGAGTCATCACTAGATTTACTCATTACTAGATTTATGAATATTAATTATTGAGAGTACCCAAAATATCAATAATTAATATTTCCCTTTACAGGGAGAAACATGACTTTATATGTGTTGCAGTTGTAAGCCATGTACCGGGGTGGGCTCCCCAGGATACAGCGAAGTCACAAACAAGGAAAACGACTCTGACACCAGCTCTTGTAGAACAGACTTTGTTTTACTGTTATGGGATATCAGACACACTCCCAAATGCAGTGAATATAAAATCAGATTACATACACTCAGCCCAGAGGCTGAGACCCCTGTGTCGCATAGCACGGCACCATACAATGGTAGCCGGAAAACACTTGTACAATTTACCTACTGCGAGCAGAGTTAACTCTACCTCGCCATACCTGTTATTACCCTGAAGAACAGGAACAATTGTGTGTGTGAGATATAGGCTAGATATAGGCTAGCCCGCGGTGCGACACAGCAGCTGACAATATTACCGGCCTATACAGTGATTTCCCCCTACCTTTTCCCCATAACTGGTAATATGGCATGTGCCTAATATATATCACTCCCGATAAACACGCTGGGGTAACTGGAGATTATGGCGAAGTCCTCTCTGTTCTCCGGAGCGAACCAAAACTTTAACTGACAAGTCTTTGGGATAAACAAACAGCAATTCTTGGTAGCCTGCCACTCAGCAACATTAACTAACTACCAGCAGGTTTGATCTCAATCTCTAGTATTTAGGCGTGCGCGCTCTGTCTTTCCGACCTGGGTCTGCTCTGCCTCAGCTGGTGACTGCGAACTGAACAAAGGCTGATCCAACACACGTGCGTTATTGCAGGGCCCGTTGCTTTGCTCTTCAGCTCTCATCAGCAATCTTGGCAGCCGTACTCCTTCTCCTGGATGGGATCTGGGTCCTTGACATGATCAGCTTCACTTGGCTGCAGTCCTGGTCACAAAAGGGTGATTCCACGCTAGGATGTTAATGGATTTCTTCTCTCACACACTTTTCCAGTCTGAAACTAAGGTGCACGCCAGCTTCCTTCCTCTAGACACAGGGAAACAGCGGCCTCTTGTGGCCAAATAGCAGAATAACAGTGTTCATGCAATAAGAGCTGTTTCCCAATCTCACACAGTGGGTAAACCTTGGCCATATCAGAACCACTGTGGATTCCTGGGATCAATTCCTTCTCTTACGTCCTAACCAGCAGCACAAGTGGGGAGTTCTCCCCTGTGAAACTAGTAGGACAGATGGGATTTTTGATGATTTTTTTTTCCTACCAAGCAATAATTAAATAATTAGTAGAAAACCCACCCCTATAAAGGGCAGACTGCCCATACCTCAGTGCTTTTTTTTCTCTGTCCCTGTGGACAGTAGGACGGGTCAGGCTGCGGCCTGATTCCTTAAAGGATTCATTTTTTTCCTTCTTTGATACAGGATTTTTTTCCTACCACTTGATGTTAGCTCGCCCCAAGTCATCCTCGGTCCCTCCGCCGACGGTAATGTTGTCCGCGATTCGTTGACTGCTTCGGTAGCGGCAGTCCAGGCTGCAGGGACGGAGCATAGTGGCACTTTCCCCGTTGGTAAGGCTGTGGATCGCCAGCATCTCCGTTGCCGGCTCCGCTACACGGCCAACCGGAAGTGCGTCATCGATGACTTTCGGTACTCACGCCGGGTTTGTTATGTCACTTGCAGATGATTTATCTGCAAAATAATCGGACTACACGATTTTAACAAATATATAGAATATAGGTAGTTCAGAGGTAATTTTCCTGAGGGTTCAGGAAAGGTTAGGAAAGGCAGGATTATCAGGGAGGGGGCTGAGCTAAGGTCAGAGGTGGAGCTAGTCCACCTATATAAGCCCACATTAAGAGGAGTACTTCCTCTTCTGAGCAGAGAGCTAAGCCTACAGTTCTGTGGCTGCTACTACTACTTAAGCAGTGTTACGCTGAGCGCTCCGGGTCCCCTGCTGGCCGCGGAGCGCTCACAGCGTATGCCCCCAGGCAGCACTCCAGTGTCTCGGCGTGTGCGTCCTCGCTCTCTAGGGCGCGCGTGCGCCGGGACTCTTAGATTCAAAGGGCCAGTGCACCAGTGATTGGTGCCTGGTCCAAAAGGGATATTAAGGGTTAAGGTTTGTGAGAGGCAGTGCTGACTTAATTAGGGTGCACCTGTGCACTGCCCATTTAAACCTTCTCCTCCCACAGCTTCCTGCCGGATCTTTGTGCCTTGTGCCTCAGAGAAAGCGTTCCACAGTGTTTGTTTGCCTTGCCTGTTGCCGAACCCGACTAGTAACTGCTTAGAACCGGTCCTTTAGTACAACCCGCGCCATCGCCTCTCTGGTCCAGAGGATCCACTACCTGTCCTGCCGGTACGTGACAGTAAGATCCGGCCATGGATCCCGCTGATGTTCCCCTGCCAAGCCTAGCGGACCTCACCACTATTGTGGCCCAGCAGGGTCAACAGCTGGCCCAGCTGACCGCCATGTTGCAGCAGCTCCTGCCTTTTCAGCAACAGCCAGCTCCTCCGTCTGCTCCTGCTGCGTCACCT
Source organism: Bufo gargarizans (assembly GCF_014858855.1). Classification (NCBI taxonomy): domain Eukaryota; kingdom Metazoa; phylum Chordata; class Amphibia; order Anura; family Bufonidae; genus Bufo; species Bufo gargarizans. Next base: position 214,371,771 of record NC_058083.1, read on the forward strand.
CCGCCTGCAGTTGCCACCGGTTCCAGAATCCGTTTGTCCCTACCAGACAAATATGACGGAGATCCTAAGCAGTGCCGTGGGTTCTTGTCGCAGTGCTCTCTCCACCTCGAGCTTCTGTCCGACCAGTTTCCTTCTGAGCGAGCCAAGGTAGCCTTTATTCTCAGTTTGCTGTCCGGGAAGGCCCTGGCCTGGGCTACACCACTATGGGATCGCGCAGATCCTGCCACCGCTTCCGTCCAGAGCTTCTGCCTAGAGTTCCGGAATGTTTTTGAGGAGCCTGCCCGGGTTACCTCCGCAGAGACTGCCTTACTAAATTTGACCCAAGGAGGTTCTTCCGTGGGCGACTATGCCATTCAGTTCCGCACCCTGGCCTCTGAGCTGAACTGGAACAATGAAGCCCTTTGCGCCACCTTCAAGAAAGGACTTAATAGTGAAGTAAAGGACGTTCTGGCTGCACGTGAGCTTCCTTCCACTCTTAGTGACCTCATCTTGCTGGCCACTAGGATAGACAAACGTTTCGCCGAAAGACAAGAGGAACTCCTCCTTGAAAAGGAAAAAGCTCGTCCTAGACGCTTTCCTCGTCTGGCTCCCATTTTTCTGCGTCCACCTCAACCCGCTACTGGGCTTTCCGCCGTGGAGGCCATGCAGGTGGATCGGTCACGCCTGACTCCGCAAGAACGAAGCCGCCGCAGAAACGAAAACCTGTGTCTGTACTGTGCCAGTACCGAGCACTTCCTTAGAGATTGTCCTCTCCGTCCACCGCGTTCGGGAAACGCTCGCACCTAGTAAACGTGGGAGAGGCGTTGCTAGGTGTGGGTTCCAAGTCCTCTTTCTCCGCAGCCGCCTTCTTGGATTCCGGTTCAGCAGGCAACTTCATTCACGCCTCCTTGGTTGATAAGTACCGTATTCCAGTAATCCGTCTACCCAAGCCGTTTTTCATCTCTACTGTTAACGGTGAGAGACTCTCTGCCACCGTACAGTTCCGTACCCAGCCTCTGCAGATGGACATCGGAATATTTCATACCGAGACTATAGAGTTCTTTGTCCTTCCCTTCTGTTCCTCCGAACTCCTCCTGGGTCTGCCGTGGCTTCAATGTCATAGTCCTGTCCTGAATTGGTCCACCGGTGAGATCCTGCGTTGGGGTTCCTCCTGTTCGGACCGCTGTCTCAAGCCTGCTCTGGTCAAACAGAACCCGCAAGTTTCTCCGCCTTCTGGGCTGCCCAAGCCATACCATTCCTTCGCGGATGTCTTCTGCAAGAAACAAGCTGAGGTCCTTCCTCCTCACCGATCCTATGATTGCCCGATCGACCTGATACCCGGTTCTACTCCACCTCGGGGCAGAATTTATCCTCTCTCACCTCCTGAGACTCTTGCCATGTCCGACTATATACGTGAGAACCTACAGAGAGGATTCATAAGAAAATCTTCTTCTCCTGCTGGGGCCGGTTTTTTCTTCGTGACAAAAAAAGACGGCTCCCTCCGCCCCTGCATTGACTACAGAGGTCTTAATAAAATTACCATCAAGAACCGTTACCCTCTGCCTCTAATCTCTGAGCTATTTGATCGTCTCCGAGGGGCTAAGATCTTCACAAAATTGGACCTTCGAGGGGCCTATAATCTGATCCGTATCCGGGAAGGAGACGAATGGAAGACCGCCTTTAACACAAGGGATGGCCATTTTGAGTATTTGGTGATGCCCTTCGGCCTCTGCAACGCACCTGCTGTCTTCCAGGAATTCGTCAATGATATTTTCAGAGACTTACTTTACACCTGCGTGGTCGTATACCTGGATGATATCCTGATCTTTTCCTCCAATTTGGTTCAACACAGGGTCCATGTGCAACAAGTTCTTACTCGTCTTAGGAAAAATCGCTTGTACGCTAAACTTGAAAAATGTCTTTTTGAACGGAACTCCCTGCCTTTCCTGGGATACATTATCTCAGCCCAAGGACTTCAAATGGACCCAGCCAAGCTCTCGGCGGTTCTGGATTGGCCACGCCCCTCTGGTCTCCGAGCCATACAAAGATTTCTGGGCTTTGCGAATTACTACAGGCAATTCATCCCTCACTATTCCACTCTGGTAGCTCCTATCGTGGCCCTCACAAGAAAAGGAGCTAACCCCAAATCCTGGCCTTTCCAAGCCGAGGAAGCCTTCCAGTCCCTGAAATGCGCCTTTGCCTCTGCACCCGTTCTCTCTAGACCAGATTCCACCAAGCCTTTCTCTCTTGAAGTGGATGCCTCCTCGGTGGGAGCCGGAGCTGTCCTCACCCAGAAGTCTTCCCGGGGCAAGACTTCTACTTGTGGCTTCTTTTCTAAAACATTCTCTTCCGCAGAGAGAAATTACTCCATTGGGGACAGGGAACTGCTGGCTATTAAATTGGCACTGGAGGAATGGAGACATTTACTCGAGGGCGCCACACATCCTGTGTACATCTTCACGGACCACAAGAACCTGGCTTATCTCCAGTCTGCTCAGAGATTAAATCCCCGTCAGGCTCGTTGGTCTCTGTTCTTCGCCCGCTTTAATTTTGAGATCCATTTCCGTCCAGCTTGTAAGAACATTAGGGCAGATGCTCTGTCTCGCTCCTCTGATGTGGTGGGCGACGAGTTAACACCTCGATATATTATCCCTCCAGAACGCCTTATAACAGTCGCTCCCGTGGACCTGCGCCTTCTTCCTCCTGGCAAATACTACGTACCCCCACGTCAGCGGCTGCGAATTCTCAAGTGGGGCCACGCCTCCCCTTTTGCCGGTCATCCAGGGGTGCAAAAGTCTCTCCAACTAATCTCCCAAAGGTACTGGTGGCCTTCTCTAGAGAAAGATGTCTCGGACTTCGTCCAGGCCTGTATGATTTGCGCCCGGGATAAATCTCCTCGCCAGAAACCAGCGGGTCTCCTCTTGCCTCTACCCATTCCTGAAGTTCCCTGGTCTCACATCGCCATGGACTTTATTACAGATCTTCCCTCCTCCCATGGCAAGTCCGTTATTTGGGTCGTGGTGGATCGCTTTTCCAAGATGGCTCACTTTGTACCCCTGCCTGGTCTACCCTCTGCACCCATGTTGGCCAAACAATTTTTCCAACACATCTTCCGTCTCCATGGCCTTCCCAAACATATTGTCTCGGATCGTGGGGTACAATTCGTCTCCAAATTCTGGAGGGCTCTATGTGCTCAGCTCGGGATCAAATTGGACTTTTCTTCTTCGTACCATCCTCAGTCTAACGGCCAAGTAGAACGGGTGAACCAAATTTTGGGTGACTATCTGCGTCACTTTGTATCCTCACGCCATGACGACTGGGCTGATCTACTTCCCTGGGCGGAGTTTCCTATAACTACAAACAATCCTCTGCCTCTAACAAGTCTCCTTTCTTTGTCGTTTTTGGCCGTCATCCTCTTCCACCTCTGCCGCAGTCTCCCACTCCTTCTTCTGTACCTGCCGTGGACAGTCTTGTACAGGAGTTTTCCTCCATCTGGCGAGAAACCCACGCTGCTCTCCTCAAGGCTTCCGCCCGTATGAAGGTTCAAGCTGACAAGAGACGCAGATCTCCTCTGGAATTTCGCCCGGGTGACAAGGTGTGGCTCTCCTCTAGGTACATCCGATTTAGGGTCCCAAGTTACAAGTTGGGCCCTCGTTTCTTGGGACCCTATAAAATCAAGAGTCGTATCAATCAAGTTTCTTATCAGCTCCATCTTCCTCCCTCCCTCCGAATCCATAACTCCTTCCATGTCTCCCTTCTTTTTTTTTGTAAATTCTTTATTTAGGTTTTCATTTTCATTTTCATTTCCATTTCCAAGTACCATGTATCAGTGCAGTCATGCAACAGAGAATGACCGATATCACAGAATAAAATGAAATTGAATCAAATGACAACTTGTAAGCGAAGAGGTCAAGAACCCAATGGGATACTACAACATCAAATGTGGAACAATATGAGCAAGCTAGGTCACAGACAGACAAATGATGCAAATGAGAAAAAAGAAAAGAAAAAGAACAAAGGGGGGGAAAAAGATGAAGTAATTAAAGAAAAGGAAAAAAGAAAAAAGGAAAGGGGGGGGGGAGGGAAAGGGGGAGCGGAAAGGCAACAACAGACCTCACTCTCACGGCTGTGCTAGAAGCGACCTGCATTCCGCTGAATCATAGAACTCCATCCAATGGCTCCAAGTTTTAGTAAACCTCTTCTCAGTACGCCTTAATGTAGAGGTGAGATCTTCCATTCTCATGGTCTCCTGGATTTTGTTGATCCACATGGACACAGAGGGAACAGTTGGTTGCCTCCAGAGAGACGGAATACAGGCTCTTGCAGCGTTCACCAGATGTCTAACCACAGACCTTTTGTAGGAGGAGAGAGGAATCTCGCACTGATGGAGTAGGAAGAACCCCGGTGTTTTAGGGAGGGTATATGTGGTGAATTTAGATGTAATCGACCAGACCGAGTCCCAAAAACCGGAGAGACTAGGACAGCTCCAGAATGTGTGTAGGATAGTGCCTCTCTCCGAGCCACAACGCCAGCATAAAGGCGAGGTATGCGGGAAAATGGAGTGGAGTCTAGTAGGGACCCTATACCAACGGGACATCAGTTTGAAACCAGCCTCCTGAACATTGCTGGCAATAGAAGTTTTATGAACGCATGTGTACAGCCTGAGTCTCTGTTCCGATGTAAGTGTGGAATCTATATCCGCTTCCCATTGGGAGACAAAGTTAGGAGGGGGTTGATTGGCCGGATTGAGTAGTAGGTAGTACATTCGAGAGAGGGTGCGGCGAGACACACCTGATTGGTCACACAGAAACTCAAAGTCAGTTTTTTCACGGACATAGGACTCTGCCGGAAGGAGGGTAGCCATGAAGTGTTTAAGCTGACGAGACTGCCAGGGGTTAATGGCAGGGATACCCGACATCTCCGAGACTTGTTGGGGGGAAAGCCACGAATTCAAGGCGATCAAATGATGGGCCCTGAATTTGTTGCAGTTTACCAAAGTTCGAAAGGGACCATGTTCCAACCCCGGGGGGAATTGTGGATTACCCAAAAGAGGGAACATAGGAGAGGGGGAAGGAGAGATGTTGGGGTGGTTCTGAATGGAGGAGAAGACCTTCAGTGAGGGACCTATGGTTGGGTGTAAACGAGCATCAAGCGGAACATAGGTGTCTAACCATGGGGTAGCAGGCAAAGGAGTGGAAAGAAATGATTGTTCGACCGAGATCCATTGTTTATAGGCTTTGTGTCTACACCAGTCCACAATTCTGAGGAGGTGAGATGCTCTGTGGTATGAAATAAAGTCAGGGAGCCCTAGTCCACCTTCCAGTTTAGGCCGGAAAAGTATCGACCTAGCAATCCTGGACGGCTTGCCAGCCCAGATAAATTGAGACAATATCTTCAAGAGATTGTGAAAAAAGAGTCTAGGAATATGGACCGGGAGGGCTTGAAAGAAGTAGAGGATTTTTGGTAAAATGTTCATTTTAAAGATAGAAATCCTACCAAACCAAGAAAACGTGCCTTTATGCCACCTATCTAGGTCAGACTTTATGGCCTGGAGAAGAGGCGGGTAGTTAACCTGGTAAAGGTCAGAGAGTGAGGGGGTCAAGAATATTCCAAGGTACTTTAGAGACGAGCGAGCCCATCTAAAGGGGAAGCTCTCGGCAATCGACATGACCGTGGCAGACGTGAGATTAATGTTTAAGGCTTCTGATTTCTGATAATTAATCTTAAAGTTCGAAAGGTGGGCGTATATTTTGAGCTCCCTCATCAGGTTTGGGATGGTTACCCTCGGTTTGGATAGGAAAAATAGAAGATCATCAGCGTAGGCTGCGACTTTATGTGAGGTCCCAAGTATCTGTAAACCAGCAATATCGGGGTTCCCCCTAATGTGACATAGGAGCGGTTCTAGGCAGAGAACAAATATTAGAGGGGAAAGGGGGCAACCCTGTCTCGTTCCATTGTGGATGGATAGGGGCGAGGAAAATTGGCCATTCACTTTGACAACTGCCGTGGGGTTGGAGTAAAGATTAATAATTCTGGACATCATCTTCTCACCTAGTCCAATATGACGAAGGGTTGCAAACATGAATTTCCAATTAACCCTGTCAAAAGCCTTTTCGGCATCAGTTGACAGGAGTAATGACGGGGTCTTAGAAGTAACAGCCTGGTAAATCATGTTTATAGCTCTCGTCGTATTGTCCCGGGCCTCTCTCAAGGGTAAAAACCCAGTTTGGTCTAGGTGGATTAATTTTTGGAGATGAGGCAGGAGGCGTGAAGCAAGTATTTTCGAGAACAGTTTGAGGTCCACATTAATGAGAGAGATGGGACGGTAGCTGTGGCATTGTGTCGGATCCTTCCCTTCCTTGGGGACGACTGTAATGTGTGCTCTAAGGGTATCATTAGGGAGAGAACGGGTCGCATCAAATGAGTTAAAGGCAGCTAAAAAATGAGTGGATAAAACGTCCCCAAATTGTTTATAGTAGGGTAGCGTGAGTCCATCTGGACCAGGAGCCTTCCCCGCTTGGGAATCTTTAATAGCAGCCTGTAACTCAGTCAATGATATGGGGGACTCTAGTGTCGAAATGGCCTCCGGGGGGAGAGAAGCAAGGCCCGCGGACTCTAGGTAAGTCCTCAACGAGGGCATTGATTCCTGGACGGTAGGCTGATGAGAGTCCTCCAAGTTATACAATGTGTGATAGTAAGATCTAAAAGCTTCAGTTATTTCCCTCGGAAGGGAGACCTTAGAGCCAGATGAAGTAGACACATGTGGAACGTAAGAGCAAAGCCTTGTTTTCCGAAGAGCCCGGGCCAGGGTTCTACCCGGTTTATTCCCATGTTCGTAATAGTGTCTACGGCATTTGACCAAGGTCGCTTTTGCTCTTGAGAGGCAAAGAGAGCGAATCTGGTCTCGGAGTTGTGTGAGCTCGGCACCCAACTGCAAGTCCAGGGTCTGCTTGTGTTGCTGCTCTAATACGTGGATGCGTGAAAGGAGGGAAGTTATTTTTGCTGCTCTTTCCTTTTTTAACTGAGAACCTAGTTTTATAAAGGAACCTCGAATAAAGCATTTGTGGGCCTCCCAAATATTAAGGGGATCACTCTCTGGAACCACGTTAGTCTCGAAATACTCAGCCAGGTCCTTCCTTATTTCAGAAGAGACCTGTAAGTCTTGTAGAAGCGAGTCATTTAATTGCCAATGCCAGGCTCTAGCTTGGTGGGATGAAAAAGTGAGCGATATGGAGATCAGGGCGTGATCCGAAAAGGTTATTGGGTCGATCTCCGCCCTAGTGAGGAGGTCCAGCCTAGCGTGGTTCAGAAGGAAATAATCCAACCTGGAGTAGGAATTGTGAGGGTGAGAAAAAAAGGTATAGTCTCGAGATGTCGGGTACAAAATGCGCCATGGGTCTGTAAGTTGCTGTGAGAAAAGGAGCTCTTTAAGCTTGGAAGTGGTGGAGTGGGGGTAAGAAACTTGACCCTTGGAGGAGTCCAGGCGAGGATCCAAAACGATGTTAAGGTCACCTCCGAGAATCAAGAGGCCCTCAGTGAAATCCTCCAAGGCTCTAAAGGTCTTGGACAGGAAACTAACCTGGCCTGTGTTAGGGGCATAAACGGACGCCAATGTAACTAAAGTCCCAGCCAACCTTCCCTTTACAAACAGGTACCTACCAGCTCCATCAGTGCGAGAATCAATCAGGTCCCAGGAGATTGCGTTGGAGACAAGGATTGAGACTCCTTTCGTCTTAGAGTCAGGGTCCGAACTGTGGTAAACATGAGGGAAGCGTCTATCGCAGAGTCGTGGAGTAGAAGAGGAGCGGAAATGAGTTTCCTGTATAAACGCCACGTGAGCTCTTTTTCTCCAAAGGAGACGCAGGAGAGAAGATCTCTTTTCTGGCAGGTTCAGACCCTGTACATTAAGGGAGACTAAAAGAATATCAGACATGACGAATAACAAGTCCTACAGAGCACAATGAACACAATACCTTCGTGAGAGAGAAGTGAGCTGTCAAGGGAAAGGGAGGGAAAAGGGAATAGGGAAGGAAAGATAAAAGGAAAGAGAAGAGAAAGAAGAATGGACGGGTTCTAACTATAAGCAGTAGCACCTGCTATAACAATAGTAACTGTGAGAGGCCTATCCAAACAGTACTAAGGAAAGGACCCACAGTGCCCTAGTTGGGGAAGTAGAACGGATGGCGCTTGGGGAAAAGATGAAACCTAATCATAAGGAGAACACCTAGTGACCTAAACATGAGGCGGAACACATTGCACCTGGGAGACCCCTTCCTAAAATGTAGAGTGGCATGGACAGGGAAAAGGGGAGAGGACAGATGCATAATATTACCCCTACAAGACAGGTAAGAGGAGGAGAGCACAGGGAGATGACATAGAGGCAAAACAAAAATCCAAGTCGCAAGACTGTAAACAACATCTGGACCCGAAGGGACACGGAATGGAGGTCATCATAGTCCCAGACAAGAATCCAGGTGGGAAAGATTGGTGGAACGGCTCAGGAACAGAAACATGAATAACTGTCTAGTGAAGACCCGCTCAACAAGACAGGCAGAAGGTCTCCGTAGTAGGGATCAAGATGAAGGATCAGCGGGGAGACGGTGGTAGGCGCCGTGGAGGCTGGTAGCGGGGCCTGGAAAGGTGACCGCGGAGGGAGCCGGAACGGCCAGGAGATATGCGCCTCGAGAAAGGAGATGCTGATCGTCTTGGAAAATCCGGACCTTGAGGCAAATCCTGTAGAAAGGAGGGTAGTGTCCAATCTGGAACCGGGAACGGACGGATGTCAAGGAATCTGAATAAATCCTGAAGGTCAGCCGGAGAGCGGACTTGCATAGATTGACCGTCGGGATATCTGACAATGATGTGAAACGGGTGACCCCAACGATATGATGCTCCTGCTTCTTTGATTGCTTCTAGCAGAGGCCTCACTATTCTCCGCATAGATAGGGTTAGGCGAGAAACGTCAGGCAATACAGTAATCGGAATGTCTTTATAGAAAAGGTCCTTCTTCTCCCAGGCTTTGCGCAGGATACGCTCCTTTACAACATAAAAGTGTACCCGGCAGATAACATCACGTGGCCTATCCACGTCCCGATTTCTGGGTCCGGCAGTTCTGTGAACTCTGTCAAGTTCGATTTGCGTTTGAGGAGGATCGTCCAGGATTGAATTGAAAATGTCGACCACGACAGAGTGTAGCTGATCGTTGGGGACCGATTCCGGGATATTACGGATCTTAAGGTTGTTTCGACGGCCCCTATTCTCCACGTCGTCAAGGTGTAACGAAAAGTCCTGCAGTTGAGAGGTATGTGCAGACATGACCGCAGAGTGAGAATGAACCACAGCGGCTGTAGCTGCATGATCGCGTTCTAGCGAGGACAGACGGTCGTCCAGTTGTTGAACCTCCGTGCGGACTGCCTGCAGGGCCTGGGCTTGCTTGGCCTCAATGCGAGACACTTGTACCTCCAGATCGGATTTCGTGGGTAACGCCCGCACCATCTCCCATAGTTCTGCCAGCGTGCGGTCAATGGAGGAAGGGGGAGGGGGGAGCCCCTGAGACTCTTCTGGATGCTGTGTCAGCGAGGAAGAGAAGATAGCCGGTATATCTTGACTGGGAGACTGAGTAGCAGGGGCAGGTAACACGTGGCCCTGAGTGAGGATAGGATTCCTCAGAGATGGCGGCAAACCCCCAGTGGGATCCCTGGAGGGGCTAGCGATAGGAGTGCTGGCACGTGCACTGTACTGCTCCTGGGCTTGTGTAGACCCAGTTATCGCATTGTCCGTCTGGTGAGGGGAAGGGGCCCGGGCATGCAGGCTCCCGTCGGAAGTAGGCCCTGACCAAGCCTGAGTGGCGGTACCTGGAGGATCCGGCTGATGTGGAGCTGCGTGGCGCAGAGAAGGATCCGGTCGGGTGTCACGCTGGGAGGCCGGAGCTGAGTGAGTATGGATCTGTTCACTCAAGCGGCGTTCTCGTGGGGGAGGGAGCTCCGATGTTCGTGCTGGCGAAAACGGCTGTGCCGCTGGCCGCAGCGAGGGAGAAGCGGCCGCCATTACAGGAGACTCCCAGCCTCCTTGCTGGGCAGATCTGAGGAAACGGCCGATGGATTGTTCAGGGGGGACCGCAGGCTGACTCCTCGATCTTCTCCCCTTAGTCATGGCCGGAAAGACAGCTAGGAAGGTGTTCCGTGGTAGTTCTCCTGAGGCAAGTCACGGAGCTCTCCCTACACGCGTCCTCACGCCGCCATGCCGAAGCCACGCCCCCCCATGTCTCCCTTCTTAAACCTGCTGTCTTTAACCGTTTTTCTCCCAAGCTTGTTTCTCCCACCCCTGTCGCCGGTACCTCCGATATATTCTCTGTCAAGGAGATCTTGGCGACCAAGATCTCCCGGGGAAAAAGATTTTTTTTGGTCGACTGGGAGGGCTGCGGTCCTGAGGAGAGGTCATGGGAGCCGGAGGAGAACATCCTGGACCGCAGTCTCATCCGCAAGTTCTTCGGTACAAAAAAGAGAGGGAGACCAAAGGGGGGGGGGTACTGTTACGCTGAGCGCTCCGGGTCCCCTGCTGGCCGCGGAGCGCTCACAGCGTATGCCCCCAGGCAGCACTCCAGTGTCTCGGCGTGTGCGTCCTCGCTCTCTAGGGCGCGCGTGCGCCGGGACTCTTAGATTCAAAGGGCCAGTGCACCAGTGATTGGTGCCTGGTCCAAAAGGGATATTAAGGGTTAAGGTTTGTGAGAGGCAGTGCTGACTTAATTAGGCTGCACCTGTGCACTGCCCATTTATACCTTCTCCTCCCACAGCTTCCTGCCGGATCTTTGTGCCTTGTGCCTCAGAGAAAGCGTTCCACAGTGTTTGTTTGCCTTGCCTGTTGCCGAACCCGTTGCTACCGTCTACTCGCCTTAGAACCTTTGCCGCCTGCCCTGACCTCTGCTACGTCCGACTACGCTCTTGCCTTCTCCCTGTGTACCACGCCTTATCAGCTGCCAGAGAGGTCGAGTTGTTACTAGGGGACACGACCTGGTAGTTACCGCCGCAGCAAATCCATCCCGCCTTGCGGCGGGCCCTGGTGAAGACCAGTAACTGCTTAGAACCGGTCCTTTAGTACAACCCGCGCCATCGCCTCTCTGGTCCAGAGGATCCACTACCTGTCCTGCCGGTACGTGACAAGCAGAGAGCTAAAGCTGCAGTTCTGTGGCTACTGCTACTAAACTTAAAGTTTTTTTCTAGATGGCGTCCCCTAACGGTGATCAGCGCGGGAAATCCGCCCACAAGCAGAGACATTTAGTCTGCGCTTCCTGCGAGATGCCAATGCCGGACTCCTATGAGTACAATAAGTGTCCCTTATGTCGTCCCCCTCCATTGCAACCCACCGTAAGCGACATGTTTGGGTGGATGAAGGACTTTATGGGAAATTCTATTTCCGAAATTAAGAGCGCCCTCGCCTCCAAGAGATCAAGAGCATCATCTCCATATTCGATGCCCATGCTGGAAGCAATCTCTGTGGATGACCATTCTTCCTCTTCCGCGGACAACGAAGATTCTTTGTTCCTGTTTCCAGCTGAAAAAACTCAAAGGCTTTTACGCTCCACCCGATCAAGGGAACGTGATGTTGAGCAAGGGGAAGCTCCGCCATCCACCTCTAGGGGGTTAAGAACCTTCAAAGTGGACGAAACCCTTAAGCGTTTCATGCTTACTGAATGGAAACATCCAGAGAAGGGTCCAGTCCTCAACAAGAGGTTCAAACTCATGTTTCCTCTCCACAGATCGGAGTCCGACCTTTGGGTACCGCCTCCAAAGGTCGATATGGCAATATCCAAATTGTCCAAAAGGACCCTAGTCCCGTCAGACGACGGTAGTCATCTCCAGGACCCGTTAGACCGTAGGGTCGAATGCACCTTAAGGCGCAATTATTCCGGTGCGGCAGCCTCCGCGTCAGTAGCTGTTGCCTCTTCTGAGACCGCGGACTTTGTACGCTCCCGCATCCAAAGAATTCAAGCTGACCTAGAGGCTGGAGCGGCCAGAACGGACATTCTGGATCAATTTAAGACCCTCCTGTTAGGAGCAGATTTTCTATGTGACGCCTCTGCGCATTTGAAGCTGGCTGCGAAAAGTATGGCGCTTTCTTCTGCCAGCCGTAGGCCCCTCTGGTTATGACCATGGGTCGCTGAAACACCTCTAAGTTCAACTTATGCGGCCTGCCCTATGAGCCAGGAAGGGTATTTGGCTCTGAGCTGGACAAGCTCATGGAAAGATTGGCAAATAAAAAAGGGAAAAATCTCCCTCAACAGTCCTTTTGGGGTCGTAGTAGGTCTAGAAACAAGACCTCAGGGCCTCTCGAGATCCCAGAGACGTCAGGCGTCCTCCAGACGCGGTCGTGGTAGGGGTTAGCGAACGCAAGGCGGACCTATGACTCTCCCGCTTACCTTCACCCTTCCCCTCCAGACCCTCCGTGCGATGCACAACTTCCAAGTGTTCCTCCGGTCGGAGGACGTTTAAGTTTTTTTCAGCAGACTTGGCTACAAGGAATTCCGGGCCAGTGGGTCCTGAATATAATTTTGTTCGGTTACACAATAGATTTCGTGTCTCCCCCTCAGGAGAAATTTGTGTTAACCCGACCGTTACCCCAAATCAAACAAAATACCCTAGAGGACGCGGTCCTCCTTTATCTTCACAAAAAAGCCCTAGAGGAGGTTCCCTCCCACAAACGAGGGCGAGGGGTCTATTGCCCCATATTTCTAGTCCCAAAGCCTTCCGAAGATTGGCACATGATAATAGCTCTACACTATCTAAATCGCTTCATAAGGCAGAAGCGCTTCAGAATGGAAACCATCCGCTCTTTAATCAATATTCTAAATCCCAGAGACATTGCGGTCTCCATAAAGGGTGTGATAAAGCATTACCAATTTGCTGTTCTACCCTTTGGCATCTCTTCCGCTGCCCACACCTTTACCAAGGTTGTGGCTCCGGTCGTTGCCAAACTCAGGCTTCAAGGGCTAGAAATCGTGCCATATCTAGACTGTCATGGTCTTACCTTCTTGCTGTTCTCCTTCGTTTGACATGTGCTGGCGGCCATCTTGGTTTCTGGGTTTCTTGTAGCCTCCCACCCTGCGGCTTCTCCTTCCCACTGGGAGGAGCTGGATGCCTAGCTCATATATATAGGAGGTCTGTGGCTTCAGTTCCTTGCTTGGTCCTCCTGTGTTCACATGCTTCTAAGACTGCTGCTGCTTCTGGTTCCTGATCCTGGCTTCGTCTGACTACCCTGCTGGTTCCTGATCCAGGCTTCGTCTGACTACCCTGCTGGTTCCTGATCCTGGCTTCGTCTGACTACCCTTCTGGTTCCTAACCTCTGGCTTCGCAAGACCCTGCTTCGGTTTAGCCATCCGTTTGGACTTTTGCCTTACAGCTTGATTTTCAATAAAGCCTTCTTATTTCCACTTATCTCTTGTTGTACGTCTGGTTCATGGTTCCATGACATTAGGACCAAGCCATGAATTCTGACGGTACAGGGCCATCCTCGCTACCTACGCTGGTTGCCAGACTTGATCAGCAGGATCACCTGTTGGGTCGGTTCGCTGTGGCGTTGCAAACCCTGCTTGAACGCACGGCTCATTTAGCTTCCGTTGCCGATGGGTCGGTTGTCGCTCCTGGGCCCGCTCCTACTGCCGCTCCGGTTGTTGTGCCAGAGTCTACCCCGACACCTGTTGCTGCGCCTGCGGTGTTTCGGGGTATGACCGGTTCTGCCCCCCTTCCACAGCGCTTTGGGGGAGAGCCAGCTCAGTGCCGAGGTTTCCTTAACCAGGTGGGCATTTATTTCGAGTTGCTGCCACATGCCTTTCCTACTGAGAGATCAAAGGTGGGCTTCTTGATCTCGCTGCTCTCGGACAAGGCCTTGGCCTGGGCCAGCCCTTTATGGGAGAACAACAATCCGGTGGTTGCCGAGTTTTCCGGTTTTGTTGCTTCTCTTCGGAGGGTATTCGATGTGCCGGCTCGTGCTGCCTCTGCTGCGAAGCTCCTTATGTCCATCAGACAGGGTTCACGATCCGTAGCTGAATACGCCATTGAGTTTCGTACCCTGGCAGCAGAGGTGGGCTGGAATAATGAGGCTCTGGTCGCTGCTTTCTCTCATGGTCTCTCGGATGCCTTGAAGGATGAGGTTGCAGCTAAGGACCTACCAGTGGAGCTCGAGTCTCTTATTTCTTTCCTGATTTTGATTGACACCAGACTCAGGGAGAGACCTTCCTTTAAGGAGAGCCTGCGGAGGGTTTCTTACAGATTGGCGCCTACGTTTGCTGTCCCACCCGTGCCTCCCTCTCCTCCCACGCCTCCTGGGGATGACTCGTCTGGGGGTGAACCCATGCAGCTGGGGTTTGCTCGCCTGTCCGAGGGGGAGAGGGCACTCCGGAGACGCGAGGGCCGATGCATGTACTGTGGTCTCGGTGGGCATTTTCGGTTGGCATGCCCGAACCGTCCGGGAAACGCTCGCACCTGAGATCCTGTCGGGGGCAGATCTTTGGTGGAGTCTCCTCGTCCTCGGTTTCCCGTGTTGACAAACCACTGATTACTGTTGTCCTCTCCTGGGTCGGGGGCTCGGTGACGACCCAGGCGTTGGTGGACTCTGGTGCTGGTGGTTTGTTCATTGATAGTGTGTTCGCTGCCGCCAATTCCATTCCTCTGCAGCCTCAAGGTTCCCCACTGGCTCTTGAGGCGATAGACGGCAGACCCCTTCTGCCGCCACACGTGACTCATGAGACCCTTCCAGTGGGGATGGCCATTGGTGCCGTTCACAGAGAGTCGGTCTGTCTCCAGGTTATTTCGTCTCCACACTACTCGGTGGTCTTGGGGTACCCCTGGCTCCAGAAGCATAATCCGACTTTTGATTGGAGATCGGCCAAGATCCTCTCGTGGTCACCGCAGTGTGGGGCTAGTTGCATCCATGGGTCTGTCAAGTTGCTGTGTACTTCCTCGGACTCTCTGTTGCCTCCTGAATACGAGGAGTACCGGGATGTATTCGATAAGGTGCGTGCGGTTGCCCTACCTCCGCACCGCCCATACGATTGTGCCATAGAGTTACAATCTGGTGCCGTTCCTCCTCGTGGCAAAGTCTATCCACTGTCGGTAGCGGAGAATGAGGCCATGGAGGAGTACGTGAGGGAGGCGCTTTCACGCGGACACATTCGCAAATCCTCGTCCCCGGCAGGGGTTGGATTTTTCTTTGTGAAAAAGAAGGGCGGTGAGTTGAGGCCTTGCATCGATTACAGGGGTCTCAATCGCATCACGATCAAGAACGCTTACCCGATACCCTTGATTTCCGAGCTGTTCGATCGCCTCAAAGGGGCCACGGTCTTTACCAAACTCGACCTGAGGGCGGCATATAACCTGGTAAGGATCAAGGCGGGCGATGAGTGGAAGACCGCGTTTAACACCAGGACCGGTCATTATGAATCCTTGGTTATGCCCTTTGGGTTGTGCAATGTGCCCGCAGTCTTCCAGGAATTCATCAACGATGTTTTCCGTGACCTGTTGCAGCAGTGTGTGGTGGTCTATTTGGATGACATCTTGGTATATTCTGAATCCATGGAGGCCCACATTCTGGATGTCAGACGAGTGTTGCAACGGTTACGAGAGAACAAGCTGTTCGGTAAGCTTGAGAAATGCGAATTTCACCGATCCCAGGTAACCTTCTTAGGTTACATCATTTCCGCTGAGGGGTTCTCCATGGATCCTGAGAAGGTTTCGGCTGTCTTACAGTGGCCCCAGCCCAGTGGTCTTCGTGCCCTGCAGCGCTTTTTGGGCTTCGCCAATTATTATCGGAAGTTCATCAGGGACTTTTCCATGCTAGCCAAGCCTCTCATGGATCTGACCAGGAAGGGCAGTAATCCCCAGGTCTGGCCGCTCGAGGCCATCCGAGCTTTTGAGGCTCTAAAGTCCGCCTTTGTGTCGGCTCCGATTTTGTCGCATCCCAACCCTGGGTTGCCTTTTGTCCTCGAGGTGGACGCGTCTGAGACGGGAGTAGGCGCCCTTCTGTCTCAGCGTAGAACACCAGAGGGCCCTCTGCTTCCTTGTGGGTTTTACTCCCGGAAACTGTCTTCCGCGGAGTGCAACTATCAGATTGGTGACAGGGAGTTATTGGCCATCGTGCAGGCCCTTAAAGAATGGAGGCACTTGCTTGAGGGCTCGGTGGTTCCGGTTCTCATCCTGACGGACCACAAGAATCTGACCTACCTCTCTGAGGCCAAGAGATTGACACCACGTCAGGCCAGATGGGCTCTGTTCTTGTCACGTTTTAATTACGTGGTCTCCTACCTACCCGGTTCCAAGAACATCAGAGCGGATGCCTTATCACGGCAGTACTCCGAGCTGTCCGGGGAGGAGTCGATTCCGACTTCGGTCATACCTCCGAATAAGATCCTGGCCGCCATTCGCACCAGCCTGACCTCTCCCCTGGGTGAGCAGATTTTGGCGGCTCAATCTGGTGCTCCCTCTGGGAGACCCAACGGCAGATGTTTTGTGCCTGAGGAGTTGCGCACTCGGTTGTTGCGAACCTACCATAACTCCAAGGCCGCGGGGCATCCTGGAAAGAATCAGCTGTCCTGGGCTGTTTCACGTCTGTTCTGGTGGCCTTCTCTACGTTCTGACATCGCCGCATATGTAGCGACATGCTCCGTTTGTGCCCAGAGTAAGTCCCCTCGGCACCGTCCGTTGGGCCTTTTGCAACCCATAGCCACCGGGGAGCGTCCATGGTCACACCTGGGGATGGATTTCATTGTGGACCTCCCTGCATCCCGAGGCCATACGGTCATTCTCATGATTGTCGATCGGTTTTCCAAAATGTGCCACTGTGTTCCTCTCAAGAAGTTACCCTCTGCACAAGAGTTGGCCACGATTTTTGCCAGGGAGGTCTTCCGGTTGCACGGTTTGCCCAAGGAGATTGTGTCGGATCGGGGGAGTCAGTTTGTGTCCAGGTTCTGGCGCTCCTTTTGCTCCCAGTTGGGAATTCATCTCTCTTTCTCCTCGGCCTACCACCCTCAGTCCAATGGGGCCGCAGAACGATCCAACCAGGCCTTGGAGCAATTCCTTCGTTGCTATGTCTCCGATCACCAAGACAATTGGGTTGACCTCCTGCCTTGGGCTGAGTTTGCCAGGAACACGGCGGTGAACTCTTCCTCTGGGACGTCTCCCTTCATGGCCAATTATGGGTTCCAACCTGCCGTGTTACCGGAGGTATTCTCTCCCCAGGATATTCCGGCTGTGGAGGATCACCTTTCCGTCCTACGTGCTTCTTGGGTACAGATCCAGAGGTCCCTTGAGGTCTCTGCGCAGCGCCAGAGACTCCAGGCTGATCGCAGACGAGCGCCCGCTCCTTCCTACCAGGTCGGAGACCGCGTATGGTTGTCCACCCGCAACCTCAACCTTCGAGTGCCCACTCCCAAGCTGGCGCCTCGCTTTGTTGGTCCCTTCCGAGTGCTTCGCAGGGTAAACCCGGTAGCCTATGCCCTTGCGCTTCCTCCTGGCATGCGGATCTCCAACGTGTTTCATGTCTCCCTGTTGAAGCCACTGGTGTGTAATCGTTTCACTTCCTCGGTTCCTCGGCCTCGTCCGGTCCAAGTGGGCAATCGTGAGGAGTATGAGGTGAGCAATATCCTGGACTCACGCCTGGTCCGCGGTCGGGTGCAGTTTTTGGTCCATTGGCGTGGTTATGGTCCAGAGGAGCGTTCCTGGGTTCCCTCCGCAGATGTCCATGCTCCTGCCTTGCTCCGAGCCTTCCACGCACGCTTCGCTCAGAAACCGTTCTTTACTCCGCGGAGGAGGGGAGGTACTGTCATGGTCTTACCTTCTTGCTGTTCTCCTTCGTTTGACATGTGCTGGCGGCCATCTTGGTTTCTGGGTTTCTTGTAGCCTCCCACCCTGCGGCTTCTCCTTCCCACTGGGAGGAGCTGGATGCCTAGCTCATATATATAGGAGGTCTGTGGCTTCAGTTCCTTGCTTGGTCCTCCTGTGTTCACATGCTTCTAAGACTGCTGCTGCTTCTGGTTCCTGATCCTGGCTTCGTCTGACTACCCTGCTGGTTCCTGATCCAGGCTTCGTCTGACTACCCTGCTGGTTCCTGATCCTGGCTTCGTCTGACTACCCTTCTGGTTCCTGACCTCTGGCTTCGCAAGACCCTGCTTCGGTTTAGCCATCCGTTTGGACTTTTGCCTTACAGCTTGATTTTCAATAAAGCCTTCTTATTTCCACTTATCTCTTGTTGTACGTCTGGTTCATGGTTCCATGACATAGATGACTGGCTTTTAAAAGCCTTCTCTCTAGATATTCTTCAAACCCATCTTCATCTGGCTCTTCAGACTCTCCAGCAGTTAGGCTGGCTGATAAATTGGGAAAAATCCCAAATCCTACCTTCCACTTCCAGGATATTCCTGGGATTTATAGTGGATTCTCAGAGAATGACACTCTCTCTCTCCCTAGAAAGGAAAATCGAGTCATAAGAGCCGCTCAGTTTCTCATGGCACCTCGTCGAGTGTCCATCAGAATACTGATGAAGATGTTGGGCCATATGTCAGCATCTGCAGAAGCAGTTCCTTGGGCCCTTTGGCACCTCTGTCCACTTCAAGAGGAAGTGTTAGCAGTCTGGAACCACAACCCCAAGGGATTGGACAAGACTCTCTCCCTGTCTGTCAAAGTCCGGTCCTCACTCAAATGGTGGAGGTCCTTGATTCAACCTCGTTGGATCACGTTGACCACGGACGCCTCCCTTCTAGGTTGGGGAGCCCATCTGGAAGACAGTCCAGTACAAGGTATCTGGACTCCACAGGAGAGGCTTCTCTCGTCCAATATGAGAGAACTAAGAGCTGTACGTCTAGCTCTTTATCACTTTGCTCCTCTCATCCGCGGAAAGGCGGTGAGAGTCTGTTCGGACAGCACGACTGTGGCCGCTTACGTCAACAGACAGGGAGGTACGAGATCTCAACCTCTTCTCCAGGAAGTTGGTCTAATTCTCTCTTGGGCAGAGCTCAGTCTATCCCACCTTTCCGCGGTTCACATCAGGGGAGATCTCAACATAGTTGCGGATCGACTCAGCCGGGGTCTACCCATTCCAGGCGAATGGTCTCTGAACAGAGACATCTTCTCCCAGATCACTCTACAGTGTGGCACTCCAGAGATCGACTTAATGGCAACCAGGTTGAACGTGAAGGTGGACAAGTTCTGCTCCCTCTACGAGGAGGACAACCCTCTCGCGATAGACGCTCTGTCCATTCCATGGTGGTTCAGGCAGGCCTACATATTCCCTCCACTTTCCATGATACCAAGGGTATTGACGAAGATCAAACAAGACCAGACCCAGGTGATTGCAATAATACCGTTTTGGCCGAAGAGGTCTTGGTTCACCCAGCTCATGAAGATGAGTCAGGGCACATATTGGAGACTTCCCCTAATGCAGGACTTAGTGTATCAGGACACAGGTTCCTGCCTAGATCTGAGGAAACTCAATCTGACAGCCTGGAGATTGATAGGTCCCTACTAGAAGCTAGAGGGCTTTCTGCAGAGGTCTTGAGAACTATTTCACACTCCCGTGCGGGGTCTACAAACAAGGCATACTCAAGAATTCACAAGATCTTTCTTCAGTGGTTTTCTGTTAAAGAGGTAGTACCCTCAGATCCTCCTCTTTCAGCTATTTTACAATTCCTGCAGGACGGCCTGGACAAGGGTCTAAGCCCGTCTACTCTCAGAGTCCACATCAGTGCTCTCTCTGCCTCTTTAGGCAGACCATTATCTCAAGACCCCCTACTCAGGAGGTTCCTCAAGGGAGACGAAAGATTAAAACCTAGAATCCTGAGACCTATCCCTGAATGGGATTTATCTATTGTTCTAAAGGGGCTATCCTCTCCCCCCTTTGAACCCTTAGAGAATGTATATCTTAGGTATCTGTCCTTAAAGGTCACATTTTTACTGGCCATAACATCGGCCAAGAGGATTGGAGAGTTACAGGCCCTAGCCGCCGCTGAGCCTTATACCCTCTTTCTCTAGGACTCGGTCCTGTTGAGATTTTTACCAACCTTTGCTCCTAAGGTTCCCTCATTCGGTAACCGAAATCAGACCATCTCCTTGCCGATCCTATGTCCTACTCCATCATCTCCTGAAGAAGAAACTCTTTACTCCTTGGACATTTCCAGGAATCTAAAAGTCTACCTGAACAGGACGGCGGACTTTAGGAAATCAGAACAACTGCTGCTCTCCTTCTCCGGCAAAAGCAAAGGTATAAAAGCCTCCAAACCCTCTCTAAGTAGGTGGGTAAAGGAGGCAATCCGGGAAGCCTTTTTATCTCAAGTGTCACCGCCCACTCCATGAGGGCAATATCCACTTCCTTTGCGGAAATAAATCTAGTTCAACTTAAACAGATTTGTGCTGCGGCTTCCTGGAGCTCCCACAGCACGTTCGTTAGACATCATCGCCTAGACTCTAGGCGCTTGGAGGGTGTAGCATTCGGATGAACCATTCTGTCTGCCGCCCTCTCATAAAAAAAAGGGGGATGGTATTATGTACCTATGGAATGGCTCTCCCAATTTATTGTGTTGCTTGCTAGGTCCCCACTTGTGCTGCTGGTTAGGACGTAAGGGAAGTGAATTTTTTTTTCCCTTAGTTCTAACAGCAGCACACAAATTTCCCACCCTTGTTTTGTTTCTACTTGTTATAAAGCACTGAGGTATGGGCAGTCTGCCCTTTATAGGGGTGGGTTTTCTACGAATTATTAAATTATTGCTTGGTAGGAAAAAAAAATCATCAAAAATTCCACCTGTCCTACTAGTTTCACAGGGGAGAACTCCCCACTTGTGCTGCTGTTAGGACTAAGGGAAAACAAATTTACGTAAAAAATTTACGCTTATCTTTGAATAGACCTAAAGGAGTTGATATATCCAGCAAACAATTAGCATTATAAGTTACACCCAGTGAAGTCTTCTCTTCCATCATCTATGTGTGCTATGATCATAGTAATAGGGGTGATCTTTAGAAAAATCTTATTAAATCATATAATTTGTTTGCCCATTCACACAGATTGTCATTACAGTTGTTCATATTGCTATACAGTATGTACCGTATTTTTCGCCGTATAAGACGCACCGGCGTATAAGACGCACCTAGGTTTTTGGGGAGGAAAATAAGAAAAAAAATATTTTTAACCAAAAGGTGTGCTGTGTGTTTGGAACTAATGGTGGTCTGTGGATGGCACTATTACTGGGGATCTGTGGATGACGGACACTGTTATGGGGGGATCTGTGGATGACGGACACTGTTATGGGGGGATCTGTGGATGACGGACACTGTTAGGGGGGATCTGTGGATGACGGACACTGTTATGGGGGGATCTGTGGATGACGGACACTGTTATGGGGGGATCTGTGGATGACGGACACTGTTATGGGGGGATCTGTGGATGACGGACACTGTTATGGGGGGATCTGTGGATGACGGACACTGTTATGGGGGAACTGTGGATGACGGACACTTATAGGGGGATCTGTGGCTTGCACTGTTACAGGGGGATCTGTGGCTGGCACTGTTACAGGGGGGGGATCTGTGGATGGCACTGTTATACATGTGTCATCCACAGACCCTCCCAGCCCATAACTGTGCCATCCACAGATCCCCCGCCGCTCCAGTATACTAATATAATATGTCTTATTCAATAAATAGTTATTAAATATGCCTCTTTATTCCTAATAGTACCTTAAATCCTAAGCGCTTCAGTACAATGCGGTCAGGCCGGGCGGCCGGCGCGTCGCGTCACTCACTGACGTCACTTGCCTGCACCTGCTTCATTCATAAAGTAGGCGGCGCAGGCACGTGACATCAGGGAGTTACGCTGCCGCCCGCCCGGCCTGCATACTTCTGAAGCGCTTAGGATTTAAGGTACTATTAGGCATAAAGCAACATATTTAATAACCATTAATTGAATATGACATATTATATTAGTATACCGGAGTGGTGGGGCGGGGCTATAGTACAATGACTGCACCGCCCCGCCGCTATTGCCGGCCCCAGCTCCTCCTCCCAGTCCCTCCCCGAGTCCCCGCTCGCTTTACATCGCAGCTTGCGATGTAAAACTGACAGCATTCGTCGTATAAGACGCAGGGGCATTTTCCCCCCATTTTGGGTGGAGAAAAAGTGCGTCTTATACGGCAAAAAATACGGTATATGCTCTATGTGGAACCAAGTACTGGTACTTATGGTAAGATATGCAACTAAAGTTGGCCATACAGATTAGATTTATGTTTGCCAAACCCACCGATTTCAATAGGTTCTGAAAACCATTTAATTTGCATGAGGCCTCCTGACATTCTACCAAAGGGCTCATGCACACGACCGTTGTTGTTTTGCGGTCCTTTTTTCACAGATCTGTTTTTCTGTATCTGAGGTTTCTTTCCCCTCTGATTTAAGTTCTCTTCCATTCCATTATTCCACAAAACATACCCGTATGGTTTCCATACTTGATCCGTTTTTTGCGGATCGGAAAAGGAAACAGTAACTTATTAATCACCAAACACATTTGCAATATGGGCAGGGCAAAGCATTTCTACAGTATGGATCAGCATAATACGGATGAAATACGGATGTGTTCCGTATGCGTTCCGTATTTTTGGAGGACCCATTGACTTGAATGGGGCCCCAGACAGTGATTTGCGAACAATAATAGGACATGCACTACTTTTTTGCGGAACGGAAATACGGAACCGGAATGCACACGGAGTACCTTCCGTTGTTTTTGCAGACCCATTGAAGTGAATGGTTCCGCATAAGGTATGCAAAAAACCCGAAACGGAAGCGGAAAGAAAATACGTTCGTGTCCATGAGCCCAAAGTCTGATGTTGGAGGAAAAAGATCTGGAACGTTGGATTTCAGCTGCCCCATCCTTTTGTTTTAAGGAGATAAGCAGCTACCTGAGCTTTTGGCACCAGCTTTCTCCATTCCCCCCATCCTCTACATATGCATGCAGAGCCGGGCTGCACATAGATATACTATAGAAATCTTGTGATAGAGTTTTGCAGAATCATGTTTTTTTAACATTTTTTTAAAAGAAGGTTATCTCAAGACAGGACATGTTGAGCTAAGAGAAAGGGTAAGAACGGACACATCTGTTTCTTTGCCAAATTGATCTGCTCTTGCCACATTATGGACAGTTAGGAACAGAAAATATGTGCTTCTACAACTAAGATCACTGCAGTATTTTGGTCAGTAATTTGGATTGGTATTTGTAAGAGAAAACCCAGGAGTGAAACCTAAATAGTATGGCATAATACTGACACAAATATAAACCCATGTGAAAGCTGCTTTGGGCTGTGTAAGTCTCACCCAACATTCAGTGATTGGAATCTGAGATTATTAAAACAAAGTAATTTTAAATGCATGGATTTATTAGGTGTGCCTACAATTATGATTTAATTATTGGGATTCAACTTTCTCCACCACTAACTTAGCATTTTGTTTCCTCTGAATGTGCAGCAAGCTCCTGAGAAACTGTAAGGGAGGATAGGAGTGGTAGTGGTCCCAACTAGAGGGTGTGTCCAAGTGGTTTCCCCCCGGCCATCGCCTCCCTAGGGCTAGTGCAATGAAAAGGAGGGCTCAACCTTTCTTCCCTCGGGGCATTCCTTGTAGTTGGGGCTTCTGCCTGATGATAGTTTAGGGTGCCCCTTGATGTTAGTGGTTGTATGGGTGTCTGCCAGGAGGTGTAACAGAACAAATGTCTTTGAATGCAAAATAGGAGTTGTAGTACATCCAACAATAGTCTGTACTATTGCGTTTCCCAGATGTTTGTGCATGAATTTCGAAAATGTTAGAAGCAATGGCCCTCTGGTTAAAATCTCTTGCAAAAGTCTGCAATTCACATTGAAGCGTGTGGGTCAAAAGATAAGAAGTGTGCACAGTATCCTAACTTGTTACCCCTTCACAGCAGCAGGGTCTGCTTTAGCTCAGTGGACATAACTATAAAATAGTTATGGGAGTTTTAATTCATTTTTACATTATTTAGACATAAAAACCTATACATATGTGGTTTTGTTGTAATTGTACTGACCCGGAGAATGAAGTGCAAAGGTCAGTTTTACAGCAAAGGGAACGCAGTAGGGATAAAACCCATAAAACGGTGGAGGAATTGTGTTTTTCTTCCTATTCCACCCCATTTGGAATTTTTTTCCCACTTCCCACTACATTGTATGCCATATTAAATGGTAGCATTACAAAGTACAACTTGTTTCACAAAAACAAGCCCTTATATGGATACATACACACAATAAAAAGTTATGGCTCTAGGAAGAGAGGGAAGAAAAATGAAAACGCAAAGACGAAAAAAAATAGTGTCTAAGGGATTAAAGGAGTATTCCAAGTTTTTGTTACAGTGACATCCACAGAGCCCCCTATAACAGTGACATCTGCAGAGCCCCCTATAACAGTGACATCTACAGAGGCCCCATAACAGTGACTTCCACAGAGCCCCCATAAGAGTGACATCCAAAGAGCTCCCTATAACAGTGGCATCCACAGAGCCCTCCATAACATTGACATCCACAGCGCCCCTATAAAGGTGACATCCACAGAGGCCCCATAACAGTGATATCCACGGTGCTCCTTAACAGTGACATCCACAGAGACCCCATAACAGTAACATCCACAGAGACCCCATAACAGTAACATCCACAGAGACCCCATAACAATGACATCCACAGCGCCCCATAACTGTTACATCCACAGTGCCCTCAGTGCCATTCACAGTGCCCCCTTTTCATCCACAGTGCCCCCAGTGCCATCCACAGTGCCCCCAATGCCATTCATAGTGCCCCCAGTGCCATTCACAGAGCCCCCTTGGCCATTCACAGATCCCCCATTGCCATCCACAGTGCCATTCACAGTGCCCCCAGTGCTATTCACAGTGCCCCCAGTGCCAACTACAGTGCCCCCATTGCCATCCACAGTGCCCTCAGTGACATCCTCAGTGCCCTAAGTGCCATTCATAGTATCCTCTTTGCCATCTATAGTGTACCCATTGCTACCCACAGTGCCCTCAGTGACATGCACGACATAGTGATCAGCCTCTGTAGCTGATCACTATGCTGTCACTTATATACAGTGCTAATATCTCGCTGTACAGTGAATAGACAGCCGGCTGGATTGGATTCCAGAGGTTGAATCGAAATTTCAAATGTTGAAACAAGCCTTTTCTCAAGCTACCCTTCTTCGCTGCCCAAAAAGTTCTTGGAGGTGAAATCGTCCTCCATAGGGGCGGCGACATTCCTAAGACAAATAGGGCCTTCTGGCAGGATGGTAACGTGGATTATTTTCCAACGCCTTCTAGGCGCCTGAATATAATTACTCAATAGGGGACAGAGAACTGTTGGCTATTTAATTAGCATTGGAGGAGTGGTGCTTCCTTTTGGAATGAGCTAGACACCCAGTTAAAATCCATACTGATCATAAAAAATTAAACATATCTTCAGTCTGCACAATTACTTAACTATCGCAAAGCCAGAGGGTCTTTGTTCTTCGCCTGGTTTAATTCTTTTCTGCACTTCCGTTCTGTGGACAAAAACATTGAGGTGGATACCCTGTCAAGATCTTTTGACCCTGCTGGCCAATAGGAAAAACCTCAAAGTATCATCGATCCAGCCAAAAATGTGTAAATGGCTCCAATCGATTTAAAAGATGTTCCTCCTGGTAAAGAAAGATAAAACTGGTTCTGTCCTGGTGCCACCACTCCAAAATTTATGCACATCTTAGTCCGCACAAAACTGCCAATTTGATATTATTATTGGTGGTCATTTATGGTTGAAGAAATGTCAAATTTTGTAACAACCTGTACCAAAGCTTGCTGGTCTTATTGTTTTTGCATTGCCCCGTTGGCACCTGCCCTGACTCTGAACTTGTTTATCGGATTCATTGTATGCTGCCTGCCCCAACATTGGTTTGTTAGTAGACTATGTAGCACTGACTCCTTGGTTCTAAGAACTGGTGTCTATGAGCCTGCGGGTCAGCCACTCCCTAAATGGGACTAGCTCAAGAGTTAGCAGCTTGGTGGCTCCCCTGCAGTGAAGATCAGATCCCATTACAGGGTTTAAAGGTTATGAACCAGGGGGCTGCCAGGATAACACACTTAGAGTTAGCCCAATGTCAAGCTACTTAGTTGGTCCACACCCACTGCCCACACAATTAGGCTGTGTGTAACACCCCTTTGGACAACCCTCGATAGACAGGGTTTATGGTGGTTCTCACCTCACTATGATGCAGTGCCTCCTCCTAAATCTTGCTTGGAGCTCTATAGGATAGCAGGGTCTGACTTGGGTAATCTCTGCCTAGCTCAGTACACTCTCACCCCAGGAAGGAGTTAACTGATCAACAGATTTATTTGGGAAAGGGTGAACAATGGTGAAGAACATAAACCAACTGCAATAAAAGGAGCAAAACAGGGGTGGGCTATCTATAACAGTAAGCAGTTATAGTGATCACACACACTCTCCTTTGGAAGATAAAGACATGTGCACTTCCCAGCTATGTACACCTAGCACTCACTTACTATACCCTACTGTCCAGCAAATAATCCATTGTGGCCTGGTTGCAGAAAACGTGCTGATTTTGGTGCTGCCTGGGAACGAGCGGGGGGCTGCAGTATTCAGAAGTTTGGATGGCGGTGCAGTCGGGGAGAGATCCTCCTGTGAAGCAGGCTTGGCTGTAGTGGTAATGCAGCAGCTGAGCTTTCCCTTCTCACACTGGAAACACTGGAGCTGTCTGGGCTGTGCTGAAGGATTAATGCAGCTTCTGAGTTTTCTCTTCTCATACAGGAATCCCAGGGGCTGTCAAGATTTGCTGCAATGTCTGCACAGAAGCAGGAAACACTTTTGTCTGCAGAGATTTCTCATTTGCTCTATGTGCTGGCCATACTGCTGTCTAAGATGGGTGCTGTTCCTCTTCCTTCCTTATCCTTTCTCCCTGGCCCCCCTGCTATTGGCTCAAGGGAGGAGCAAGTCCTTATGGAATTTGTAGTCCATGTCATCTCAGAAGAATCAGCACTAATTCATACTGTATGAATGCAAAGCCCTTTGCCTCTGTTCTGGGACAAGTGCCGATATTCGCCTGTGCGCTAATAAAATCGCCTTACAAAGATTCGCGCCTCAATCACTTTCTAGGCAATGTGAGTAAGATCTGAGCTTTTGGACTTTTGGGAATCAATCGAGAAACAGTGGGGGGTGATGACAGTAGTTGACAGAGTACAGATCAATGTCATCTGTAAGGTGGAAAGTAAAATAAAAAATACGAATATTCGTAAATCGAATTTTACGAAGTTCTACGTATTCGCGAATATGGTGCTATACTATATGAATGCACAGGCCTTTGCCTCTCTGTTCTGGGGACAAGTGTAGATATTCGCATTTGCGTTAATAAAATCGCCTCACGAAGATTCGCAGCTCAATTCAATCACTAATGTAAGAATGCAAAGCCCTTTGCCTCTGTTCTGGGACAAGTGTAGATATTCGCATGTGCGCTAATAAAATCGCCTTACGAATATTCGCGCCTCAATCACTTTCTAGGCAATGTGAGTAAGATCTGAGCTTTTGGACTTTTGGGAATCAATCGAGATACAGTGGGGGGTGATGACAGTAGTTGACAGAGTACAGATCAATGTCATCTGTAAGGTGGAAAGTAAAAAAAAAAATACGAATATTCGTAAATCGAATTTTACGAAGTTCTACGTATTCGCGAATATGGTGCTATACTATATGAATGCACAGGCCTTTGCCTCTCTGTTCTGGGGACAAGTGTAGATATTCGCATTTGCGTTAATAAAATCGCCTCACGAAGATTCGCAGCTCAATTCAATCACTAATGTAATGCAAAGCCCTGTGCCTCTGTTCTGGGACATATGTAGATATTCGCATGTGCGCTAATAAAATCGCCTTACGAATATTCGCGCCTCAATCACTTTCTAGGCAATGTGAGTAAGATCTGAGCTTTTGGACTTTTGGGAATCAATCGAGATACAGTGGGGGGTGATGACAGTAGTTGACAGAGTACAGATCAATGTCATCTGTAAGGTGGAAAGTAAAATAAAAAATACGAATATTCGTAAATCGAATTTTACGAAGTTCTACGTATTCGCGAATATGGTGCTATACTATATGAATGCACAGGCCTTTGCCTCTCTGTTCTGGGGACAAGTGTAGATTTTCGCATTTACGTTAATAAAATCGCCTCACGAAGATTCGCAGCTCAATTCAATCACTAATGTAATGCAAAGCCCTGTGCCTCTGTTCTGGGACATATGTAGATATTCGCATGTGCGCTAATAAAATCGCCTTACGAAGATTCGCAACTCAATTCACTAATGTATGAATGCAAAGCCCTTTGCCTCTGTTCTGGGACGTGCCGATATTCGCATGTGCGCTAATAAAATCGCCTTACGAAGATTCGCGCCTCAATCACTTTCTAGGCAATGTGAGTAAGATCTGAGCTGTTGGACCTTTGGGAAACAATCAATTATATGTGTACTGTAATTTTGTAAAAAAAAAAAACGAATATTCGTTTTTACGAATATATAGCACTATATTCGAAATATTCGCGAAATTGCGAAGTTGCGATATTCGCGAAAAAAATTCACTTTTCGAATATTCGCGCTCAACACTATTCTCCTACACAAAGCAAGGGTTAACAGCCAAACAAAACTTTATATTTATTACCCTCATACCGCAGTTTACAGAAACAACCCATATGTGGACGTAAACTGCTGTATGACCAAACGGCAGGGCGCAGAAGGAAAGGAATGCCGTATGGTTTTGGGAGGCAGATTTTGTATGGCCTTTTTTTTTTTGGCACCATGTCCCATTTGAAGCCCCCCTGATGCACCCCTAGAGTAAAAACTCCATAAAAGCGACCCCATCTAAGAAACTACACCCCTCAAGGTATCCAAAACTGATTTTACAAACAACGTTAACCCTTTAGTGTCAGTCAGCATTAGCTGCCGCTGACACTTAGAATTACTGACTCTTACCTCACCGAGGCCAGGAACCTCGGTGACACATATCTTCCGTCAATGACGGCCACTTGCGCTTTCCTACTATATGTATGTATATATATATATATATATATATAATGCTAACAGCGCCCACCAAAATGCCAACCCTAATTCCTAAATTACTAACTGAAATTCTTAAATTACTAACTAAAACAAACTTTGGGGCACGTTTATTAAGACTGGCTTTTTAGACGCTGGTCTTAAAAAAAGCCAAATAGCTGGTGAAGGATCTGCTGGAGTTATGTAGAGACGCCGGCCTCTCCATAACTTTGGCGCATCCAGCGCCAGTTCTAAATGTAAGACAGCTTCCTAGCTGTTTTACATTTAGACCATTTTCTACATCTAAAACAGGCCAGTCCCCTTCCCTGCCCACGCACGTCCACAAATTTAGACCTGGTGTGAGCAGGGAGAAGTCTAACCATTGCGCCGCCATATGCACCTGAAATACACCTAATATAGGCCTACGGTAGCTCAGCTTAATAAAAGACCCCCTTTATTTCTGTTCTATTGATTATTTTTTTAAATAATTTTTTTAAAATAAAAAATAAAAAAATCTGCAAAAATATGGGAGCAGACACAGGACACAGTGGTGCGGAAAGGGGGTTGATGGCCACTAAAGGGAGGTTGCGAGATACTACAAGAAGCTGGTGGGCACTAAAGGGGGCTGGTAGGTTCAAAAAAGTGTCTTTGGTGCCTCACTGTTACCGCCTCAGTTACATACATCTGATATCTCTGACCTGAAATGAGAAGATCGGACCTGGTAACTGAGCTATCTCTGGGGCTCAGGCATCAGTTAGGCTGTGATTGGTCAGTCTGTACTGACTGATCCCAGAAATTGCTGGCGTAAAGACACTGTGAGTGATCTTCCTCCTGGTAACAGAAATGGTAAGCTCACTGTACTGTCACTGTGATCTCAGGTTGCAGGTTGGTAGCTGAATGCTCTGTGACTTACTTTTAAGGTATGTATACATGACGGATATTAAAAATCTGCCTACAAAATTCAGCAAGTTTTTTTTTTTTTAAATACTTTTTTCAGTGTTTACTTCAATACAAAACTGCATTTTCAGCTTCTGGTTTTTGGCATGGATCCATGCTAAAAAACATGCAAAAACATGTGAACATGTACAGAGCTGTTTGAAGCTTTCCATTAAGTGCTTCTTACAATTGAAATCAATGGGAGGCTGTTTTGGGGTGTTTTTGGAGCTAATTTTGAGAAGGAAATGCTCCAAAATCAGGTCCAAAACTCATGTGTTACTGTGTGTTGATATGAATAACAAAAAGGAACCACAGGAATGATAACAGAAATGGGTAAAAAGTTACCTTTTTGGACTATTAAGGGCTTAAAGTACTGTATATAAAATATTTAAGAGCATACTAACCTTAAACCAAAGGAATTGGTTATTTTTGCGAGATAAAAGATTACATTTTGTTTTATAGTAAAAGTCCAGAAAGAACTCGATGCATTTGTACAAAGCACTGACAATCTACAATATGAAGACCGATTGAGTTTGCCGTACACCAATGCTGTAATCCATGAAATACAGAGATTCTCTACTGTGGTTCCTATGGGCCTACCTAGGCAATGTACAGAAGATATTGAACTTCATGATTATTCAATCACAAAGGTAAGGGTACTTTTACACTAGCGTTTTTCTTTTCGGGCATATAGTTCCGTCCTAGGGGCTCTATACCGGAAAAGAACTGATCAGGCATATCCCCATGCATTCTGAATAGAGAGTAGTCCGTTTAGGATGCATAAGGATGTCTTCAGCAAACTACGTTTTTTTCTCTGGCAAAAAAAACTGAAGACTTGCCGAAATGCTGGATCCGGCATTTTTCCCCATTGGAATGTATTAGTGCCGGATCCGGCATGCGCAGACCGGTAAAAATGTGAAAAAAGATACAAGACGGATCTGTCTGTCTGCATGACAAGCGGAGAGATGGATCCGCTCTTGCAATGCATTTGTGAGACGGATCCGCATTCGGATGCGTCTCACAAATGCTTTCAGTCACATGCAGATCGGCGGATCCGGCGGGCAGTTCCGACGACGGAACTGCCCGCCGGATCACACTGCCGCAAGTGTCAAAGTAGCCTAATTACATGGACATTGTAATAATGATGAAAAAAGTGAGAGGGCAACAAAGAGGTTAATTAGACATAAACTCCTTGCTCCCTAACGACTGCAGGGATAGCTGTTTTTCTGATTATCCAATATACTTAGGCCTGGATTTACCTATGGGCACCTGAATTTACTGCTTTTTTCAGGTGGATGCAGGCAGATTTTTTTTTATGAAGTACTTTAGAAATTTGCTAGTTACACCAATCTCTATTAAATTAAATGGTGTGAAAGTACAATGACTCTAATCACTCTATTGTGATCTAAATTAGGTTCAGTTCAAACATATGAGCTTTATGCACAGGAATCAATGGATAAGTGACTGCTCAATCCATACTCACATTCAGTGGCCTACATAGAGAAGGAAGGGCCCCATAGCAACGATCAAACCAGGCCCCCCACACAGGACAGAAGGGTTTCCGCCTAAACCCCTTTCAATGACCCTTGGGCCATTTTTTTCCACTGCGTCATTTGCTAAAAGTTGTTTCTTTAAGGCCTCATGCAAACGGTCGTTATTTGGGTCCGTATCCGAGCCGTTGTTTTGGTGGCTCGGATGCGGACCCATTCACTGCAATGGGGCCGCAAAAGATGCGGACAGCACTCCGTGTGCTGTCCGCATCCGTTGTTCTGTTCCGCGGCCCCGCAAAAAAAATATAACATGTCCTATTCTTGTCCGCAAAATGGACAAGAATAGGCAGTTATATCAATGGCCGCCCGTTCCGTTCCGCAAGGCACACGGGCGGCTTCTGTTTTTTTGCGGATCTGTGGTTTGCGGACCGCAAAAAACGGCACTGTCGTGTGCATGTAGCCTAAGGCCTCTTTCACACTACAGTTTTTTGCGTTCCGTATACGGTCCGTTTTTTGCGTTCCGTATACGGTCCGTATACGGAACCATTCATTTCAATGGTTCCGCAAAAAAACGGAATGTGTTCCGTATGCATTCCGTTTCCGTATTTCCGTTTTTCCGTTCCGTTGAAAAGATAGAACATGTCCTATATTTGGCCGAGAATCACAGTCCGTGGCTCCATTCAAGTCAATGGGGCCGCAAAAAAAACGGAACACATACGGAAATGCATCCGTATGTCTTCCGTATCCGTTCCGTTTTTTGCGGAACCATCAATTGAAAATGTTATGCCCAGCCCAATTTTTAATATGAAATTACTGTATACTGTATTTGCCATACGGAAAAACGGAACGGAACAACGGAACGGAAACGGAACCACAACGGAAGCAAAAAACGGAACAACGGATCCGTGAAAAACGGAACGCAAAACACTGAATGCAACATACTGTAGTGTGAAAGAGGCCTAAAGGGTAGATTCCTGACCAAGTTTTCACCCCCAGTAGAAGAGGGGATGATCCCAACTGGGCCCCCTCTTGCTCTGGGCCCTATAGCAGTCGCATGGTCTGCCGCTATGGTAGTAACTGCCCCTGCTTACATTCCTTGTGGGTTATTAATAAAATGTTATTTTCATTGTATGCAACAATATAGCCACTGAGGATTACACAATAATCATGGAGAGAGATTAGTCTTTGGCATGATGGCACCCTCAACCCGCCACGATGTTTCAGGAAACTCTGAAGTAGCAAACGGGTATAAAGAGAACCTATCACCGTGAAAATACAGTGCAATCTACCAACTGCATAACAGAAATCAGGAGAAGCTGAGCAGATTGATGTATAATTTTATAGGAAAAGAATCAGTATTACTTGTATTTCATTCATTTAAATCCCTGCTCATTCTTGGCTTTGATGTTGAGGAGGCAGTCCTATCAGTGATCTACAGGGTGGGCCATTTATATGGATACACCTTAATAAAATGGGAATGGTTGGTGATATTAACTTCCTGTTTGAGGCACATTAGTATATGTGAGGGGGAAACTTTTCAAGATGGGTGGTGACCATGGCGGCCATTTTGAAGTCGGACATTTTGAATCCAACTTTTGTTTTTTCAATAGTAAGAAGGTCATGTGACACATCAAACTTATTGGGAATTTTACAAGAAAAACAATGAAGTGCTTGGTTTTAACGTAACTTTATTCTTTCATGAGTTATTTACAAGTTTCTGACCACTTATAAAAT
Organism: Bufo gargarizans; assembly: GCF_014858855.1. Lineage (NCBI taxonomy): Eukaryota > Metazoa > Chordata > Amphibia > Anura > Bufonidae > Bufo > Bufo gargarizans. The sequence goes on from NC_058083.1 coordinate 214,404,989, forward strand.
GTGTTCAATGTGCTGCCCATTGTGTTGGATTGTCAATGCAACCCTCTTCTCCCACTCTTCACACACTGATAGGAACACCGCAGGATAAATGCTAGCACAGGCTTCCAGTCTCCGTAGTTTCAGGTGCTGCACATCTCGTATCTTCACACCATATGTAGCACAGGCTTCCAGTATCCGTAGTTTCAGGTGCTGCACATCTCTTATCTTCACAGCATATGCCTGTATCCTGTGAAGACCACGCCTGCGCTGGTGAGCAAGATCACTTAGGGTGTACAGTCTTCCACAGGAAAAGAGAAGACAACAGGGTCGCAATGTCCATAGAAGACATGCTGTTCTTGGATATCATGGATCAAGGAATAGTAAAAGACAAGTCAAAAAGCTGGGCCGCACCTTTACCATTTAAACCCTGGAGACCACGCTTACCTAACAACAAAGAACTTGTCTAGTCGATTTATCTCCCTCAAACACAAACTTTAGAGGACACCAGAGACGAGAGAATATTTATTTATCTTCATGGAAAGAATATTCCAGAACAACCATGCAGAAATGGCACCCATGCTCTAAGACATTGTGCGTAATTGTCCACAGAAGCCGGGAAACGCCAAAGTAGACCTTCCCTCCACAATACAGACACAGGTTCTCTGCTTTGCGGTGTAAACATTCCTGGTCAGACAATCGAAGGCGCTCTATTTGCATGAACCGGCCTGTTTGAAGAGGAGCTGCGTGCCGTGCCAGCGCTCCCTCCTCTCCACTGTTTACCTTCTCACGGTTGCATCTGCAGTGGTGAGCAGGTGTAATTACACCCAAGCCGCCCCATTCATTTAATTTTGCCTCCTTTTCAAACAGCTGATCGGCGGGGGTGCTGGGTGTCGGACCCACGCCGATCTGATATTGATGACCTATCCTGAGGATAGGTCATCAATAAATATAACTTGGACAACCCTTTTAACGTGTGCACATCCTAAATATCAGTGACATTCATTCAGTGTAATTTTAGGCGGTGGTGACAGCGACAATACTTGCACTATGTACAGGTGTAGAGGAGAAAATAGACAGCGGCACTCACCCGTGTGTGGATATAGCAGCAGCTTTATTCCAAAATCAATAGTGGCAGGGGACAGACAATTATAAAGCACGCAACAAACAGTGGCGGCCGTTTCGCGCTACTTGCGCTTCCTCAGGCTGTGCGTCGCTCCTTTTGACTCTCAGTGCAGGCCGTTGTCATAGAGATAGATAAACAAAGCTGCGTTCATGTAAAAGGATAAATCAAAAAAAAGAAACAATATACATGTAACAGCAAAAGGTTAAAAGTGATATGCACAATACGTATACATAATTGCAAATATGTTTTTACAGCGCTCCCTCCTCTCCACTGTTTACCTTCTCACCGTTGCATCTGCAGTGGTGAGCAGGTGTAATTACACCCAAGCCGTCTCATTCGTTTCATTTTGCCTCTTCTTCAAACAGCTGATCGGCGGGGGTGCTGGGTGTCGGACCCACACCGATCTGATATTGATGACCTATCCTGAGGATAGGTCATCAATAAATATAACTTGGACAACCCTTTTAACGTGTGGGCATCCTAAATATCAGTGACATTCATTCAGTGTAATTTTTTATTAGGCGGTGGTGACAGCGACATTACTTGCGCTATACCTCCTGTTTAACATGTGCGCATCCTAAAAATATCTGTGACATTCTGTGTACTTTATTTGCGCATATATACAAAACCTGCGCTACTGTACGTGTGACATACTTGCAAGCATATATACCATTTAATATGCACAAGGCGAGCAGTAAGGGACGGGGAAGTGGCCGTTCTGCTGATGGTGCACGCAGAGGCCATGATCCTGGGCACGGTGAAACTGTGCCTGCTGCCAGAGCACAAGAAACACACTCATCCACGATACCTAGCTTCATGTCCTAGTTTGCAGGGCGGCGCAGGACACCACTCTCAAAGTCAGACCAGTGTGACCAGGTGGTCGGTTGGATTGCATCAGGTAATGCTTCCAGTTGGTTAAGCACCACCCTGTCTTCCACAGAGTCCAGTCTCAGTAGCCAAGGGTCTGGTCAACAGAATCCTAACCCTGATACTCCTTCCACCCACCATGAAGAGTCTTGGCAAACAATTGATCCCACACTCGGATATTCAGAGGAACTGTTTTCATCGCCATTCCTTAATTAGGGCCTCTCGTCAAGCCCGCTTGAAGAAGGACTGTCACGAGGGTGTCAAGAGCCACGCCTGACTCCGTTGTACCCGGGGTCAGGAGGTCGCAGCGGTTGGCTGCACGCTCTATGTCAGATAGGGAAGTTTCCTTATTGTAGCTTTCTGGGTTTGCTTTACAAACCCTTTTGGCTCACTCAGGGATCCGTAGCTCCTTCTCTCAGCTGTTCCTTGTCCAGCACTCCCAATCCTCCTTATATTCCCCTCTCACACTTCTCTGGTTGCCAGATATAGAGCTTCCTGCCTGGACATCTATTCTGACCCACTGGAGCTGTGTTGCTGCGTTCTCTGAGTGTTGCCTTAGAACGCTACCCTCCGGATCCCTGTTGGACCTTTGTGGACAATTGTTGCCGTCCACCTGGGTGTTTGTGTTTGTCTGTGTTTGTCTGTCCTCTCCCTGGTGTTTCCCTCTTAGTGCAGTGGTGAGGACTAGCGATCCCACCGGCCCGTTCATTATCTAGGGCTCATTTCAGGGAAAGCCAGGGTTTAGGCACGTGATCGCCGCACGGGTGAGGAACCCGTCTAGGGACGACAGGGCAGGCAGGTACCAGCTGCAAGGTGAGTTAGGGGTCACCACCTTTCCCTCTCCCTTGTGCAGGGCTTTCCCTGTTTTCCTCCCTGTGTGTGTTGCCGGTCATTACATTATATCTGGCCCTTATTTTTGTGTAGGTAAAAAAAAAAATCCAGTATGGATCCAATTGCTGCTCTGTCCGAACAATTTCATGGCCTGTCTTTGGAGGTGGCAGGATTGAAGGCGTCGGTCCTCCAGCAACAGCAGCAATTACAACAGACCGCAAGCCCAGCGGTTGCTACTGGTAACCAGGTTGTTGCGGAACCCAAGGTCCCTCTCCCTGACAGATTTTCTGGGGGAAGGGACAAGTTTTTGACGTTCCGTGAGGCCTGTAAACTATACTTTAAACTGCGTCCTTACTCCTCTGGTAATGAAGAACAGCGGGTGGGTGTTGTTATTTCCCTGCTGCAGGGGGACCCGCAGTCCTGGGCGTTCTCTTTACCTACTGATTCCCAGTCTCTTCGGTCAGTGGATGAGTTTTTCGGGGCCTTGGGTCTCATATATGACGACCCTGACCGAGTCGCACTGGCTGAATCAAAATTACGGAGACTCCTACAAGGAGAGCGGCCGGTAGAGGAGTATTGCTCTGACTTCCGTAGGTGGGCTACGGATACCCAATGGAACGACCCGGCTCTCAGGAGTCAGTTCTGCTCTGGGTTATCCGAAAGGGTTAAGGATGCGCTTGCATTGTATGAGACCCCCTTTTCCCTTGATGCAGTTATGTCCCTTTCTATCCGTATAGATAGACGCCTTAGGGACAGGTTGAAAAAACCGGAGCCATTGATAACCCCTCCCAAGCAGCAGTTAGTCTGTACGGACATAGACGAGCCTATGCAGCTAGGAGGAACTACTCGTCAGGTCCGTCCTCCTGAGGTTCGCCGTAGGCGTGGGGGTTGTTTTTTTTGTGGGGAGAGGGGTCATTTCATTAACGTCTGTCCTTCTTTCCTCAGAAACAAAAAAACCGTCGGAAAACTACTAACCCCAGGCTGTGTGGAGGATGTCAGCCGGGGGGTATACGTTTCCTCCATACGTACATCGCAATTTTTGTTGCCAGCGGTTATTGTTTTTGGTGATAAGACAGAGACTGTTTCTTTCTTTCTAGACAGTGGAGCAGGGGTAAATTTGATAGATGCCCATTTTGCCCGCACTATGGGTTTGTCTCTCTGTACGTTACAGAGACCTATTCCCATATTTGCTATAGATTCTGCTCCTCTGTCTCAGAGAAACCTCACCCACATCGTTCATAATTTACACCTTCGGGTAGGGGACCACCATAACGAGATGCTTTCATGTTATGTTCTGGAGGGGCTTCCCACTCCGGTGGTGCTGGGCCTACCCTGGTTGGTAGCGCACAATCCAGTGGTGGATTGGCAGGCCAGGGAGATATTGGAGTGGAGTGAGCCGTGCAGAGAAAATTGCTTAAATAGCAATTGCTTAGTCGCCTCCATAACTACCCTACCTACATTTGTTTCGGACTTTGAGGACGTTTTTTCTGAAAAGGGTTGTCAGAAGTTACCACCTCATCGTCCTTATGATTGCCCGGTTAACCTCATTCCCGGCGCAAAATTACCCAAGACCAGGTTATATAATCTTTCAGGTCCAGAGAGACAAGCCATGAAGGATTATATCTCCGAGAGTTTGGCTAAGGGACACATCAGACCCTCTTCTTCACCCGTGGCTGCAGGGTTTTTCTTTGTTAAAAAGAAAGATGGGGGCCTGCGTCCTTGCCTAGATTTTCGTGAATTAAATCGGATAACCATCCGAGACCCATACCCTCTTCCTCTCATTCCTGACCTGTTTAACCAGATTGCGGGTGCTAGGTGGTTCTCCAAACTCGATCTTAGGGGGGCCTACAATCTGATTCGTATCAAGGAGGGGGATGAGTGGAAGACAGCTTTTAACACCCCTGAGGGGCATTATGAAAATCTAGTTATGCCTTTCGGCCTGACCAATGCTCCTGCCGTCTTTCAACATTTCGTTAATGACATTTTTAGTCATCTAATCGGCAGGTTTGTGGTAATATACCTAGATGATATCTTAATTTATTCGTCTGATCTGAAAACACATGAGGAGCATGTCAGACAAGTACTACAGGTCCTACGGACGAATGAATTATATGCTAAAATTGAAAAATGTGTTTTTGCCGTTCAGGAGATACAATTCCTAGGTTATTATTTATCTGCGTCAGGTTTCCGTATGGATCCTAGGAAGGTCCAGGCAATTTTGGATTGGGATCTTCCTGAGAACCTCAAAGCACTACAACGGTTCTTGGGCTTTGCGAATTTCTATAGGAAATTCATTAAAAATTATTCGGTGATCGTAAAACCCCTTACTGACATGACTAGGAAGGGGACAGATTTTTCTAAATGGTCTGACGCCGCTAAAGTTGCTTTTTCCTCTCTAAAAGAGAGGTTTACCTCAGCACCTGTACTAGTCCAACCTGATGTCTCTCAGCCTTTTATTGTTGAAGTCGATGCATCAGAGGTGGGAGTGGGGGCTGTGCTGTCTCAGGGTCCGTCTCCTGGCAAATGGCGTCCTTGTGCTTTCTTTTCTAAAAAACTATCTGCAGCAGAAAAGAACTACGATATTGGCAATAGGGAACTGTTAGCTATTAAACTTGCGTTTGAGGAGTGGCGTCACTTTTTAGAGGGGGCAGTCTACCCCGTCACTGTGTTTACGGACCACAAAAATCTGCTGTACCTCGAATCAGCTAAGCGTCTCACCCCTAGACAGGCTAGGTGGTCGCTATTTTTTTACCAGGTTTAACTTTGTGATTACCTATCGTCCTGGGGTAAAGAATACCAAGGCTGATGCACTATCTCGTTGTTTCCCTGGAGGGGGTAATGTGAGTGATCCGGTACCCATTCTACAAAGAGGAGTAGTTGTCTCTGCGGTACACTCTGCCTTGGAGGGGAAGGTGTTAGAGGCCCAGGGGGACGCCCCGGTCTCTTGCCCTTCAGAGAAGTTGTTTGTACCGTTGAACCTACGTCTCGAATTATTAAAGGAACATCATAATTCGGCACTTGCTGGGCACCCGGGTAGTAAAGAAACCTTAGAGCTATTGTCTCGTCGTTTTTGGTGGCCAAGGTTGCGTCAGGATGTATTGGATTTTGTGTCTTCTTGTTCTACCTGTGCGCGCGCAAAAGTTTCACATACACGTCCTGCAGGGTCTCTATTACCACTCGTCATTCCCAATAGACCATGGACACATCTGTCTATGGATTTTATCACTGACTTACCTTTGTCTGCGGGTAAAACAGTGATTTTGGTAGTAGTGGACAGGTTTAGCAAAATGGCACACTTTATTGCGTTACCCGCACTACCTAATGCTAAAACTCTTGCTCAGGTATACGTCAGTGAGATCGTGAAGCTTCACGGGGTCCCCTCCGATTTTGTTTCGGACCGGGGAACCCAGTTTATTTCTAAATTTTGGAAAGCTTTTTGTTCCCGTTTAGGGGTTCACTTGTCCTTTTCCTCAGCTTTCCATCCTCAGTCGAATGGACAGACTGAGCGTACCAACCAAAACCTGGAGACATATCTAAGATGTTTTGTGTCTGAAAACCAAGAGTTGTGGTCGTCATATTTACCGTTAGCTGAGTTTGCCATAAATAATCGCCGTCAGGAATCCACTGGCAAGTCACCTTTTCTTGGTGCATATGGTTTTCATCCCCAATTCTGTACTTTCAAAGAGGGGGGGTCTTCTGGGGTTCCCGAAGAGGAACGGTTTTCGTCATCTCTTTCATCAGTATGGCAGAAGGTGCAAGCTAACTTGAAAAATATGGGAGGTAAATACAAATGCATGGCTGATAAGAAACGGTTGCCAGGTCCGGACCTAGGAGTGAATGACTATGTGTGGCTGTCTACAAGGAATATCAAGTTGAAGGTTCCCTCTTGGAAACTGGGTCCTAGGTTTATTGGTCCTTACAAGATTGTAGCCATCATCAACCCCGTGGCTTTTCGCCTGGAGTTACCTCAGACTTTTAAAATCCATAATGTCTTTCATAAGTCGTTACTCAAAAAATATGTTCCACCTCTAGAACCGTCACCGCTGCCACCCCCTCCTGTTGTCGTGGATGGTAGTTTGGAATTTCAGATATCCAAAATTGTTAATTCTCGTCGGGTCCGCCGCTCTCTCCAATATCTGGTGCACTGGAGAGGTTACGGTCCCGAGGAAAGAATGTGGGTTCCTGCGTCTGAGGTAAACGCCGACAGGCTAGTCCGGATTTTTCATGCCTCTCATCCTGAGAGACCTGGTCCTGAGTGTCCGGAGGCCCCTCATAGAGAGGGGGGTACTGTCACGAGGGTGTCAAGAGCCACGCCTGACTCCGTTGTACCCGGGGTCAGGAGGTCGCAGCGGTTGGCTGCACGCTCTATGTCAGATAGGGAAGTTTCCTTATTGTAGCTTTCTGGGTTTGCTTTACAAACCCTTTTGGCTCACTCAGGGATCCGTAGCTCCTTCTCTCAGCTGTTCCTTGTCCAGCACTCCCAATCCTCCTTATATTCCCCTCTCACACTTCTCTGGTTGCCAGATATAGAGCTTCCTGCCTGGACATCTATTCTGACCCACTGGAGCTGTGTTGCTGCGTTCTCTGAGTGTTGCCTTAGAACGCTACCCTCCGGATCCCTGTTGGACCTTTGTGGACAATTGTTGCCGTCCACCTGGGTGTTTGTGTTTGTCTGTGTTTGTCTGTCCTCTCCCTGGTGTTTCCCTCTTAGTGCAGTGGTGAGGACTAGCGATCCCACCGGCCCGTTCATTATCTAGGGCTCATTTCAGGGAAAGCCAGGGTTTAGGCACGTGATCGCCGCACGGGTGAGGAACCCGTCTAGGGACGACAGGGCAGGCAGGTACCAGCTGCAAGGTGAGTTAGGGGTCACCACCTTTCCCTCTCCCTTGTGCAGGGCTTTCCCTGTTTTCCTCCCTGTGTGTGTTGCCGGTCATTACAAGGACATAAGGAGATCTTATCCACAGGCAGAAGAAGATGACGGTGGGGAATGTCAATTAGGTTTTCACGAGATAAATGATGATGATGAGACACAGTTGCCAAAAGGTCAACCGCAATTAGTGTCTCAAGAGGTTCATGATGAGGATGAGACACAGTTGCCAATAACTGAGTTTTTTTTTTAGGTCAACAAGTCAGGAGGATAACCAGAGTGAGGAAGTGGAAGAGGAGGTGCTGGACGATGAAGTCACTGACCCAACCTGGGAAGGTGGCAAGTCGAGTGAGGACAGCAGTACAGAGGGGGAGGGATCTGCAGCACCGCAACAGGCTGGAAGAGGCAGTAGGATGGCAAAAGGGAGAAGGCGGGCCAGACCAAACAGGCCCGCAACTGTTTCCTGGAGCACCCCCTTGCGGCAGTCTCCCTTGCCAAGGGGTAGGTGTTTTGCAGTATGGCACTTTTTTGAGGAAAGTGCAGACAATAAAAGAATTGTCATTTTCAACCTGTGCCATACCAAAATGAGCAGGGAAATGAACACTATCAACCTCACCACCACCAGTATGATCAACTATATGGCATTAAAGCACCCTAATAGGTGGGCCGAACACCTGGGTCCACAAACAGTGTCTGCGGATCACACCACTGCCTCCTCTTCCTCTATGTTACGTGCTGACCAATCCCCTGTCCTAGACGCAGGCACGGATGCCTCCCGCCATGCACCTGGACCTTCGCAAGCACCATCAGCTAGCACATCTACTTCTGTGTCCCAGTGCAGCGTACAGATGTCCATACCCCAGGCCTTTGAATGAAAGTGCAAATACCCAGTCACCCAGCCACAGACCATAGCACTAAATGCGCACCTTTTCAAATTTCTGACCCTGGAAATGTTGCCATTTAGGCTTGTGGACACTGAGGCCTAAATGGCGGCGGCTATCCCGTGGTACTCTGTCCCCAGCCGCCAATATTTTTTATGGTGTGCAGTCCCAGGCTTACACCAGCATGTGTCCCGTAACATCAACCGTGCCCTGACCAACGCAGTTATTGGGAAGGTCCACTTAACGACTGACACATGGACAAATGCTTTTGGCCGGGGACACTACATTTGGGAGCTCGGCAAGCTCACACACATATCATACCTAGCCCACGTGTTCAACCTAGTGGTTCAGTGGTTTCTAAAAGCCTACTCCAATTTGCCTGAACTACTTGGGAAGGTGTGCCCATTTCCGCAAGTCATCGACAGCTTCTGCCAGTCTGGCAACGCTGCAGCAGCACTTGCATTTGCCAGCTCATCGACTGTTGTGCGATGTGAGCACACGCAGGAACTCCACGTTCCACATGTTGGCCAGGCTTTGTGAGCAGCAGAGGGCAGTAGTGGAATACCGGCTGCAACATGGTCATCGCCTTTCCAGTCAGCTTCCACTCTTCACAAGCGACAAGTGGGCATTGATGTCTGACCCCTGTGAGGTTTTATGCAACTTTGCAGAATCAACACAGATGGTGATTGGCAATAATGCTATTATCAGCGTAACCATCCCACTTCTGTGTCTACTCAAACGCTCGCTGCTCACAATTAAGGCGGATGCTTTGCATGTGAAAGAGGTGGAAATGGGGGAAGACAGTAAGCAGGGGTATAGCCAGACCACCCTCAGTTCGTCTTCTCAGCGCAAATTGGATGATGAGGAGGAGGAGGAGCAGGAGACGGTTGCCTCCACTACGGAGGTAGTACCCATGGAAGTATTATTCCATCTGTTCAGCGTAGAAGAGGAGGAAGAGGATGAGGAGATTGAGAGTCATCCCCCTGATGAGGACAGCAAAGTCTTGTCTGTTGGAACTCTGGCACATATGGCTGACTTGGTTAGGCTGCCTTTCCAGTGACCCTCCCGTTGTATGCATTTTGACCAACACCAATTACTGGTTGTTCACCCTTCTTGACCCCCGCTACAAAGAGAATTTCTCATCTCTCATTCCTGTGGTGAAGAGGACAAGCAAAATGGAATACCAGAAGGTCTTTGTGTAAAAATTGCTCCAAAAATTTCCAGCTGGCCACGCTGGCTGCAAAGTACGTAGTTCCTTGGCCAACCAAGGAGGGGAGACGAGGGGAACACACAGCAGTTCCAACAGAGGCAGGGTAACATTCTCAATGCCTGGGACAGTTTTATGACACCCCGAAAGCACCCTCAACCTGATGCGTGGCCTAGTGTCTCAAGGAGGGACAAATTTTGGAAGATGGTGAAGGAGTATGTATTAGAATGTGTCAGCATCCTCAGTGATCCATGTGTGCCTTACAACTATTTAGTGTCCAAGCTGGACACGTGGCATGAACTGGCGCTCTACACACTTTGGAGGTGCTGGCCTGCCTCGCTGCCAGTGTTTTATCAGAGCACATATTTATTGCTCTTGGGGGCATAATAACTGATAAGCGCATTCACCTTTCAACTGAAAATGCTGACTGGTTGACTCTTATAAAAATGAACAAGGCCTGGATTGCTCCTGACTTGAATCTCCCTTTTCTCATCCTCCTCCTCCATCATATCAACATGTTTATAAGGCTGCCTTCGCTCCTAATGTTTTACAGGGTCAGTTCAGCAGCAGGCCCTCACCCATAATTTTTTTGAGGGTCACCAGCAGGCCCTCATCCATAATGTTTTAGAGGGTCAGCTCAGCAACAGACCCTCACCCCTAAATTTTTATATTGTCGGATCGTCAGAAGGCCCTTGCCCACAAAATATTTTAGATGGTCAGCTCGGCAGCAGGCCCTCCTCCACAAAATTTTTTAGATGGTCAGCTCGACAGCAGGCCCTCGCTCATAATGTTTTAAATGGTCAGCTCGGCAGCAGACCCTCGCCCACAAAATGTTTCAGATGGTCAGCTCAGCAGGAGGCCCTCACCCATAATGTTTTAGATGGTCAGCTCGGCAGCAGGCCCTTGCATACAACATTTTTTAGATGGTCAGCTCGGCAGCAGGCCCTCGCCCACAAATTTTTTTAGATGGTCAGCTCGGCAGCAGGCCCTCGCCCACAAAATTTTTAGATGGTTGGCTCAGCAGCAGGCCCTTACCCCTAATGTTTTAGAGGGTCAGCTCGGCAGCAGACCCTCACACCAAATGTTTTAGATTGTCAGATCACCAGCAGGCCCTCGTCCCTAATATTTTAGAGGGTCAACAGCAGGCCCTTGCTCCTAATGTTTTTGAGGGTCACCAGCAGGCCAGCAATCATAATTTTCAAGGGTGTGTATTAGGGTGTTTCATTTTGTAGTGGAAAAATGTTTACATTTTTACAGACTTTGCTAGTTTCAGTGATGTAAAAGATATATATGCCAAATTTCAAGATTGGATAATATTTAGAGGTTGCACACTTTGATCAGTTTAGTAAAATTAGGCAAAAAATAAGATTTTTTTAACTTAATTACTTTTATTGGGAAAACTAGAAATCACAAACTTAAAATAATATTAAAACTAGACAGTAAGATTAATAGGAAGTATGATAGCCAAAACATGTGTTTATATTAATCAACTTTGAATAATGCAATCCCTTCTTTTGTTAGCTTGGTGACGACTTTTCTGTGACGCTCCACTACCCTCAACAAGAATTGTTTCTGTTGTTTGTCCCTAACTCATTTGTTAAACTTTTTTATCAGAGCAATTTCTCTTTCTGCGGTATCATTGACCATCTTAAGAGGGTTCACATGAGTTCACAACGTCTTTGTTTTATTAATAACAAAATGGCTCAGGTCTTTTCCTTCAAAAACTATGTTTTTACCCTCTTTTCATTTCATTTCCTTTTTCTTTGCAGGTTTAGTTTCTAAATTTTTAGTCATATTTTCCTTAACAGCATGAGTAATACGATTGTCCAAAAAAGCCAATCCTACGTTTGTTCCTGATACCAAATGTGTCTCTTAGCAACTGTGAGAGCACTATTTTTGACATCTGCATCTGGGTAAGTGCTCAGAAGCTGTAGCATATCCAAATCATTCTTTGGAGCCCATTGACTTACAATTACCTCGTGCAAAAAGTGAACATATATATATAGATATACAGGTTGTATTAGAGTGCCTCTTGTAATTTTTGGCAGCACTTGCACTTTATATACAAGTAAATATACAGGAAATAATGTTTCCTAACAATTTTTCCTCTAAAATCGATTTTATCTTCGGTTTGGTGTGTATTATTGTCAGTCTGTAAAAGTGGCGTACTACCCGGAGAACAGCAGCGACCTGGGAGTCCAAGATGCATCCAGACATCCTCCCCATGCTGTTCCCAAACCATTTTAGTGGTGTTTTCATAAATTTCTGACCTTTTACTATGAACCAGACACCTTCCACTCTTCAGAGCAGGGGGTACCTGGTTTAATGCTCGGGTTCTCCCATTGACTTCCATTGTGCTCAGGTCCTCGGTAGAGCACCCGAGCATCCCGAGGTGTTCTACTCAAGCACCTGAGCACTTTGGTGCTTGACCAACACAACTATCTAATGTAATTGCACAGCAAAGCACAGAGCACAGCAATGTCACTGCTGTCTCTCTCAGAACTGCAAAAAACGACTGCTGGGGAGGTTCTTTACTTTACTATTGGTTGCTAGGGATGTTTCTAAGCTCAGACAAAGACATTGAAGCCTTCTCATTGACCCACAAGCAGGAAGGGAGGGTACTGATGAAAAACAGCCATTTTGGGCAGAATAGATTACCAATATATAGCACTATATTCTACAGCTTTGCGAATTATCGAAGTGGCGATATTCGCTATTAAAATTCGCGCTTAAAATATTGCCGATGAATACTATTCCGTACAGCCCTGTATCGACTCTCGAGGTCTGAATAAGGTCACGGTCAATAATCGATACCTTCTTCCGCTAATCTCCAAACTCTGACAGGATCCGGGGAGCTAAGGTCTTCTCAAAATTCGACCTGTGCGGTGCATACAACCTTATCCGCATTCAAAAGGGCGATGAGTGGAAGACTGCTTTCAACACTTGTGATGGACACTATGAGTATCTCGTCATGCTCTTCAATGCAGTATTCCAGGAGTTAGTAAACTATATCTTCCGGGACCTGCTCTATGTCTGTGTGATAGTGTACCTGGATCTATTACTAAATACTGAATCCAGATTTTACCACTCCCCGGAATCATGTACGTTTGGGTTTACAGTGGTTGAGAGAGAATCGACTTTGTCAAACTCGAGAAATGTATCTATTAAAAATCTACCGTACCGTTCCTCTGATACATAATCTCTGATGCTGGGTTGCAGATGGATCCTGAAAAATCGAATGCAGTAATGGACTGGCCCCGCCCACAGGGTGTTCTTGCTATACAGTGCTTTCTTCGATTTGCCAATTTCTATCATCAGTTTATCCCGAATTTTTCATCTCTTACATCTCCAATCTCCGGGGGGTGGGGGGGGGGGGGGGGGGGGGTGGGGGTCGCACAGCTTGGGGGCACAACTCCAAACTTGCTGGTCACTCAGGGATCCGCAAGACCACAGAACTTTTGTCTCGCCACTTCTGGTGGCCCACACTGTCTAAGGATTTGCATGATTATGTGTCTACCTGCACTGTCTGTGCTCAGAATAAAGTCTCCAGGACCAAACCACCCAGGCTGTTGTTACCCCTTCCAGTTCCTGATGCTCCATGGCAACACATTGCCATTGACTTTTTTATTGATCTGCCCTCTTCTCCCAGATGTACAGCTATCTGGGTGGTGGTGGACTGCTTCTCCAAGGTGGCGCACTTCGTTCCTTTGGTCTTCGCTCAGCTGCTAAACTTGCTAAGCTGTTCGTGAGACACATATTCCACTTGCATGGTCTACCTTGGCATATTGTTTCAGATCGAGGAGTCCAGTTTACCTCTAAGCTCTGGAAAGCTCTTTGCCGGCTGCTTGAAATTGAGCTGGACTTCTCTTCTGGTTACCATCCACAGACCAACAGGAAAGTAGAGCGGGTCAATCAAATATTAGAGAACTATCTCTGGCATTTTGTTTCAGACCAACACGACAACTAGGTACAATTGCTACCTTGGGCTGAATTCTCATATAACAACCACTCTAGTGAGTCTACTGCATCCTCTCCATTCTTTGTCGTTTATGGACAACACCCTCGTACTCCTCTTCCTATTCCTACATCAGCTGCGGATTCCTTTTTTATGGATTTTTTGAGGACTGTATCAACAAAGCGGTGACCCTCATGAAAATGAATGCTGACAAGTGAAGAAGACAACCGCCTCAATTCTCGTCTGGAGATAAAGTATGGCTCTCCTCTAAAAACATCCGCTTAAGGGTTCCCAGTTGCAAGTTTGCGCCTAGATTCCTTGGACTCTTTGAAGTATTGAGGAGGATCAACGAAGTGACATACAAGCTACGTCTGCCTCTCTGCGTATTCCTAATGCCTTCCACGTGTCCTTGCTAAAACCAGTAGTCCTTAATTGCTTCTCGGTGTCTCCTTCTACTCCATCTCCGATTTCTGAAGATTCTGATGAGACATTTGAGGTCAAAGACATCCTGGACATCAAGAAAAGTGGCAAGAAGACCTACTATCTTGTGGACTGGAAGGGCTTTGGTCTTGAGGAGAGGTTTTGGGAACCAGAGGAGAACATTCATGCTTCAACCCTGATTCAAAAGTTTCTGTCTTGTTGTGGGCTCTAGGAGAGGGGGAGGGGTAAGGGGGGGTACTGTAATAGCTGCTGCTGTGCGCCACTGTTCCCCTGCTTACCGCTGTGGTTCCGGGCGCCGTGTTCAGCAGTGATCTACGGCTGGTGCTTCCCATTTCACAGCTGCAGTCCTGGGCCCTGTTTGTGTGGGTGCTGTTGTTCCTGATCTGCTTTACAGTTTGCTCTCAGCCTTGGCCACAGCATGCTTACTGTTTGTTTCTGCTGCACTTCCTTAAGTGCCGGCACGCGTCACTTCCTTGTGCTCTGCTAAGGCTCCTGATAACCACTTGTGTTCCTGTGTTTCTGACTTCTATTTGTGCTATTAGATGCTGATACCCATCTGATCCCTGTCTGCTAGCCTTGATTCTCCTGTTGCCAACCCAGATGGCCTGACCTGTGCCACCTGCCCTGACCTGGCACCTTCTGGTCTGCCTGGACCAGCTGCCTCATGTGCCTATACTCCTCAAGAGGTAGCGACCTGGTTTTCCCCTTGGGAAAGTCTATCCCTACCATCAGGGGTGCTGTGAAGAATTTTATGGGTTCACTTAGACAACACCATTAGAGGAGGTAGGACACATGGCACAGTGGGTTCATACCCGCTGGTTCATGACAAACAGTGGCACTATGTGCCTATACACCATGATCCTGCAGACCACGCGACTAGATCTGTTGCAGTGAGCTACCTTAAGGACACAACAGGGTTTACAGGTTCTGCATTCCTGTACTGTTCAATGTCTTGTACTATCGGATCCGACACGTTCGAATCGGTAGACCCAGATGCCGATGAAGAAATCCGACTGGAGGTATCTGTTCCACGTACAGTGACTTCGGACCACCAACTCAAACCCCATCGTTTCAACAGGTTCTCCACCTGGATGTTGCTCGTTTGTGCTACAGCCTGTGTGGTTCATATAGCTCAGTCTTACAAGTTGACATTACCTGTGAGCCAGAAGCCCAGCAAAGGTTGGCATCACTGCAAACACGTCTTTAAAACACTGCTAACCTGGAAAAGTCCAAAAACATAATAATTCACACTATACAACATGAATGTCATGCTAAGGAAATAGACTACCTCAGCAAAGGTCAAACAGTCTCTAAGAATAGCGCTTTGATAAAGCCCATCATTGCCGAAAATGGGTTACTAAGAATAAAGGACCTAGTAGTGGTGTCTGTTGAGACCAAATGGGGAGTTTTCTGCCTAACAGAGTTTGAGAATCATTACAGCTCTTGTGATTAGTGCGGTTATCACAAATCAGCAGAGCTGTCCTATGCATGTCTCCTTCTCAAACTCCACCATCCTGGTAAAAGCATGTCTGGTGAGAGATCTCCTTTGTTTCATGGATAGTATGTTATGCAGAGCTGTTCAGTCAGTTGTAATTGTTACTCTGGAAGTTGTTACTACTGTCCGTTAGACATGTAGTCCTAAGTTAGGCAACGATTTTACCATGTGCTTCAGTGTTATGCAAATGTTACAGTACATGCTATTCTATACGTTATACTTATACTTGCTATTTGTATTCTTGTAGTTTTACCAAACAATCCTGTTTTGCCAATCAACAATCCTGTGTTACCAATAAACAAGTTAGACTACAACGAACAGTCCTCTTATTTGGAAGACAGGAATAGTTTATGCTGAATGTCAGACTGCACACTGTGTGAACGTGATGTGGCTAAAACACTTTGCATTCAATCTGGTTTTATGCTCTTCCCACATGCCACAGATTATAGCTAGTTGCTTGAAAATGTGATCATCTGGAGAATTAATTTCTGCTACATCCTTGATTTGTATAACTTTATGGCTTGTACTTTTTGGTGTTGCAATTTCAGTGTTTAAAAAGTGTAAAAAAGAGGTCGAGAAAAAGCTTGAAAAAAGGTCGAAAAAATGTTGTGCCAGCAAACTGTCGTGAATAAAGATAAATGAGGTAGACCTGTAATGAAACCTCCTTCCTGCCCTCACCACTCCCGCTTTTATCGCTAGTTCTAAAAAATGTTATAATGGGGGAAAAGTCACAGATTTTGCTGCAAATATGGTTTGTGCCAAAATCTGTGATTTGTTTACTCCACAAATGTGGCATAAATAGAATAGTAAATGTCCCCCATGAGACTTTAGAGATAATTGTTTGATGCTTAGGTAAACTTCATGAATATTCCAATATTTGTCGACATCTTTAACATATGCAATGATTTCCAATTCCTTAGGGAACGATAATTGTAGCTAACCTGGTCTCTGTTCACATGGACCCCAAACAGTGGAAATTCCCAGATACGTTCAATCCATCAAACTTTTTGGATGAAGATGGAAATTTTCAGGGCAACGAAGCATTCCTACCATTTTCTGCAGGTAACATACCGGTAATACTGTCTTAAAAAAAATGTCTATGGGATATAGTTTCTAAATGCTAGTTACATCCATAAGCTTTGGCATACAGCATACAGCGATACAACACTAACTGCCCTCGTTGAAGCATTGCTTCTAGAGGAGACCATCTGTACATACAGCGCCTGGTGGAGCCTATGTGGTAGTCTTGATTGTGTCTTCACTGTACATGAATCCTAAGTCCTACAAACTAAATACAGACTGCTATCATCTTAAATAATGTCTCCTTTTTCTGAATCACAATAGCTTTACAGTTACCAAGACAAGGTTATTGGTGATTAAGTTAAGCTGATCTTAGCTTTTTATTAATCATATTCATCCCATCTGTTGACAGGCCATCGTGTTTGTTTGGGAGAACAATTAGCCAGAATGGAGCTCTTTATATTCATCACCACCCTCCTTAAGATATTAAGCTTTCATCTTCCCCAAGGAGTGACTGAAGTTAACATGAATGGAATTTTTGGAACTGCATTAAAACCACATCCCTATGAAATCTGTGCTATCCCCCGTTAGATTTTATTTTTCCTGTGGAATTTTTTAGTCATGTTCTCATGTCATAGAAAGCACATTCTATCCAATTAGTAGTTTAGCCCAAAACAATGTATTACCTGTAAATGCACACCATTCAGCCATTATTAGCCTAATATTCTGTAGTTCTTCCTTGTACTGCAAAAACAGCTCTGCGTCTCTGAACGATTAATGGGTTAGTCCAGGATTTTAATATTGATAGACTATTCACAGGACTGACCTGTATGGTTGTGAGTAAAGCGCTAGCACTGATACATAAACTTCCTTTTCTGCTTCAGCAATCTCTTTGTGTGTGCCTCACTTATTTCCTACTCATTCTCCCTCCTCTCCATAGGCTTGTATTGACATCTGTAATCTGATTCTTCAGTTAGCTGCTCTGTCCAGAATGGCTTCAAGCAAATTTTCAAAGAGAAAAGCATTTAGCAAGCAGGAGAACTAGACCTTTCTCTCTGATAAGATATATTACAAAGTTTCTTGGTTACATGTTCTATCGATTTATGCAAAGTTGTGTGAAAAGTCATGTCTGGTTATTGAATGATATAATAATTAGCATTTAATTCATCTTCCTCTCCTGCTACCATCTTGTGCTGTTACTGCCCATTTTGTTGCCCCCCACCTCCCCACTTTGTGACTGGGCCACTATGTTGAATCATCATGTCATTGCCACCCTCCCCACTCTGTGACTGGGGCCACTGTGTTGACTCCTCATGCTGTTGTCACACTCACCACTCTGTGACTGGGCCACTGTGTGGACTCCTCATGCTGTTGTCACACTCACCACTCTGTGACTGGGCCACTGTGTGGACTCTTCATGCTGCTGCCACCCTCATCAGTCTGATCTGAGGACAGCAGTGTCCCTGTTTTGTTGACATCACAGTTTATTTTTCTGCTCGTCTGATCCATCAGAAGAACTGAAAAATGGAAAACAATTGATTCTGTCTTTGGAGCATCTATAAGTACTCTATCACAGGGTCAGTATTTTGCATCAGGATTTGATCATGATTTGGAAGCCAAACGCAGGAGTGGGTTCAAAACACAGAAGACATTCAAATATTTCCTTTACATGTCATGTCTGTTTTGGACCCACTCCTATTTTTGCATTACCAATACTGATCAATTACTGACAAAATACTGACCGTGTGAAGGCGGATACTCAAAAGACAGGATCAGTTAGTTTTTTTGTTTGTTTGTTCCTCTAACAGATCAGAAGTTACAGTGACGTCAACACAAATTTACTGCTGACTCCCTCCCCACTCTGTAATGGGGTCACCACTAGAACAGGTTCTCTAGCAAGCTATGTGGTATAAAATGAGTGGGTAACACAATATCTTATCTATCAAATCAATGTGGACACCCCACAAACTATTTAGTAGAATCAGTGGCTAGCAGGTTAACTAGCAATCTATATGGAAACAGCATATAGTGTAAAATTAGACCGCTCTTTCACTCTATAGTAGAATCTTGGACCACTGCATGTAAAGTACATTATACCTGATGCAAATATTGACCTGTAAGGCTACTTTCACACTCGCGTTTTGTGCGGATCTGTCATGGACGGATCCGTTCAGATAATACAACCGTCTGCATCCGTTCAGAACGGATCCATTTCTATTATCTTTAACATAGCCAAGACGGATCCATCTTGAACACCATTGAAAGTAAATGGAAGACAGATCCGTTTTCTATTGTGCCAGATTGTGTCAGTGAAAACTGATCCATCCCCATTGACTTACATTGTGTGCCAGGACGGATCCGTTTGGCTCAGTTTCATCAGACGGACACCAAAACACTGAAAGCAGCGTTTTTGTGTCCGTCTCCAAAGCAAATGGAGACTGAACTGATGCAAAATGATGCATTCTGAGCGGATCCTTTTCCATTCAGAATGCATTAGAATGCAAAGTGATCCGTTTTGGATCGCTTGTGAGAGCGCTGAACGGATCTCACAAACAGAAAGCCAAAACGCGAGTGTGAAAGTAGACTAAGGCTGAGTTCACACTTCAGTTATTTGGTCAGTTAATTCCAGCAGTTACTGTATGGTGAGCCAAAATCAGGAGCCAATCCTACTTGCAGAAAAGGTATCATAAAAAGATCTGCATCTGTTCTTTGTTTTGGACCTGTAACTGACCAAATAAGTGTGAACTAAGCCTAATAGTGATGCACGCTGATGTGCACATCCATATACTTACTGTATGTGACCTGCCTGTCATACTGACACACAGTAGGTGTTTCACTACCAGAAAGGACTAGCTATGCATGTTGCTGCGATGCACAGTGAAGTACACTGACATACACTCTCCCTGCAGAGTATTTTCAGTATTTTTCTTTTCTTAATTCCTGGAGAACCCAGTATATACAGGAGTAAGTGAATGTTAATAATATCATAAGTGATAGCCAGCACGGGTTTACCAAGGACAGAAGTTGTCACTCTAACCTTAACTCAACATGGAGAAAGCTGACTTATCTATTACAGTTATTAGCATGACACTTTCTCTAGTCTCACAGGTCTGCTGCCTGGGGAAAACATTTGATTCTGCCCTGTCCTTTAAGCCACACATCTAAACCCTCACCTCTACCTGCCGCTTTCAACTCAACAATATCTCTTGTCAGGGCTTTTTTTCTGGCGGAACGCACCGGCACGGCGTTCCGCCACCTTTTGACATCGCAGCCTGCGATGTATCAGCGGGGAGGGACTGGGAGGAGGAGCTGGGGGCCGGTGCGTTCACCGTGATCCGGCCCCGCCGCTCCAGTACAGTTATAAAATGTGTAATTCAATTAATAATGATTTATGCTGCCCCCTCTGTAGTATAACATTCAATATATCCTACTCACAGGGCTACTGTTAAATCGTAATGCAGGCCGGCCGGGCAGACGAGCGGCAGCGTGACTGACTGACGTCACGTGCCTGCCCGGCCTACTTTATGAATGAAGCCGGCGACGCAGGCACGTGATGTCAGTCAGTCATGCTGCCGCTTGTCTGCCCGGCCGGCCTGCATTACGATATAACAGTAGCCCTGTGAGTAGGATATATTGAATGTTCTACTACAGAGGGGGCAGCATAAATCATTATTAATTGAATTACACATTTTATAACTGTACTGGAGCGGCAATGGGGGGGTCTGTGGATGACACTGTTAAGGAGTGGGGGGGTCTGTGGATGGCACTGTTAAGGGGGGGGTCTGTGGATGGCACTGTTATGGGGTGGGTGGGGTCTGTGGATGGCACTGTTATGGGGTGGGTGGGGTCTGTGGATGGCACTGTTATGGGGTGGGTGGGTGGGGTCTGTGGATGGCACTGTTATAGGATGGGGGATCTGTGAATGCCATCCACAGATCCCCCATAACAGTGTCCTCCACAGATCCTCCACCCCATAACAGTGCCATCCCCAGATCCCCCATTAACAGTGCCATCCCCAGATCCCCCGTTAACAGTGCCATCCCCATCTGGGGGGTTTCTTTGCTGGGCTGTACTTTTATAACCCCCCCCAAATTCTACTTGCATCCCTGTTCTCTAAAGGGGCGGTTTTAGGGGGCCGTCCTAGGGGTGGGTAGGGGCGTGGCCAGGGGAGGGGGGGGGTGAGTTCTACCACCTTTTCTCTGAGAAAAAAAGCCCTGTCTCTTGTATTAACTCCTTCCTCACCCCTAGTACTGGTGCATGACTGTGTTATCTCCCACCTGGACTACTGCAACAATCTCCTCTGTGGCCTCCCATCCAGCACTCTCACACCCCTCCAATCTATTCTCAACTCTGCTGCCCAGTTAATCTATCTCTCCTGTCATTTTTTCCTCTGCTTCCCATCTCGCCAAGCCCTTTATTACCCAGCAAATTCAGATTAAAATACTAACAAATACATATAAGGCTGTCCACAACCTGTCCCATCTTTACATTTCCAGTGCGAGTAATACTTGGAGAGTCATTTGTATAGAAGGATTTGAGTGTATATGTAGATCATATTAAATAACAGCAGGTAATATCAGTCAGCTAATTCTAAGGCTAGCATGATTTTCTTCTATATTAAAAAAGGCATGGACAGGGATGTAATATTACTACTTCACAAAGCTTTGGTGCAGCCTCATCTGGAGTATGCAGTTCAGTTCTGGGCACCAGTCCATAGGATAGATGCCCTGGAGCTGGAAAAAGTACAAAGGAGAGCGACTAAATTAATAAGGGGCATGGAGAGTCTTACCAGTAAAAATTCAAAAAAATAATCAAATTAATTAAGGCTTGAGAAGAAGTGTCTAAGGGGGCCGTCCAAAAAATGTGGTGAAAAGATGTTCGATGTAAAATCCCCTCAAATGACAAGGGGCACTGCTTCTGGAGAAGAAGTTCTGTCTTCAGAGGCATCAATGCTTCTTTACTGTAAGAACTGTAAATCTGTGAAATAGTCTACCCCAGGACGTGGTCATCACAGCAGGAACAGTGGACAGTTTAAAAAAAAGGCTTAGATGAATTCTAAAAATTAAATAACATTAATGCTTATGAAAATGTGTAGAAATCTGTGTCTCACTCCTCTTTTCTAAAATTCACATCCTCGCCTATATCTTGGCTAAATTTGATGGATTTACGTTCATCCACATTAACTATATATATATATATATATATATATATATATATGGTTATATGCTCTCTCTCTCTAGACTATTTCATTTAATCTTTGTGTGTGAGGTTAAAATATATCCCCCATAACAGTGACCTCTACAGTACCCCTCCCCCTTAATAGTGACCTCCACAGCAGCCCATCCCATTAGTTTTGACCTCCATAGCAGCCTGCCCCCTTAACAGTGGCCTCCACAGTGCCCCACCCCATTAACTGTGACCTTCACAGCCCCCCACCCCCATAACAGTGTTCTTCACAGCGGTCCCTCCCCTTAACACTGACTCTCAACAGCACCCCACCACTTAACATTGCCCTCCACAGCATCTTACCCCCTTAACTATGATCTTCACAGTAGCCCGCCCACTTAACAGTGACCTCCACAGAGGCCCACCCCTTTAACAATTACATCCACAGCACTTCACCCCCTTAACAGTGACCTCCACAGTGGCCCGCCTCTTAACAGTGACCTCCACAGAACCCTAACCCTTAACTATGACCTCCACAGTTTCCTGCCCCTTTATACTGACCTACACAGTGGCCTGCCCCTTAATATTGACCTCCATATTTGCCCACCCACTTAACAGTCACCCCACATTACCCGATCTTCTTAAAAGTAACTTCTACAGTGCCCCATCCCCATAACAGTGACCTGCACAGTGGCCCACCCCCTTAACAGTGACCTTCACAGAGCTTGCCCCCTTAGCAGTGAACTGCAAAGTGATCCACCCCTTTAACAGTGCTCTTCACAGAGTCCACCCCTTAACAGTGACCTCTATAGCACCTCACACCCTTAACATTGTTAAAGATGCCCTTAAAAGGGCTGATCACGTTTCATCTACTGCTCCAAATTAATAGTAGCCCAACGGTTTTACGTGAACGGAAGAAAAAAACTGTGACACACACACTGGGGTCAAAGCAAATTCTTGTTTATTATAGGAAGTACAGAAGTTTATATAGACATCAGAGAGGCATTCCCCCTGAGGCTCGTGGCATTGTTACATTGGCTGAAATTTGAAAATAAAAAAAAAGAGATAACACTTGGCATCTGCGCATCTGGTCCGCCAGCCAGGACTAATTTACCTGTCACCTCCTAAGGGGAGATCACTTAAGATGCCCCAGTTCAGGTCCTGCAGGTCTACCGCCTCCTAAGGGGATATCTTGCAAGATGCCCCAGTCCAGGTCCAGCAGAAATCAACGGTAGCCCCCCGCCCCCCCCCCCCCCCCCCGCCAGAATGATGACCAGAATTTTCTCACCTTGTCTCTGGGGCTGCAGTCCTCGACCTCAAGCGTGGTCCACCGTGCTCTGGGAACCACAAACTTCGGCTAGCGACGTTACTTCTCCTGAGTTGGGAACCAACTGTTAAAGATGCCCTTAATCAGGGCTGATAACGTTTGCTTTACTGCTCCAAATTAGTAGTAACTCAAGGGTTTTACGTGCACGGAAGAAAATAATTGTGACACACACTGGGGTCAAAGCAAATTCTTGTTTATTACAGGAAATACAGCAGTTTATATAGACATCAGAGAGGCATTCCCCCTCAGGCTCGTGGCATTGTTACATTGGCTGAAATATGAAAATAAGAAAAGAGATAACACTAGGCACCTGCGCAGTGTGCATCGTTTTACTAACTCTGGTATGTGAACTATGTAACTATCTAACTATAGGGGCCATCCTGTAATGGAGTCTTCACTAACAGCAGAAAAGCATATATGATGTAGTAAGGAGGTGTGTCATCTTCAGTAGGTTGAAACCTTTGTGCTTTGGAGAGGATAAGGTGCTGTCTGAGAGTTGGAGTATGTGGGAGCTTTCTTAGCTGATTCAAAGAATGATGGCCACATCTCTATCAGTCCCCCTTGGACCTCATTCTTTCCCTAATGAAAACCTAGCAAATCTGTCCCAGTGCTCCAACATCCTCTTCACCAGCTTCCATGACAACCTACCCTAGTGTATAGGCTCCCATGACACTGGACCTGAGCAAGGGGAACTCAGATGTCTGTCCCTATGGTTGATGATCTCCAGGTGGTGTTGTAGGTAAGAGCGGGACCAACAGAACAAAGTTGACCTTGTCTCACATCCTCACGGAGGTCTCCCATGAGCATCTCCGGGTTAGCCTCAGCTACAACTTTGAACAATAAGCTCCTAATGCAGGGGATGACACAACAAACAATTAATAGAAATAGCAGAATTAAGGATAAAATTCAGGAATAGGAAGTAAGCCCTTTTAGGGCATTCATGACCTGGCCATTGATTATTGTAAACATAAGAACTATTCATGCTGAGAATCCTTCAGCAATACTATTAATGGATCACTGGGCTAGAAGTATCGGACTAAAACAACTTTGTTCTTCCTTTTGCACAACTCTTCCCCAGCCCAGAAACTTATTTTTACTATCTCAATAAGAATCCATATTCTTTTAGTCAGGATCAGCAGTCACACAAGGGGGAACAAGAAACATCCTTTCAAGTCTCCCGACTCAACACTTTCTTGAAATGACTTGAATTAGGCTTTCCTTCAAGCTTTACTGATGTGCTTGTGGTCAACACTTGAAATGGACCATCAAACCAGGACTTTTCTAACGTGTCTTTTTACCACCACTCAATCTCCAGACACAAGTGGGTGGGTTTCTGGTACGTTATCAATATCTGGAAGTGAAGCAAAAACTTGAGAATGTATTTTAGTCAAATGCTTGTGCAAACGGATCACATAATCTGTCAGACAACCATGCTGCATCTGGAGCCACTGTGGGAAATACAATCCTGTCCTAAGGCCTGACCCACAAAGGACCTTATAGGGACTAAGGCGAGTCTCACGGTTAGGGGTATAGCTTACTGAAAAGACGGCTACCAGCAAGCACTCTGCTCATGGCTTACCAGTCTCTGCCATGGCTTTTTTAATCTTTACTTTTTTTTTTTTTTTTTATCTTTACCTTTAGTATCCCGTTCAGTTCCTTTTTTCCCTAATCTACCGCTGCTTTGTGGATGGTCAAAGCATGTAAGGCATGTTCTACACCCAAAACCTTCATTATCTTCTGCATCACTTCACCTGTGAAGTGAACACCTCTGTCACTTTCAATGATCTCATGTACCCCATACCTGCATACAACTTTGGCCATAATCTTCTACCAGCTATTCTTCTGGCCATCCTGAAAACAAGTCATCAGACACCAATACATATTCATACACGCCCACCTTGGGTATTTAAATGTAGTCTGCAAGCGTTGAAACAGATACAAAGGGCAAGACGGGTGTTTCTGGGGTACCTTAACAACCTTGTCTCACGTTGTTCTGGGCAAAAATCATACATCCTTGAGTATATCTAACTGCTACAGTGCTAAATCCTGGGGCGTACCATGCGATATGTACTAAATCACACACAGCAGATTCTGACTGGTGTGTCACTCCATCGGTTGCCTGTGCCATCGTGGATTAGAGGGATCTGGGAAGGCAGAGTTTACCTTAGAACTGTGTTAGGCCTTCCTCATTTGTAGTCCCCCCTTTTCCATCCACCAGTCCCTTTCCTCCTTCCCCACGTGGTTCTGTAAGGTCTTAAGAACTTCCAGTGAGACAGGAGGAGTTATTTCAGGGACCTGAGCTGTGGCCACTTAACCTCTTACGGACACAGGGCGTACTTGTACACCCTGATGTCCGAGTCCATAAGGACACAGGGCATACAGGAACGCCCTGTGTATTTCCGATCACCGCCGTGCGGCGTGCGGTGATCGGAACGGGGTGCCTGCTGAAATCATTCAACAGGCACCCTGTGACAATGCCGAGGGGGGTCCTGTGACCCCCCCATATTGGCGATCTCTGTGGATTAACCCCTCCTAAGCCGCGGTCCGCGCTGACCACGACATAGAAGTTGTTTGTGGTTGAGGGAGCGCATCAAGTCCCCGCGCTGCTGTGGCAGGGACTCGATGCGTAATAAGGCAGCCCGATGCCATGCAGAGGCTGCCCAATGCCTTGCACGGCATCGGGAACTGCCTTCTACAGGTGCCAAGGAGATCAGATTTTTAAAAAATTGCCTGGTCCTTAAGGTGAAAATGAGCCCAGTCCTTAAGGGGTTAAAGCAAGGGTCTGCATAGGCAATTTGGCAGCCATTTTTGCTGCCTGATCTGCCTTGGCTTTTCCCTTTGTCTCCTCTGAGTCTGTTTTACAGTAACCTTTGTTTTTTATCACCGCCACTCAAGTTGGCGACATGAGGGCTTCTATAAGAGACCTCACTGCTTCCCCATTTTAATGGGTTTACCGAAAGCGGTCAGGAAGTCTCTGACTTTCCAAATGGGCCCATAGTCATGGGCTGTACCTGGATTCAGCATAAATGTTGGCTGCTTTTCCATCTGCATATCTGCAAGCCATCTCCAGAGCCCTTAGCTCTGCTTCTTGGGCAGACATGTGTGGTGGTAAGGACTCTGCTTTTTAGTGTCATGTTTAATCACCACTGCCCAACCTGTGTAGTAACTGCCATCCTGGCCATACCTCAATCCATCCACAAAGAGCACAAGATCTTAATTATCTAATAGCTTATTTACCAAATCCCGATGTCCCTTGTGACATTTATCTGAAAACAGTCATGAGACTCTTTCTCTGCATCTGGAAGTCTGGAAAAAAAGTGCCCTAACTTTTCCCTCCCCGCTTTCTCCAGAGGCAACAGGGTGGCTGGATCCAAAATATTACCTCTATGGACATTTCAGGCGTCATAAGAATACCCTTTGTCAACGAAAACACGTTACATTAATCAAATAAAGTGGATGATCATACATCAACACAATAATATCCCTGATAGGCACAATATTTTTATTAATAGATTGATGGAAAAAGTTACAATAGCTGGAATTCTGTGATAGAGAAACAATTCTATAAAGATAATATTATCTAGAATGGTCCCATATATTAGTAATTAGGACAAATAATTAGAGTTGAGCGGACACCTGAATGTTTGGGTTTGATGGGTTCGGCCGAACTTCACAAAAAAGTTTGAGTTCGGGACCCGAACTTGACCCCAAACCTGAACCGCATTGAAGTCAATGGGGACCCGAACTTTTGAGCACTAAAATGGCTGTAAAAATGTCATGGAAAGGGATAGAGGGCTGCAAATACCATCAAAATGCGGTTAAGAGCATGGCAAGTGCTCTGCAAACAAAAGTGGATAGGGAAATGACTTTAAATAACATAAAATATGTAAAAATAAAAAATTATAATCGTGATCTAGGAGGACGAGGTCCATATGGAGTAGGAGGTTGAGAAGGCGGTGGATGTGGCGGTGTAGGTGGAAGCGGAGGTGGAGGAGGTAGCCTACACAGTTTTTTTGTTTAAATGTATTTTTATTTTTTTTAATTAGGATACACCCCAAAATATTGGGAAATATAACATAGTAACATAGTACATAAGGCCGAAAAAAGACATTTGTCCATCCAGTTTGGCCTGTCATCCTGCAAGTTGATCCAGAGGAAGGCAAAAAAACAAAAAACTGTGAGGTAGAAGCAAATTTTCCCCACTTTAGGGGAAGAAAAAATTCCTTCCCGACTCCAATCAGGCAATCAGAATAACTCCCTTGATCAACGACCCCTCTCTAGTAGCTATATAGTAGCTATATAACCTGTGATAACCCCCTCCAGTTGTGCTAAACACACGTTCAGATAATACACTGGCTGCAGGGCAGGCCAGCACCTCCAAGGGCAAGCTCAGGCCATGTGCCCAATTTGGAAACCCAGAAGTTGCAGGGGGCAGACACATCAGTCAGTTCGTGTAGGAGTGTGCAAACATACTGCCCCACCAGGTGGCATGTCACCGTGATGTTCACGATCCAATTGGATATCTGCCCTATCAACTTTCGATGTTCTTTTCTGCACCTACCATGGTGATCACGGTTATCGGGGAATCAGGGTTCCACCCCAGAGCGGGAGTGTGAGAAAGAGAGGCCACATCCAAGGTAGATCAATGGATGAAATTTTATTGTGATCGAGCGGAAATGTGTGAGAAGCTATTAGAACAGAAGAATTTTGAGGAAATTAGGGGGCGTGCGGCAATTACCCACTCCCGACTCGGGGAGGTAGTGACGATAAATAACAATACAGGACTCTTAAGATACCCTATTATTGGAATGATTAATAAAAGATTATAGGGAGTGTCACTGTGGTATTTTGGATTTGGAAACATTAGCCAGGAAAGGCCCTGCTGCGTCTTTGTTGACTCTAGATAACTTCTGCCTGATCGCACGTCCCTGTGACGTCCACCATCCATTTGGATATCTTCTATCAACTTTCGATGTTTTGTTTCTGAGCCTACCATGTTGATCACGGTTATCGGAGAATCAGGGTTCCACGCCGGAGAGGGAGCGTGAGAAAGAGAGACCACATCCAAGGGAGGTTAATTGTTTCAAATTAAATATGATAGAGTGGAAATATGGGACAAAGTATTAAAGCGCAAATGTGGGACAACTTGTTAAAGTTTAAGCATTGAATGAAAGGAGGTGGCGCGCATCAATTAATGAACAATTTATTACATTTTATTCCCTGTCAACTATGCAGAGCAGGGGTTTCTATCCGGCAAAATATCAAAAATGTCACCTGACAATGTAACAGATGATCTTTTTAAATGTATGTTCCTGTCATCAATGCAGAGGTGCCCCAGTGACATCCACCATACATTTGGATATCTTCTCTATCAACTTTCGATGTTCTTTTCTGAGCTTACCATGTTATCGTCGAATCAGGGTTCTACGCCGGAGAGGAAGTGTGAGAAAGAGAGACCACATCCAAGGGACATACAAGTATAAATTGTTTTGGGGGATGGAGCAGAATTATGGGAAAAGTTAAATTATTGAAGCGCAAATGTGGGACAAATTAGTAAAGCGCAATTGTGGGAAAAATTATTGAGGCGCAAATGTGGTACAGCTTGTTAAAGTTTAAGCATTGAATGAAAGGAGGTGGTATGCATCAATTAATGACGTTTTTCCTGAAATTGTATTCCCTGTCACCTATACAGAGCAGGGGTTTATTCACGTCCAAAATTGTAAATGTTCTGTCCCCACATGAAGGCGAATGAAGGTGCAACTGATAATAACTTTGTGACTGTCCTACCTTCGTATCCAAGCAGTGGAGCAGACCGGACCGGCAGATGCTCAGGTTAGATGGATCCAGACGTAGACATGAGGATGCAATCAAACGTGGGTTTATTTGATCCAAGGCAGCAACATACGGTTATGCAATAAAGGAATGCAGTAGCAGTGTAGATGCTGTGATGTGGATGTCTTTCCTGAGGCTAACTGCTGAGGCAACTGCTGGTCAAAAACTGATGCCTTCACAAGCCAAGGTGTAAGTCTCCAGTCACAAAGGAGTGCAGCACTGAAAAATGGCTACAGGAAGTGACAAGGACCAAGGCTGCTAAAACCACGCCCAGCAGAGAAAAACTTTATAGACAAGGAACAAGGCGTGCAGCATACCAATTCCGGCCAGCAGATGGCAGCAGAGAACAATACATTGGTAACAACATAGGGAAAGAAGATATAATAATACAGTGCAGGAATTCAATTTGAAAAGAACAGCATAGTAAAATGTCAACCCAATAATGTAACAGAAAAATTACAGAAATTTATTAACCTGTCTACTTGGTAGAGCAGGGGTCTATGACAGAAAAAAGTTGTTTATTGTCACCGAAAATAGGTAAAAGAGGGGTATATTAAACCCAAAAATTGGTTAATTTCACCCGAAAATGTAACTGACAATTTTTTTTCCTTTTTAACCTGTCTAATAGGTATAGCAGTGGTATATCACACCCAAAAAGTGGTGAATTTCACCCGAAAATGTAACTGCCAAATTATTATTTTTTTAACCTGTCTACTAGGTATAGCAGTGGTACGTCACACCCAAAAATTGGTGAATTTCACCCAAAGATGTAAGTGACAAATTTTTTATATATTTTTTTCCTGTCTACCAGGTATAGCAGTAGTACATCACACTCATAAATTGGTGAATTTCACCCGAAAATGTAACTGACAAATGTTTATTTTATTTTTTACCTGTCTACTAGGTATAGCAGTGGTACATCACACCCATAAATTGGTGAATCTCACACGAAATTATAACAGACAAAGTAGTGAAATGACATAAAATAAAATAAAATACGTACAAATTAAAAAAAAAATTGATTTATGAGGTGGAGTTCCATATGGAGTTTGAGGAGGCGGTGGACGTAACGGTGTAGGTGGAAGTGGTGGTGGAGGAGGACGAGGTAGCCAACACTGGTTTTTGGTTTTAATTTATAATTTTTTTTTAATTAGAGTACACTCCAAAAGAATGTGAAAAATCCAAAATACAAGAATGAGCAATTGTGCTGCAGTATAACAATGGTTTGTTAAGGCTGGTATACATGTCTATTCTGCACAAGGTATGGACAAGTCCTGTGGGATCCATGCCTGGTTCATTTTAATGAACGTGAGCTTGTCCACATTGGCTGTGGACAGGCGGCTGCGCTTGTCTGTGATAACGCCCCCTGCCGTGCTAAACACACGTTCAGATAATACACTGGCTGCAGGGCAGGCCAGCACCTCCAAGGTGTAAAGGGCAAGCTCAGGCCATGTGCCCAATTTGGAGACCCAGAAGTTGAAGGGGGCAGGCCCGTCATTCAGTACGTGTAGGCGTGTCCACACATACTGCTCCACCATGTTGGTGAAGTGCTGCCTCCTGCTAAGACGTTCCATATCAGTTGGTGGTGCTGGTTGTTATGGCGTGCTGACAAAGCTTTTCCACATTTTGGTCATGCTAACCCTGCCTTCTGAGGTGCTGGCGGTGCCCCAGCTGCGTTGGCGACCTCTTCCTCTGCCTTCGCCTTGTGCTTCCACTGTGCCGCCGCTGTCAGGTGGAAATGCCACCAGCAGCGCATCTACCAGCGTGCGCTTGTACTTGCGCATCTTATGATCATGCTCCAGTGAGGGAACTAAGGATGGTACGTTGTCCTTGTAACGGGGATCCGGCAGAGTGGCCACCCAGTAATCAGCACAAGTTAGAATGTGGGCAACTCGGCGGTCGTTGCGGAGACACTGCAGCATGTAATCGCTCATGTGTGCCAGGCTGCCTAGAGGCAACGAAAAGCTGTCCTCGGTGGGAGGTGTATTGTCTGTGTCCTCTGTATCCCCCCAGCCACGCACCAGTGATGGCCATGAGCTGGTCTGGGTGCCACCCTGCTGTGAACATGGTTCCTCCTCCTCCATCTCCTCCCCCTCATCCTCCACCTCGTCATCCTCCAGAACTGTGCCCTGGCTGGACAATTTTGTACCTGGCGTTTGTGGGTGCAGGAACCCGCCCTCGGAGCCACTTGCGAATGAATGGCCAGAAACCCTATGAAATAATCCCTCTTCCTCCTCCTCCTCCTCCTGTGCCACATTCTCTTCCATCATCGCCAGCAAAAAAATTTCAAGGAGGCATAGAAGTGGGATAGTTATGCTGAGAGCAGCATTATCGGCACTGGCCATGTTTGTGGAGTACTCGAAACAGCGCAACAAGGACCACAGGTCTCGCATGGAGGCCCAGTCATTGGTGGTGAAGTGGTGCTGTTCCGCAGAGCGATTCACCCGTGTGTGCTGCAGCTGAAACTCCACTATCGCCTGCTGCTGCTAGCACAGTCTGGCCAGCATGTGCAAGGTGGAGTTCCACCTTGTGGGCACGTCGCATATAAGGCGGTGAGCGGGAAGGCCGAAGTTACGCTGCAGTGCTGATAGGCAAGCAGCAGCATGGTGAGAACGCTGAAAGCGCGCACAGACTGCCCGCACTTTATGCAGCAGCTCTGACATATCGGGGTAATTTTTAAGGAATCTCTGCACCACCAAATTCAGCACATGCGCCAGGCAAGGGATGTGCGTCAAACCGGCTAGTCCCAGAGCTGCTACGAGATTTTGACTATTATTGCACAGGGCAAGGGCTTGAGGCTCACTGGTACCAACCACTCATCGGTCTGTTGTTCAAGGCACGTCCACAGCTCCTGCGCGGTGTGGATTTTTCCCCCCAAATAGATACATTTTAAAACTGCCTGCTGTCGTTTACCCCTGGCTGTGCTGAAGTTAGTGGTGAAGATGTTACGCTGACCGGGTGAGGAGCTGGTAGAGGATGAGGAAGCGGAGTAGGAGGAGGAAGCAACAGGAGGCAAACTGAAACGCCTGCAATCCTCGGTGGTGGAAGGACATGCACCAAACTGCTATCCGCCTCAGGCCCAGCCACCACTGCATTTACCCAGTGTGCTGTTATGGAGATATAACGTCCCTGACCGTGCTTACTGGTCCACGTATCCGTAGTGAGGTGCACCTTGCCACAGATGGCGTTGCGCAGTGCACACCTGATTTTGTCCCCCACTTGGTTGTGCAGGGAAGGGATGGCTAGCCTGGAAAGGCCAGTAATTTAGAAATGCTGGCATTCAGGGCTAGGGATTGCGGGTGTGTAGGGGGGTACTTCCTCTTCCTATCCAGTGTTTGGGAGATGGAGAGCTGAACGTTTCCGTGGGACCCTGTGGAGATGCTTGGTGACCCAGGTGGTGGTGTTGCTGGCAGATCCTCTGTTTGCGGGGTGGCAGGTGGCACTGTCACTCCAGAGGTGGATGAAGAGGCTGAGACTGCAGAAGAAGAGGAAGCAGGAGGAGCCAGGTTTTTGAGGTGTCTACTCCACTGCAGCTCGTGCTTACCACTTAAATGCCTGGTCATGCAGGTTGTGCTCAGGTTGAGAACGTTTATGCCTTGCCTCAGGCTCTGATTGCACAGCGTGCAAACCACTCGTGTCTTGTCGTCAGCATATACAGTAGTCTGAAGAGCTGTCACGCTAGGGAACTCCTTGGAGCTGGCTTTGGTGTACTCGGTCTCTTGCTGTGGTGGGCAGTAGCAGGCGTACTGTCTAGAGGACAGCCTCTCCACTTTTGCACCCTGCTCCCTCTTCTGCTGTGCTGATGGCTCTGTGCGACCACCGCCTCTTTCTCCGGACTACATAGGTCACTCGCATGACCTTGATTCCATGTGGGGTCTAGGACCTCATCGTCCTCCGCAACATCTTCCACCCAGTCTTCACCCCCTGCCCTCCTTGTCGGTCTGCACACTTTTTAAACCCCCAGCAGTTGGCACCTGTGTTTCTTCATCATCCGAGATGTGCTCCCATGTACTCATCTTGAAACATAAGTGGTTGGGCATCGGTGCACTCAATCTCTTCCACTTCTGGGGCAGGGATAGGTGGATGGCCCTGGGAAACCCTGCTAACAGAGTCATCAAATAGTAGAAGAGACTACTGCATGACTTGGCGCTCAAAATGCTTGGTTGATTTGCAAGGGGGTGAGGTGAAAGACTGATGGACATCGGCTGCAGGTGCCAACTCTGATCTTTCAGCAGGAGACTGGGTGGGAGACAATGTGAAGGAACTGCAGGCACTGTCAGCAACCCAATCTACTATCGCCTGTACTTGTTCAGGCCTCACCATTCGTAGAGTCGCATTAGGCCCGACCAAAAACCGCTGCAGATTCTGTCGCCTACTCGCACCTGAGGAAAGGGGTTTCACTTGCGTGTGTAGCTGGCACAGATCGACCACGTCCTCTCCCTGCAACAGGAGCTCCACCAGCAGCACCATGACCTGGGCCATGTCCCTTATTTGATGCTCTCCTCATATTTCTCAAATTTAGGATCTTGCCCTAAATGGGTGTTTAATTAATAGCAGAATAGAATAACAGTATATAAAGGTTGGATCTCACACGTACAGATGCAGACTAGTCCGCAATTAAAGTTTTTTGCCCAAAATTGGTGTTTGTTTAATAACTGAATAGAACCACAGTATGTAAAGGGTGTATCTCACACGTCCTGATACAGCTTAGGCCGCAATTAAAGTTTGTTGACCAAAATGGCTGTTTTTCAATTAACTGAATAGAACTACAGTATGGATCTTGCCCTAAATGGGTGTTTAATTAATAGCAGAATAGAACGACAGTATATAAAGGGTGTATCTCACACGCCAAGATCCAGACTAGGCCGCAATTAAAGTTTTTGGCCAAAAATTTCTGTTTTTCAAATAACTGAATAGAACCTCAGTATCTAAAGTATGTATCTCACACGCCCTGATACAGACTAGGCCGCAATTAATGTTTTTTGCCCAAAATGGCAGTATTTTAAATATGACATATGCAGCAAAGGCTGCAAAATAAAGTTTTTTTTTTCCCAAAACAGGGGTTTGTTTAATAGCTGAATATGACAGCAGTATATAACACTTGAATTTTACAAGTGCTGATGCTGTAAGGGCAGAAAAATTTTGTATTTTGCCCAAAAAAGGGTGTTTTATTAATAGAAGAATATAACCACAGTATGTAAAGGGTGTATCTCACACGTACAGATCCAGACTAGGCCGCAATTTAAGTTTTTTGCTCAAACTGGGTGTTTGTTTAATAACAGAATATGACAGCAGTATCTAACCCTTGAATTTCACATGTGCTGATGCTGCAAGGGCAGAAAAATTTTGTATTTTGCCCAAAAAAGGGTGTTTTATTAATAGAAGAATATAACCACAGCATCTAAATGGTGTATCTCACACCGACTGATCCAGACTAGGCCGCAATTAAATTTGTTGGCCCAAAATGGCTGTATTTCAAATAACTGAATAGAACCACAGTATGTAAAGGGTGTATCTCACACGTACTGATCCAGACTAGGCCGCAATTTAAGTTTTATGCCCAAACTGGATGTTTGTTTAATAGCTGAATATGACAGCAGTATATAATCCCTTGAATTTCACACGTGCTGATGCTGCAAGGGCTGTAAAACTGTGTATTTTGGCAAAAAAGTGTGTTTTTAAAAACCCAGAAAATTATGGCTGTATTTCTAGCTTAAAGGGACACTGACAGGCCCAATAACCATAATTAGCTGTACATATCCATGCATAGGTCTTCTAATGTGCATTTAAAACATATAAGTATCCCCCCTGTCCACATTATGAATACTGCAAACTCGTGTTTTATAACCTGAACTAATCCCTGTTCTTTCTGCCCAAGGGGCGGGGTTTCAGCTTCTCTTGTGCCCAGAGAAGCTGAAACCCCGCCCCTTGGGCAGAAAGAACAGCGATTACTTCAGGTTATAAAACACGAGTTTGCAGTATTCATAATGTGGACAGGGGGGATAATTATATGTTTTAAATGCACATTAGAAGACCTGTGCATGGATATGTACAGCTAATTATGGTTATTGGGCCTGTCAGTGTCCCTTTAAATTGCACACTGACTAATCCAGATGTTGGATATTGCCAAAAAAGTGTGTTTTTTTTACTAACTGAATATA
The DNA here is from genome assembly GCF_014858855.1 of Bufo gargarizans. Classification (NCBI taxonomy): domain Eukaryota; kingdom Metazoa; phylum Chordata; class Amphibia; order Anura; family Bufonidae; genus Bufo; species Bufo gargarizans. The sequence goes on from NC_058083.1 coordinate 214,440,141, forward strand.
AAAGCTGTATATAACCGTTGAATTTCACACTTGCTGATGCTTCAAGGGCTGTAAAATTGTGTATTTTGCCAAAAAAGGGTGTTTTTAAAAACCCAGAAAATTATGGCTGTATTTGTAGCTTAAATTGCACACTGACTAATCCTGCAAATGCACCAGATGTTGTATATTGACAAAAAAGGGTGATTTTTTAAACCCAAATTATTAGTGCAGTATTTCAAGCTTGGATTTAAATGTCACAAAAGCTCAAATGCAGTGCTGGTGCACTGAGCTTGCATAAAATGGCTGCCGCCCACCTAACTAACAGACGGATAAAAGTTGTTTTTTTTCTGTCACTGGGCTCAGGGCAGGGTAAAAAGATTGTGCACTGCACCCACACAACTAATTGTATGTAGATCGCTGAGTTAGATTCGAGTTCTGATCACAGATTCTGACCTATTTTCTCCCTGAAATCACCAGCAGCATCCTCTCCCTACACTAGTAACAGCAAAGTGACGTGCAGCGCTACGTGACTCAAGCTTATATAGAGGCTGGGTCACATGCTACACTGGCCAATCACAGCCATGCCATTAGTAGGCATGGTTGTGATGGCTTCTAAGGTCAGAGAATGGAGGCCCAGTCATTAGTGGTGAAGTGGTGCTGTTCCGCAGTGCGACTGACCCATGCGTGCTGCATCTGAAACTCCACTATGGCTCGCTGCTGCTCGCACAGTCTCTCCAGCATGTGCAAGGTGGACTTCCACTTGGTGGGCACGTCGCATATGAGGTGGTGAGCGGGAAGGCCGAAGTTACGCTGTAGAGCAGACAGCCGAGCGGCGGCAGGATGAGAATGCCGGAAGTGCGCACAGACGGCCCGCACTTTATGCAGCAGCTCTGACATGTCGGGGTAGTTGTGAATGAATTTCTGCACCACCAAATTCAGCACATGCGCCAGGCAAGGGATGTGCATCAAATCGGCTAGTCCCAGAGCTGTAATGATATTTCACCCATTATTGCACACCACCAGGCCGGGCTTGAGGCTCACTGGCAGCAACCACTCGTCCGTCTGTTGTTCTATACCTTGCCACAACACCTGCACGGTGTGGGGCCTGTCCCCCAAACACATCAGTTTCAGAACTGCCTGTTGACGTTTACCCCTGGCTGTGCTGAAGTTGGTGGTGAAGGTGTGTCGCTGACCGGATGGGGAAGTGGTAGAAGAGGAGGAGGAAGCTGAGTAGGAAGAGGAAGCAACAGGAGGCAAAGAATGATGCCCTGCGATCCTTGGCAGCGGAAGGACGTGCGCCAAACAGCTCTCCGCTTGGGGCCCAGCCGCCACTACATTTACCCAGTGTGCAGTTATGGATATATAGCGTCCCTGGTCGTGCTTTCTGGTCCACGTATATGTGGTTAGGTGGATCGCAGGGCATCATTCTTTGCCGCCTGTTGCTTCCTCTTCCTACTCAGCTTCCTCCTCCTCTTCTACCACTTCTCCATCCGGTCAGCGACACACCTTCACCATATATCAACTATGGGTCCTAAAAAGAAGAAGGCCATACAGACGGGCACCAGTCAGCCAGACTACACGACCTCTCAAAGTATTGAGAGATTTCTCATGCCGGACTCACAGGCCGCACAGGTGGCGCCATCTTTCTGGGTAGACTAACCTGACGGAGCGGCAGCAACACCAGCAACTCTCGCCCTCATGGCCAATGACTCAGGCAAGCCTGCTGACACAGACCCAGAGGTGGAGGAGCATGCAGCGCACATAGCAGGGGAACACCCAACCCGCAATCCCCGAGCGACATCACCCTGTGGCTCAACAGCAGAAGCGCGGGAACCTGCCATCTTCTCAGCGGAACCAAGTGAGTGGAGGGAAGGGGAATGGGAGAACTCTCCCCTGTATGATCAGCAAACACCTAACCCCACAACTCACATTACCGCCCTGGCTTTCCCTGATGATCAATTCACAGTTGCAGCCTCACATAACATACAGGCTGATAGGGGAACCTCCACCCTTTCTGAATTAAGGGACTTAAACCTACGCCTTGCCTCCATTCCAACTAAGGAGGATATGGAGAGATACATCTCCAGAATAGAAAAAACTTATAGGGCAGAGGTAAAAATATTAAAAATGATATGCTATCCTTAGGCACAAAGGTGGATACTGTGGAACAATCTGTGGCAAATATAGCCGCCAAACAAGTTGCCCAAGATGCCATTATTGAAACTCATGCTTTCCAAATCCATCATCTTACAGATATGCTAGACGATGCTGAAAATAGAGGGAGACGGAATAACATCATAGTACACGGCCTCCCTAAAGAAATGGCACCGCAGTACTTGGATCGTACACTGAGCTCCATTTTTTATAACCTATTAGAGGTTCCCCCGGACACAACTTTAGAATTGGACAAGAATCACCGTGCACTAGGCCCTAAACCTAACAGGGACGTGATCTGCAGAGTTCACCAGTATCAACAGAAAGAGGCTATAATGAAAAAGGTCAGAGAAGCGAGCCACATACAATACAAAGGCTCTATCATACAACTCCTGTCGGATATTTCTTGCTATACCTTACTTAAAAGAAAAGCTCTGCTTCCCCTGCTTTCCCGCCTCCAACAACATAAGATCACTTATACCTGGGGTTTTTCCTTCCGTCTTCAAAGTGCATGCAAAAAGACAGACAGTGACCCTCCAACACCCTAAAGACCTACCAACCTTTTCTAGAGCACTAGATATTGCTCCAGTAGAGATCAACGACTGGCCCTCTTTGACCGCTGAAGCCTTGCAGGAAATGCCACCAAGACCTCAGAGGGAGGCCAGATCACCACGTTCAAAGGCACAACGCATTACCAGAAGCCAAGCTGAAACTCCCCGGGTCGTCCATGGAGGAAAACGGACAAGAAACATAGATAAACCGGTCCTACTAAAGACCATTTTTGTTCTTAGCGTGGCACCCTTTTCTTTATACTAAATCACTTTGCCCTCCTATGGCGGCTTACTCGACGGGACCTGCTCCATCCGTAAGGGGAGGGGTGCTCGGCTGGTGACCCCATGGGCATGGCGAAGTGTATCATTTTAATTGCTGTCCTATGCTCCATATACACTGTGGCGAAACCAACCTCGCCACAGTGTTTTGGAGGGGGCTGTTTACCAGCCTCCTGCCCTGGGATTATGGTCCCTTAAATTATTGGGTCTTAAGGCACTTGGGACGGAGCCCTCTGTCCCTGGATTGCATCCTTTGCCTTACTTGCTTGGATGAAGCACATGGTGAGAACAATAGATAGCGGCCATTTTAGCTCACAGACACTGTTCTGACTTTCCAACACGGTGCTATCTTGCCTGTATTTGGTGCACAGAGACATCATTCAGTAGTTTGAAACTACCAAACAGGGGACACATTTATTAGTGACTATTTTCGGTATAACTTGTATATTTTCAGTGTAACTGTATCTTCCAAACTACTGAACGGATGTGGGTGAATTTTGGACATGTGGTTCACCCAGATCCCCCGGTTCCGAGGAGATATTGGTTATGGGGTTATTGCATGTTTTGGGGTTCCTGTGATATGTTTTATAAAACTGTATTTCTCTGCCTTTGATAATTATATTCGCCCTTGTGTTCAATAATCATCATCGGCAGAGGGGAGGATTTTGTGTGGGTGTGTTTCTATTGTCCCATTGTGTGTTTAAATGGTGATGTCTGTCCTGTTGTCTCCACGTGTGTATTGGCGATCTCCCCTTTGTCCTGAGAGATAATTGGATTGCCCTCGGTTGTCTCCCAGGCAGAGAAGAGGAAACCATGATGCATTGTGGGGATGTGTTGTATCTGTTCTGTATTTGCAAAACTGTAATAAAAACCAGGCTGGGTGTGCCAGCACATCAGAGCACTGCTTGACCCTGATCACGGAGCCTTGTCTCGTCATTGGGGGGATTCCCTGTATGCTGTTGGCGACTGATTGCCAGGAGTGTAAGCTGACTGAATGCTTTTCCTGTTCGTCTGCTGACAGTTATTTGCGAGGTTCCAGTTTGGAGTGCTATTTTGTATCCAGTTCGGGAGGTTGGTGTTCTGCAGTAGCTGTGCCTGTCTCTCGGAAAGGGGCATATCGCCTAAACGGATCTTAACCCCTTGTTTGCTGAAATGGTCCGTTACATTGGTGGCAAGCGGCGGGATCGTTCCTACAGCCAGAAGGACAGCTACAGGAGACACCATTTCTGTGGATTCTACAATTTAAGGGCAACGCATGTCCCAGTACAGCAACCCTAAAAGCAACAGGATGGAACCAGCAGTGTTATACGAGGAGGAGGACCTGGATGGCCAGGATGCATTAAGGCATCTGGTACCAGGCCCTGGATAATGTACAATACCAACGAGGTGAGAGTCTCCCCAGTGAAGAGCAGCGGTTGCAGAAGCAAGTGGCCCTGCGGATGCCCTTCCTGGGAGAGCAGCCCCTGGAGGAATGGGTGAAGGAACTAGAGCACCGGGTATGGCAGGAGCTATGGCTGGAGGATGCCTACCAGGCGCTTTGGTGGTATGTGGCACAGTTTATACCCTGGACAGCTGAGCACGACAAGCCAGAGGGAGAGGAGTTTGATGGTCCTGGCTTGTTATGGGAGTCCTTTGCAGAGCCTGACTTCGGGAGCCCTGCACAGTCCAGACTTCAGGACATTTTCTATGAGAGGGAGGCTAGGCATGAGTGGGATGACCCCCATGAGGTAGAGCAAGACCTGGCTCACCTAGCAACCCTGGAGTGGGAACTGGAGCAGGACTACCGAGATCTCTTCCACTCCATTGGGAAGGCTCAGCAGGACAGTAAGGTGACCGACCCAGATCCAGACCCATTCAGCTGGGCAGATATTGTAGAGCGTTACTGGGAAGGACCCCAGGTGGCCGGTAGAGATGGGACCGAGGTCTCTCCACCGGTCCTGCAGGGAATTGGGAGCCCAGTCTCCATTCCCCAGCGGCAGGCTGAGTTACAGGGGGCAGAGGTAGTTGTTCCTGCCCCCCAGCAGCAGCATGATTTTTTGGGAATTGGGAGCCTTGTCTCCATTCCCCAGCGGCCGCGTGATGTACAGGGAATTGGGAGCCCAGTCTCCATTCCCCAGCGGCAGGCGGAGTTACAGGGGGCAGAGACAGTCGGTCCTGTCCCCCAGCGGCAGAGTGTCCTACAGGGAATAGAGAGCCCAGTCTCCTTTCCCCAGCAGCAGGACACTGTATTGGGAGCGGAGGCGGTCGGTCGCCCTCCCCAGCGGCTGGAAGTATGTATGGGAGAGGAGCACGTTACCCCCTCTTCCCAGCGGCAGCTTAACGCACCAGGGGGAGACAGTAAGCCCCACAACAGTGCAGATGGGACCGTGGTCTCTGCACTTACAGCACAGGGGGTAGGGACAGTCGGTCCTGTCCCCCAGCAACAGGGCTGTTTAGCCAAAGGGGAGACAGTCGGTTTCCCCCTCTAACAACCAGACTCCAACCAGGCTTCTTCCGTGGTAACGCTGGCACAAGGGCAGAGTACCGCTGATCCCTGCCCACAAAGCAACCTCCACTCCAAGCCAGGGAGCAACTCAGAGACTGGGAGTACCAGCTACAAATATAATCTTGGTGGATTCACTGGACAGAGACAGGCTACGAAATTCAGCAGGTCCAGTATTGGGTTGTGGGTGGGCTGCCAGACTAACTCAGGTACCGACCGGCGTGAGGTCAGGTATCTGGTTAGTCTTCCCTGGGGGGGGGGGGGGGGAGATGTGTGGCGAAACCAACCTCGCCACAGTGTTTTGGAGGGGGCTGTTTACCAGCCTCCTGCCCTGGGATTATGGTCCCTTAAATTATTGGGTCTTAAGGCACTTGGGACGGAGCCCTCTGTCCCTGGATTGCATCCTTTGCCTTACTTGCTTGGATGAAGCACATGGTGAGAACAATAGATAGCGGCCATTTTAGCTCACAGACACTGTTCTGACTTTCCAACACGGTGCTATCTTGCCTGTATTTGATGCACAGAGACATCATTCAGTAGTTTGAAACTACCAAACAGGGGACACATTTATTAGTGACTATTTTCGGTATAACTTGTATATTTTCAGTGTAACTGTATCTTCCAAACTACTGAACGGATGTGGGTGAATTTTGGACATGTGGTTCACCCAGATCCCCCGGTTCCGAGGAGATATTAGTTATGGGGTTATTGCATGTTTTGGGGTTCCTGTGATATGTTTTATAAAACTGTATTTCTCTGCCTTTGATAATTATATTCGCCCTTGTGTTCAATAATCATCATCGGCAGAGGGGAGGATTTTGTGTGGGTGTGTTTCTATTGTCCCATTGTGTGTTTAAATGGTGATGTCTGTCCTGTTGTCTCCACGTGTGTATTGGCGATCTCCCCTTTGTCCTGAGAGATAATTGGATTGCTCTCGGTTGTCTCCCAGGCAGAGAAGAGGAAACCATGATGCATTGTGGGGATGTGTTGTATCTGTTCTGTATTTGCAAAACTGTAATAAAAACCAGGCTGGGTGTGCCAGCACATCAGAGCACTGCTTGACCCTGATCACGGAGCCTTGTCTCGTCATTGGGGGGATTCCCTGTATGCTGTTGGCGACTGATTGCCAGGAATGTAAGCTGACTGAATGCTTTTCCTGTTCGTCTGCTGACAGTTATTTGCGAGGTTCCAGTTTGGAGTGCTATTTTGTATCCAGTTCGGGAGGTTGGTGTTCTGCAGTAGCTGTGCCTGTCTCTCGGAAAGGGGCATATCGCCTAAACGGATCTTAACCCCTTGTTTGCTGAAACGGTCCGTTACATACACTGTATCTAATACTAAAGCCATCTGGCCCCTCTCACCGGGATACAACTGCTGGGTCTTGACTTCCCTCCGGGAGGCGGGCTACTGGGTAGAGTAATCTGGTGGGCACGGTCTTACAACAATATGTGACCTGAACGACCTAACAAAATACTTAGGGGACAACCTTTTGTCTAGCCAGTTTATTATAGCAAAACCCCTATACTTAGAGACCGCCATAGTCCTCAACCACAAGATTATAATGTAAGGTTCCTGATTTGTGGTTTTTATAGGTTGTATACTTAACCAATAGTTATTATATGGTTCGATAAAATAACATCATTTTGGGATCTGTTGTGGACCTGATGCTTATAAGTGTTATGTTATACATCTGACCTCCTTCGGCACTTGGCTACTAAGGGCCCTGCTGCTCATACCTAGAGCTGGCTCATTGGATGGTGAGGCGCAAGGGTTGTGGCACAAACTGATGATATAGATGATGTTAACCTTTAATAAATACACTTGTTAATACAATGATCTCACGATCATAAACCCATAGATCTTAGATCTTTACTCATTAACAGTTACAGAATGGTGATGTTTGAATTATACTGTAGTTTTCCAGATTAATCTGTAGGATCTCCCCTGTCTAGAGGAGGTAGCTCCTCTGTTGATAGCACGCTTCCACATAGGGACTCACATCTCTCTTGATGAGAGATGTTATCTTTCCCATCAGCTTTTCTCTGTCCTGATTTGACCAATTTGAACCCCTTGTGTATTCATCGGGATTGAATTGGTAACCTTATAGTCTGATATCCAACCCGCAATTTATCTACCGTTTTCTCTCTTCATTCATCTCAGCTTTCTTCCTACTCTCTTTATAAACTTTCTTCTATTCTTTCCTTGCTTTTCCCTTCTTCATTCCCCTCCCTCCTCCCCTCCCTTTTTTTTAAAATTTTTTTTTGCATCCCCATTATCCCATTCCATAACAAACAGAAATGACTGCTTTAAAAATAGGCTCCATAAATGTCAGAGGATTTAGCACACGCCAAAAATGCTCTCAAATTCTCTACCATATACATAAACAAAAAGTACTTATTTTGCTACTTCAGATAACCCATTTTTAAAAAGTACATGTGCCAACGCTACGTGACAGGTATTACATGCTCTGACATCATAACCCAAGCTCAGACTATCGCTCAAGAGGAGTTTCTATAGACCTGCATAAATCACTACAGGGGTCGGTGGTGGATGTCAGAATGGATAGGGAGGGGTTCATAAGGATAAACTCAACGTTAATCACTGTAGTCAATTGGTACCTGCCTAACCAGAGACAAATTTGTACTTGCAGATCTTTCCTCTTACAGCTAGCCGACTTTGCTGAGGGACAAGTGGTAATTGGTGGAGATTTTAACTTTACTCTGGATCCATTAGTAGATTCCTCTTCCAGCTGGAGCGCGACATCCCGTCAATAACTGAAATCCTTACTCTCACATCTCCACTCCCTACAGCTGGTAGACATATGGCAGATACTTCATCCTCAAGGTAAAGACGACACATTCTATTCCACTCTGCACCAGTCCTATAGCCGCATAGATATTTTCCTTGTTAGTCACCACACCTTAGCTTGGAATCCACAGGCCTCTATTGGAGACATATTGTTTTCAGACCATGCGCCAATTTACTTACATGCAACCTTTTTAAGGATATCGTAAGCACAGCAGACTTCAAAAAAACAACTGATGACTTCCTCTTAATACACGCCACAGTTAGCACCCCCTTACCCATTCAATGGGAGGCATTGAAATGCGTCCTTAGAGGGATCTTCATAAAACATGGAACAAGATTGAAAAGAGAAAGGGCACATAAACTAACTAACCTTCTTACTGAGGCACACAACCTGGAAACGCTACACAAACAAACACTTTCACCCGCCACACATATAAAATTCATCAAAGTCAGAGATTCCATCAGAACGTTGATGGATCAACAACACAGGGATCAGGGAAATTTTTTTTTACATTTCAACAAGTGCGGTAAACCACTAGCCCGCTATCTACATCTTCAAACCTCTCAAACCTTTATCCCTCATATATAAAAAAAAAAGAATAGTAGAGGTACACATAACCCCAATGAAATACTAGGAGTTCAGATCTTATTACTCCCAGCTTTATAACATTTCACGGACAATTCACGGACATAGCATCTTTGGCATTCTTTGTCTGAACGCATAGATAAATACACAACCGAAACAGCACCACCCAGCATTTCTGAACAGGATAGAGAAGGATTAGAAGATTACTTTTCTGAAAGAGAAGTGATGACTGTCATAAAAAAATTCACTGTCAGGGATAAGTCCAGGGCCCGATGAATTTAAAACCGCCTTCTACAAACGCTCAATGGACTAATTTCCCCCTTTTAAACCAAAGTTTTTAATAGCATTGGATCAAAGTACTTGTTTCCCACCCAATCATTGGAAGCCCATATCAGTGTCTTACCCAAACCAGGAAAAGACACCACCATATCTTCTAACTACAGGCCAATTTCTCTGATTGACATCGACATAAAAATTTACTCCAAGATACTTGCAGATCGGCTAACCCCCATGATACCCATTCTAATAAACACAGACCAGGTAGGCTTCGTACGTGGAAGAGAGGCTCGTGATAATACGATTAAAACCCTGATTTTCACCAACATAGTAAAAACAGATACCTCCCCCATGTGTTTATTATCGGTAGATGCCGAGAAGGCATTTGACCGCGTTCATTGGTCATTCCTGAACTCCGCCCTATGACAAATTGGCCTAGGACCAAAGTTCCTCCATAAAATTAGTGCCATCTACACCAATCCCACAGCCAAGGTTAGAGTGAATGGGCTCCTACTGTATCTCCTTCTATACCTATTGGAAACGGGACCAGGCAAGGATGCCCGTTATCACCACTGCTGTACGTTCTAGTGATGGAATAGTTAGCCAACGCTCTCCGCGCTAACCCTAGCCTCACATTTAAAGGATCCCATTATAAAACAGCTTTATATGCAGACGATCTCCTATTGTATGTTACTCAGCCTCATATATCCCTCCCTTTGGTTCTATCCGAATTTGAACGGTTCGGTCATCTAAGCAACTTCAAAGTTAACTACTCAAAATCTGAAATTTTAAACATATCCATTCCCCGGGATAAGTTCACCAGACTTCTCACTTCTTTCCCATTTAGACACCAAACATCCTCACTTAAATATCTAGGAATCCTAATTCCTACGAATTCTGACCAGCTTTTCAATCTAAATTACCTTTCTTTACTGGAATGAACAACAAAAGATCTTACCACTTTTAATAAAAATAATCTATCATGGTTCGGTCGAATAAACGTTCTTAAAATTAACATTTTACAAAAATTCTTGTACATATTTCAAACCATCCCATTAACTCCACCTTCGTCCTTCTTTCGTAAATTGAGAACAGCAATCACTTGATTTGTCTGGGGACAGCTTAGCCCTAGGTTTGGATACTACTGCTTGATTGGCAATATCATGGAAGGACAAAACAGTGGGTAGGATTAGAACAAACTCTTTAGTCGCTTCCTCTAAAATACACTCCTTGGATTGACCTGCAGCTCACCCACTATTAAACCAGAAAAAATGTATTATTGAGACAAACCCTTAAACTATGGAACTCTCTGACCCTAAAAGGTATTAGCAGTAGACGACTCAGCCCTCTTACTCCAATATTTCACAACCCAACTTTCCCTGATAGCACAGGGAGAGACTCTTTCTGCGGAATGAAAGCTATGGAAGAACCACGCTTTCACCATCTACTATCTGGAGACTCATAACCTTCTCTATCCTCCATAATAGAGAAATTCCCTTACACATGGATCTCATGGTTTGAATATGAACAACTGAAATCCTGCATATCCTCTAGAGGAAAGAGGTGCGCCTTTGAGACTTCTCTAACGGAAACAGAAATTATTCACTTTGTCGTCTCCACCGACCTACTTGATCTCTCAGTTATATCAGAATTTATCGCAAGGCTATAGAATGCTCCAGGCTTCATCACAGGGTGGGAACAGGAACTGGGTTTGGACATAGAATGTGCTGATCAGCAAAAAGCCTTCACATTTTCTCATAAACTCTCAGCTTGTTCAGCACAGGAAAATAACTATAACATTTTGTCTCGATGGTATAGGTACCCAGCCAGACTACACAGAATATTTCCCACAGTCCCTGAGATCTGTTAGAGATGTAATAAAGAGATAGGCACAATGTTAAATGTTTGGTGGGAATGTGACATGGTTAAACCATTCTGGGACAAAGTTTTTGAAGTTGCCCATAAAATCACACAAAAGACTACTCATAACTCCCCCCAGGTGGCTCTCCTCTCCATCCTGCCGGGCTCCATTGCATCCCAGAAAAAGAGTCTATTAAGATTCCTCATCACGGCAGCAAGATCGGTAATACCCAGGCATTGGCGTACGACAGATATACCTACCATAAGGGAATAGTACCAAGAAATGCTACACATTGATAGAATGGAAGAGATCTCCTCAGATGCGAATAATCAATGCTTTAAATATACAACCGTATGGTCAAGCTGCTTAGAATTTCAGTCCTCCCCGGATCTTTCCACATAGCTCTCCACTTAAGTAATTCCTTCTGGGATATCGAGGAACGCCGTTATCTGGCAGTCAACCCCTTTGAGTATACTTGAGAAAATCTTCACATGTTTATCACTCATTACCCCCACTCCCTTTTTTTCTCCTCTCTCCCCCCTCTCTCTTCTTTCTCCTTCTTCTCCTACCTTAATCACTTCCTTTACTCATCTTCTCTCCCTCCGCAATCACTTTACATTCTTTACTTGAAACCTAGGAGTGAGGTTTATTAACTTGCATTTAGCGATTAGCATGTTTGGTCTATTTAATACACCAGGTGGTATTGTAAAATGCACTTGTGTATATGCCTTTTGATGATATACTAATTCCCTGCTGGGGATAACTCAATAAAAATTGTTTAAACATAATACTAATAAAACAAAAACAAAAAAAATTCTAATAAAACAATAAAACAATACTACGGGTCATAACTAATCATAGGTATTTGTGTATCCTTCACTTGTTGACTCGAGCGAGTACTCCTTCTAGTGCTACTTGGGCTACTGGGATTTATGTGTATTGTTTTGTGCACAGTAGCCGTCTTAGGAAGAAATACCAGTAACTAAGATGGCCGCTAGGCAGGGAGATTCCCTCAGTTAAAATGGCCGCCGTGCTGGAAGTTACAGGAGTTAAGATGGCTGCCAGACTGGACTCTGGATTAGTTAAGATGTCCACCAGAGCGGACGTTGAGAAGTAGGGAGTGCCATCTTGTGTGATAACCGGATACAAAGAGGTGGGCCTAGGGCGTTGTTTTGGCACTGACATGCTTAACAGGTCCACCCCTCTGGAAACTGACAGGGCTGGTAATATGATGGGGGATGTGTCTGCTGGAGAGCAGCAGGGTCCTCCCCCCCTATTTGGGGCTGTGTTGGCGGCATGTAAAAGTAATCACTTGTCTGTTCATCATTGTTTTTTTATAATATCCAGAATAGAATGTTCTAAATCAAGGCCGAACATCCTGTGTTCACTAATAATTTCACTCCTTTTTAGCCTAAAGCCAGAGGACACCCCTCCCTGTGTCTCTGTGCTGATTTCTTTCATTCTCGACTTAACTCTTACTTCGTAGAACTGATTTCGCTCACAGTAAACTTGGCTGCGTGACCTTCCTCTACTAGTCAGTTTTCTAGTTGGCAACACAACACAACGTCAGATTCCCGGTCCACACAGACATAACATTCAATGTCGAACAGACATAGAAACAGACAGACATATAGAACCCTTTCTCATACTTTTACACACAAAAGTCTTTGAACTTATTAACAAATAACATACACACACGCTCAGCACCTTACATACATTGCCTTTTGATTTTATCCAATATATCTTAGTAGTGTTCTCGCTATCACACATTCCAATGTTAGGACGTCACTCACCCGCAGCTGCACCCCCCCCTTCCCCCCCGCTGTCTCCCTCTGTTCTCCCTCTGTTCTCGATCTCAGCAAACAGAGTTCCTATGGATTCTGCCACAGTAATTCTTGCCTATACATTTAACCCAAAAACCTTACACTCCCTGAAGTTAGAGGACACATTCACCAGGCAACAGAGACACGGTACCTCCCATAGTGTGGGTTACACAGACAGACAAGACACAATGCTTCACATGCTTATATCCACGCACTCAATTTTCCAAGTAAATCACATTCTGTAATCTTTATAACATACACAATGTGTCTTTCTGAGTCTTTCCCAGACTAGTTTTCTCCCTAAATCAGGGTGACAACGTACTAGTAGGGTTAAGATTCCCATACTTCATCCCTGCAACTTCTTCAACACTATGCCCCATGGATTTATTCACTTACAACCAAGACAGAAGTAGGCCCCTCCTCCTTTACACTCCCAATCAGAGCTCACCCCTATGCAGTATATATACTCTGGCTCCCACGTCTGGTCCGCCAGCCGGGACTAATCCACCTGCAGCCTCCAAAGGGGAGATCACTTAAGATGCCCCAGTCAAGGTCCTGCAGGTCTGCCGTTTCCTTAGGAGAGATCTTGTAAGATGCCCCAATCCAGGTCCTGCAGAAATTTACCGTAGTCCCCCTGGGCTACTCCTGCTGCCACCTCCTAAGGGGAGATCTGTAAATATGCCCCAGTCCGGGTACAGCAGAAATTAACTGTAGCCCCCCCCCCCCCCGCCAGGGGAAATCTCTTGCTCTGCCTAAGCATTAACTGTAAAGGTGCCTGACACAAATCACACAGACAAAACACAAAACACAACCACAGAAGAGCAAACCCAAACTTTCCTTCTAGGATTTTAGGAACTCAGGATTTTACATCAACCGAAGTTCCTACTATGTACGTAACATCAACAGCAGAACATATTACCACAGCACAGTGGAGTACAGCACAAGAGGCAGATGAGATCACCAGAATTTTCTCACCTTGTCTCTGAGGCTGCAGTCCTCGACCTCAAGCGTGGTCCATTATACTCTGGGAGCCCCAAACTTTGGCCAGCAGTGTTACTTCTCCTGAGCCCCAGTTGGGCGCCAACTGTTAAAAATGCCCTTAATCAGGGCAGATCACGTTTGCTCTACTGCTCCAAATTAATAGTAACTCAAGGGTTTTACGTGCACGGAAGAAAATAACTGACACACACTGGGGTCAAAGCATATTCTTGTTTATTACAGGAAGTACAGCAGTTTATATAGACATCAGAGAGGCATTCCCCCTGAGGCTCGTGGCATTGTCACATTGGCTGAAATATGAAAATAAGAAAAGAGATAACACTAGGCATCTGCGCAGTGTGCATCATTTTACTAACCCTGGTATGTGAACTATGTAAATATATAACTAAAGGGGCCATCTTGTAATGGAGTCTTCATTAACAGCAGAAAAGCATATCTGACGTAGTAAGGAGGCGTGTCATCTTCTGTAGGATGAAACCTTTGTGCTTTGGAGAGGATAAGGTGTTGTCTGAGAGTTGGAGTATATGGGAGCTTTCTTAGCTGATTCAAAGCATGATGGCCACATCTCTATCAACATTAACCTCCACAGTGGCCTGCACCCTTTAAAGTGACCCTCCACAGCGATATACCCAACAAGCACGCAATAAACCCCGACAACGCTCGATCAATACCAAAAATGTCTCCAATCATTTCAGTGAGATCCTGCCAAAGTGGTTGTATTTTAGGGCAGCGCCACCACATGTGTATAATATCTGCTTTAGAATTTTCACATCTTGGACACAGAGCTACGGGACCAGTTGAAAATTTTTGAAACCAGGTAGGAGTCACATATAAACAATGCAAAATCATAAACAGAGTTACTCTATGGGCTGGATTTCTCAAACACTTTCTCAATTGCCAATACCTCCACCATTGTTCCTCAGATCCCTACTCCTTAACATTGACCTTCACAGCAGCCCACCCCCTTAACTTTGACCTTCACAGCAGCCCACCCTGTTACAGATACTTCCACTGAGGCTTGTCTCCTTAAAAATAACATCCACAGCACCTCGCCCCCTTAATAGTGACCTCCAAAGTAAGCCGCCCCCTTAACAGTGACCTCCACAGGTACCCGCCACCTTTACCGTGACACCTGAAGAACCCTGCACCCTTAACTATGCCCTCCACCGGGCCCTGCCCCCTTTACGCTGGCCGACACAATGGCCTGCACCTAAAGTGACCTCCACAGTGGCCTGCCCCTTTAACAGTCACCCCACAATGCTTCTCCCCCTTAAAAGTAACCTCTACAGAGCCCCGCCCCCTTAATAGTGACCTGCACAGTGTCCCACCCCCTTAAGTGAACTTCACAGAGACCACCTCTTAACAGTGACCTCAGCACTGCTCCCTCCCTTAAAATTACCCTCCACCACCCTGTCCCCTTAATATAAGACTTCCACAGTTGCCCGCACCCTTTACAGTGACACTCTACAGCGATCTACCCCTTATCATTGACCTCCACAGCATTCTACTCCCTTAACAGTGACTTCCACAGCGGCCTGCATCTTTAACATTGACCCCCCCCACAGTGTCCTGTATAATGGCCTGCCCCCTTAACATTGACCTACACAAGGCCCCTACACTTTAACATTGACTCCTCCACTGTGCCACACCCCTTTTATATAAGACCTCCTCAGCACCCTGTCCCCTTAATATAAGACTTCCACAGCATCCTGTCCCCTTAAAATGTGAATTCCATAGGACCATGCCTCCTTAACAGTGACCTCTAACAGTGAAGAAAATTGGCTAAATTGTTATGGAAACCTGGTGTAACTGTGTATGTCCAGACTAAAGGACATGTGAGCTTCTATTGGATAATAAGAATGGCTGCTAGAATGTGAGTGAAGCTGCAAGCTCATATTGGCTAGTAAATTTTTTGGGAATATGTTAGGAACGGTAAATCCTAGAGGTCTAAAGCCTTCCTGGACACCTGATGTATCTATGTGTCAAATTTGGTACAGATCGGTCCAGTCGTGCATAAAGAACAGACAGACAGACGACAGAAATACATTTTTATACATATACTAGCAGAAGGACTCGGCTTTGCACGGGCATATT
This sequence comes from Bufo gargarizans, assembly GCF_014858855.1. Lineage (NCBI taxonomy): Eukaryota > Metazoa > Chordata > Amphibia > Anura > Bufonidae > Bufo > Bufo gargarizans. The sequence goes on from NC_058083.1 coordinate 214,456,030, forward strand.
TAATCTATTTCATTTAATGTTTGTATGTGTAGTTAAAAGAAATTGACAGTATCCACTAAAACAGTTACATCTACAGCACCCTGCCCCTTTAACACTGACCTCCACAGCGGCCTGCCCCCTTAACAGTAACATCCACAGCGCACTCCCCTTCAACAGTGACCTCCACAGCGGCCGCCCCTTTATTAGTAACCTTAACAGTACCCCGTCTCCTTAACAGTGATTTCCACAATAACTCGTCCCCTTAACAGTGACCTCCACAGTGCCCGACCCTTTAACATTGACCTCCATAGCATACCGCCCCCTTAACAGTGACCTCTACAGCAGCCCACCCCTTAAACAGTGACCTCCGCAGCATCCTGGCCTCTTAATAGTGACCTCCACAGCAGCCCGCCCCTTTAGCAGTGACCTCCACAGCGGCCACCCCTTCATTAGTGACCGCCACAGTACCTCATCTCCTTAACAGTGATTTTTACAACACCCCATCCCCTTAACAGTGGCCTCTACAGCAACCTGCCCCTTAACACTGACCTCCATAGCGGACCATCCCCTTAACTGTTACCTCCACAGCAGCCGGTTTTAGGCCGGACAGTTCGGCTTTCAAACTCCTAGTCCTCCATCTGGCGCAGGGCCTGGACGGACACAGGGATCTCCTTTTGAACAGCTCACCCCAAGACAGCAGCATTGTGCTGGCTGAGCGTGAGCTGCAGGGAGATGGTCACCCTCCCTCCCACCCCTGCAGCTGACAGAAGTAGATTTTCACCTTAATTTTTTGAATCCTCGTTGGCTGCGGAGTGGGAGGGGGCATGAGGGCTAATCAAGTAGGGGGCGTGACTTAGTGGGACCTGAGGGCAGGGTTTTTAAGTCCATCTTTTGAGGGTTGCCTGAATGGTCACCCTTCCTTCCCCCTTAACTGTGACCTCCAGAGCACTCTGCTCCCTTAACATTGTCACCCATAGCTCCCTGCCCCTTTAAAACTGACCTACAGCAGTGGCTGGGTTGTTATGGAAACCTGGTGTAAAACTGCATGTATGTGGAGACTAAGCACCTGCGAGCTTCTATTAGCTGATAAGGGTCATGTGACCAGGCTTCTATTGGCTAATGCATTTTTTTGGGAATATCTCAGGAATGGTACAGTACGTGTACATACGTACACTCAGCTTTATATATTAGAAGATATAGAAAGTTTATATTGCAGCCCAAGTGCTTTAGTCACATCCACACTGGCCAATACTTCTCTGTAATATCCTCCATGATCCTAGGGCCACTTCTGAGTGAGTAAATGGTTAGAAAGGAGATTCTCTTCTTGTTTGTGTCTGCAGTGGATGGGATCTAGTCTCCAGCCACCAGATCTGGAAGAACTGCATAATAGAAAATCTAGCATACAGAGGAAAAAAAATGGCAGATACAAGTCATATACGGTACTTGTCAGAAATAGTGTTATTTCTCATGTACACACAATGTACTATTGATTAATGCAAATCACAGAGCGGACAGAGCTGTGTAGTTCTGGCGCCAACTTTCAGAAACAAAGCTACTGTAGAATCAACTGATCAACAGGTTTCCAGGCTTTGGACCCCCCGATCTGATATTGCTGACTTATCCTGTGGATAGTCCATCAATATTAAAATCCTGGAGTACCCGTTTAATGAGTCAGAAATGCACAAGAAAAAACTACACAATATTAACCCCTTAGTGACCACTAATACACATTTTTACTGACATAAACAAACAGGGTTTTAGCGAAACAACTGGCTTTAACCCTTAGGCCACCCAGAGTTTTTTTTTGTTTTTGCGTTTTAATTTTTCTTCCCTATTTTTCTTGAGCCATAACTTTTTTATATTTCTGGTCACATAGCTGTATGAGGGCTTATGGCAAAACTGACCCATGCGCTTTATTCTCTGGGTCAGTATGATTACAACGATACCCCATATGTATAGGTCCTTTATGTCTAATAAGTGTAAAAATAAATGTAAACTTTTTTTTTTTTACATCACCATATTCTGATCCCAAAAACTTTTTTATACTTATGTCTACTGAGCTGTTTAGGGACTCATTTTTTGCGGAACAATCTGTAGTTTTTATTGATACCATTTTGGAGTGTGCGTGACTTTGATCACATTTTATTACATTTTGACCCTTTTTTCCGTTACACCATTCGCTGTATTGGAATTTTTTCCCCCTATTTTAATAGAATGGGCATTTTCGGTCGCAGTGATACCCATGATGTTTATATTTATTGTTATTTAGATATTTATTTTGTGGGGTGATTTAAACTTATTTTTTTTTTATATTTTTTGTTAAAATATTTTTTTTTACATTTTTGTGATGATTTTTTAGCTCATATATGAGCTTGTAAATTATGTTTTTACATTTTAAATTTTGTTCTATCAGGGATTTTTAAAATGCCATTTAAACTCAATGTTGCTTATTTCTTATACAGGCCTGCCATCTGGTGGCCAAAATAAGAATTGCAGCATGAACACTTTCAGCCTCGTCAGTGAGTCTGAAAGTGTTCAGCGCAACTAGCGATGCCCCAATTTGCCACACGGGGCATCGATAGAAAGCGCTTCTGGGTTTTTGTGCATTTAGATGCTGTGATCTCACTTGGTCATGGCTTCTAAAGCATTTAAATTACCACGATTAGCATTATTGACAGTCACGGTAATTAGCCGCAGGTCTCTGCTGTTTGAAACAGCAGAAACTTGCTGGCCATGGCACCTGCTGCACGTGCCAGCGGGCGCCATATTCGCACATCGCTACATTGCTCCAGCGCTGTGCATGTAGCAAATGCGGCAGCTGGCAGCAAAGGGGTTAGTCAATCATTACATGTACCCAAAATGGTGCATTAAAAACTATAACTTGTCCTGCAAACAATAAGACCTCATACAAGTACATTGATGAAAAAACTAAAAAGTTATAGCTCTTGGAATGCGATTTTAAAAAAATGTATGTGGTCACAAAGGGGTTAAGAAGGTCCTTTTAATGTTATGGCTTAATGGTGTGTATTTACAGCTTTTTGGGAAAACTACCGATTGGATAGAATGTGCTATCTATGGCATGAGAACATGGATACAATGTGCTATCTATGACATGAGAATAAAAAAAAATGCCACATGTAAACTAATCTAACGGGGGATAGCACAGATTTCATATGGATGAGGTCTTAATGGAGGTCCAAAAATTCCATCCATGTTAACTTCAGTTACTCCTTGGGGAAGATGAAAGCTTAATGTCTTCAGGAGGGTGGTAAGAAATATAAAGAGCTCCATTCTGGCTAATTGTTCTCCCAAACAAACACGATGGCCTGTCAACAGATGGGATGAATATGATTAATAAAAAGCTAAAATCAACTTCAACAACTTTAATCTAATCACCAGTAACCTCGTTATGGTTAATATGTAAAACAAAACTGTAAAGCTATTGCGAATCAGAAAAAGGAGACAGCAGATAACAGATTTAGGGGACATTTATCAAATCAGATATGTCGGTTTTGTGGTCTAAAAAAAAGTCACAACAGATGCTAACTGCAACATTTGGTTAAATTTGTGACATTTGGTGATCACAGTGGTCTATGTTTAACAGCTAAAATGAGACTAGACCTGGATTATGGCTCATTTACTAAAAGTTGCAGTCTATGCCAGACTACCCCAGGTGTATTTTTACACCTAAAGGTGTAAATCACATTACACTCACACCAGATATACTATTAAGGTGCACCATTTCATAAATTTGGTATAGGTACACAAAGTGAAGCCAGACTACTGCAAAAATGTCCGCCTTAGGACTCATGTACAGTGAAAACGCACACAATCAGGGGACTGCCATATAGGCTTCTTCTGGCCCTTTATGTATCAAGAAGCAGTACTTATAGGGGGTTGTACCTCTGTACGTACGCGGTTTGCATGCCAGTGCCTTTTTTATTATAAAATTAAAAGCTTATATAGGTACTCTAAAGTCCCACTAGCTGTGCATGAGGCCTAAAAACATTAAAACGCTAAAAACGCATTAAACTGCATAGAAGTAACTAACATTTAGGTAAACTTGTGATAAAGAGAGCCCTCGGTAAAAGTGATCAATATGGTGAGTGCAACCTGTTTTAACCCATATTAACTAGTGATACGCGGCAGGGGTCACATTCGAATTCCCGATATTTCGCGAATATTTTGTAGAATATTCGTTAAATATTCGCGAATTCGAATATTTGTTATATTCTACAATTTTTTTATTTGAGAAATCGGCAAGGTAATGATCGCGTAATATGCAAAAATGCTAATTTTTGTAATGGGAGTTTTTGTAATGCAAATTTTTATCGCTAATTTTTCAATTGCCGATTAAAAACATGATTCCTCCCTGCTTCTTGCTTGTGGGCCAATGAGTCATTGGCCCACAAGCAACTTAAGCAAGGAGAATTATGACTTTAGATGGGAAAAATTAAGAATATTCTAAAAAACAAATATATAGGACTATATTAAATATATTTGTTTTTTTGAATATTCGTAATATTCTAAAACAAGAATATATAGCAATATAGCGAAGATTCGAAAAAACGAATATAGAGCAATTTAGCTAATGAAGTGCTCTAACCTTTTTTTTTTTAAATAGTTGTCATTTTTTTCCAACTTCAGATGAGAAAAAAATTACAACTATTAGACAAAGAAGATTATAACACTATATTAGCTAAATTGTTCTATTTTTTTCGAATATTCGCTATATTGTTATATATTCTTGTTTTAGAATATTACGAATATTCGAAAAATGAATATATTGAATACAGGTCCTTCTAAAAAATTAGCATATTGTGATAAAGTTCATTATTTTCTGTAATGTACTGATAAACATTAGACTTTCATATATTTTAGATTCATTACACACAACTGAAGTAGTTCAAGCCTTTTATTGTTTTAATATTGATGATTTTGGCATACAGCTCATGAAAACCCAAAATTCCTATCTAAAAAAATTAGCATATTTCATCCGACCAATAAAAGAAAAGTGTTTTTAATACAAAAAAAGTCAACCTTCAAATAATTATGTTCAGTTATGCACTCAATACTTGGTCGGGAATCCTTTTGCAGAAATGACTGCTTCAATGCGGCATGGCATGGAGGCAATCAGCCTGTGGCACTGCTGAGGTGTTATGGAGGCCCAGGATGCTTCGATAGCAGCCTTAAGCTCATCCAGAGTGTTGGGTCTTGCGTCTCTCAACTTTCTCTTCCCAATATCCCACAGATTCTCTATGGGGTTCAGGTCAGGAGAGTTGGCTGGCCAATTGAGCACAGTAATACCATGGTCAGTAAACCATTTACCAGTGGTTTTGGCACTGTGAGCAGGTGCCAGGTCGTGCTGAAAAATGAAATCTTCATCTCCATAAAGCTTTTCAGCAGATGGAAGCATAAAGTGCTCCAAAATCTCCTGATAGCTAGCTGCATTGACCCTGCCCTTGATAAAACACAGTAGACCAACACCAGCAGCTGACATGGCACCCCAGACCATCACTGACTGTGAGTACTTGACACTGGACTTCAGGCATTTTGGCATTTCCCTCTCCCCAGTCTTCCTCCAGACTCTGGCACCTTGATTTCCGAATGACATGCAAAATTTGCTTTTATCCGAAAAAAGTACTTTGGACCACTGAGCATCAGTCCAATGCCGCTTCTCTGTAGCCCAGGTCAGGCGCTTCTGCCGCTGTTTCTGGTTCAAAAGTGGCTTGACCTGGGGAATGCGGCACCTGTAGCCCATTTCCTGCACACGCCTGTACACGGTGGCTCTGGATGTTTCTACTCCAGACTCAGTCCACTGCTTCCGCAGGTCCCCCAAGGTCTGGAATCGGTCCTTCTCCACAATCTTCCTCAAGGTCCGGTCACCTCTTCTCGTTGTGCAGCGTTTTCTGCCACACTTTTTCCTTCCCACAGACTTCCCACTGAGGTGCCTTGATACAGCACTCTGGGAACAGCCTATTCGTTCAGAAATTTCTTTCTGTGTTTTACCCTCTTGCTTGAGGGTGTCAATGATGGCCTTCTGGACAGCAGTCAGGTCGGCAGTCTTGCCCATGATTGCGGTTGTGAGTAATGAACCAGGCTGGGAGTTTTTAAAAGCCTCAGGAATCTTTTGCAGGTGTTTAGAGTTAATTAGTTGATTCAGATGATTAGGTTAATAGCTCGTTTAGAGAACCTTTTCATGATATGCTAATTTTTTTAGATAGGAATTTGGGGTTTTCATGAGCTGTATGCCAAAATCATCAATATTAAAACAAAAAAAGGCTTGAACTACTTCAGTTGTGTGTAATGAATCTAAAATATATGAAAGTCTAATGTTTATCAGTACATTACAGAAAATAATGAACTTTATCACAATATGCAAATTTTTTTAGAAGGACCTGTATATTGCTATATATTAGTTTTTTTGAATATTCAGCATTTTTCCCATCTAAAGTCATGATTCCTCTCTGCTTAAGTTGCTTATGGGCCAATGACTCATTGGCCCACAAGCAAGAAGCAGGGAGGAATTATCTTTTTACTCAGCAATTGAAAATTCGCATTACGGAAATTCGCAATCAACACTACTCCTAAAGTCAAAGATACTGCAGCCTTCTCATTGGCCCACAAGCTAGAAGCAGGGACGGATCATGTGTACTGATTTAAAAAAAATCTTGAATATTCGAAATTATGAATATATATCACTATATTCTAAATATTCGCGAGTTCTTGAAGTGCCTATATTTGCAATAAAAATTCGCAATTCGAATATTCGTTATCAACACTAATATTAACCAACAATTAGAACATAATCAGTTCTAGCTTGCATCAATGTATCATGCAGAGTAGTCTTCTTATTTTGCAAACTATGTCCCATAGACATCTAATTATAACAGTATTATGTTACCTATGGAAAATGGTAGGAATGCTTCATTGCTCTGAAAATTGCCATCTTCATCCAAAAAGTTTGATGGATTAAACGTTTCCGGGAATTTCCACTGTTTAGGATCCATGTGAACAGAGTCCAGGTTAGCTATAATTATAGTTCCCTAAGGGAATGGGAATCATTGCACATGTTAAAGACATAGACAAATATTGTAATGTTCTATAAAGGGGTTGTTCCAGGTACAGAGCTGAACCCGGACATATCTCCATTTTCACCCCTCCGGCCTCTCTGACATGAGCATCGCAGTATTTCATGCTCCTATGCTCCCACCCTTGTCCTGCTCATGTCAGTGGGGCTGAGTGGGTGAAAACGGGGATATGTCCAGGTTCAGCTCTGTACTCAATCTCTTTAAGTTTAACATAAACATCAATTACCTCTAAAGTCTCTGTTTCCTCTTTTGTCGGTTTGCTAAACACTTTAACCTTTTTTTTATGTAAGTACTACATTTCTTCCTATAGGAGTCACTCATCACCCATGTTTCCCAGAGTGTCACTAAATAACTTTATAACTGTATATATATTGCACAACATTACAAGTACCAACCCCGTTAAGTTCTTTCAAGCTCCAAACATTGCTGTGAACTACAAACTACTAATATCTGTGGTACCACAAAAACCAGTAAGCCTGAAGTGAAATGAACGGACCACCACAAAACTTACAGCGACCCTACAGAGACAAACATTGAACACCAGGAGGATTGTGAACTATACAGCCACAGTGGCAGTGCTGGGCATGCACTATCGCGATATGGGAACACAGCGAACAATACGCAGACCATCAGATCTACCGCAGTCATGTGCTGCTATAGATGTAGCAAGCAGCGAACACTGCTATTCCTGCCTGGTTATGTGACCAAGGTCCAGTAAATACTAAAACATTATTAACACACTGCTGGGTTGTTTCTTACTGTCTATCTGCTGCTATCTGTTTGCGGTTAGTGAATTGCAGATCTGCAAAACACGGATGCTGCCTGTGTGCGTTCTGCAATTTGCGGAACGGAAGGGGTGGCCCATTATAGAAATGCCTATTCTTGTCCGCGGACAAAAATAGGACCTGCTCTATATTTTTTGTGGGGCCGCGGAATAGAACTACGGATGCAGACAGCACACGGGGTGCTGTCCGCATCTTTTGTGGCCCCATTGAAATGAATAGGTCCGCACCTGTTCCACCAAATTGGGGAACAGATGCGGACCCATTCATACGGTCGTGTCAATAAGCCCTTATGTTGTGAATCCTTGACAAATCTTCTGCCACTTGTAGTTAAAAATGCCAAATCTTTATTTCAAGCGCATAAAAAATGGAAGGATAATATGTTTCATCTGAAACGCTTAGCTTTTTAATGTTATTTTGTATTGCATGATGATGTTTTTATGCACTTAAAATAAAGATTTGGGGACACATTTATTAAGACTGGTGTTTTAGACGCTGGTCTTAATAAAGACCCATATTTGGCGCCGGCCTCTCCATAACTTCGGTGCATCCAGCACCAGTTCCAAAAGTAAGACAGCTTCCTAGCTGTCTTACATTTAGACCATTTTCTACACCCAAAACAGTAATAGATAATGGTAAATGAGAGGGGTCCACTGGCCCGCATCCCATGCTGGACAGAAAAACGCTGCTTGAAGCGTTTTTCTGTCCGCAGTGGGGACACAACCAAATGGAACTGAATTCATTACGGTGTACTCTATTTTGTTCAGTTCAGTTTTGACAATGAATGGGGTCAAAACGGCCATATAGCCATTGCCTGGAGTGTTTTGACTTTTTATTTCTTTATTATTTAGCTCTATGGCATGTAGAGCAATGTCATATCATATTTTTGGAAGGCTGAGCCACTGCTTAAACGTGATCGCGCCAACGCAATCAAATGTTCGCGAACCGCAAGTTCGCAGCGGGCCCCATTCAATTTAATGGCAGGCGAACCTGAAAAACCTTCAGCTCATATTTGCAGCCACCAAATACTTACTAGAAGTGCACAAATAGTCCCACAACATGGACACTGACATACTAGAGGGGGATCAATGACAAAAATTCCAACAAAAAATATGTATCTTAATCAGGGGACATTTTTATGCGTCTTAAAGGGAAATTCTCTGAAATGTGCCCTGTTTTATTTTAGGCCACGGGAGTATAGGCCTTACAAATTAGGTATTCACCTGTAGAGATGTCGGGAACATAAAATTTTCCGTTCGCGAACGGCGAACGCGAATTTCTGCAAATGTGAACGGGTGAACCGCCATTGACTTCACTAGGCAGGTGAATTTTAAAACCCACAGGGACTCTTTATAGCCACAGTAGTGATGGAAAAGTTGTTTCAAGGGAACTAACACCTGGACTGTGGCATGCCGGAGGGGGATCCATGGCAAAACTCCCATGGAAAATTACATAGTTGACGCAGAGTTGGATTTTAATCCATAAAGGGCATAAATCACCTAACAATCCTAAATTTTTTTGAACAACGTGGTTTAAACAGGTAGTGTAAGGGTTACTCCCAGGGGCGTACATAGAAATCACTGGGCCCCATAGCAAGCATCTGAATTGGGCCCCTTAACCCCGCCCACTACCCACCCCTAGCCCATCCCACCTCCTGTCCTGGCTCCTCCCATGCCACACCCCATTAAAGAATCCCTAATGCCCCCCAAAATGCCCGGGGGGGGGGGGGGGAAGGAGTAGGAGAGCACACTGTCCACTATGAGCCCCCCAAAATGCTCAGGACAGTGTGCTTTCATTCTACTCCTCTCCCCCCCTGGGCATTTTGGGGGGCATCAGGGTTTGGGGGGCTCATAGAGGACTCAGGAGGGGGGGGGGTGGAGGCTCATAGAGGACAGTGTGCTTTCCTCCTACTCCCCCCCCCCCCCCTTGACATTTTGGAGTAATGGGGGCATTAGGGGTTGGGAGGCTCATAGAGGACTGGGGGGGGGGGAGTCTCAGAACAGTGTGTTTTCCTCCTACTCCCCCCCCCTGGGCATTTTGGGGTAATGGGGGCATTTTGGGGGGCTCATAGAGGATTCAGGGGGGGGGCTCATACAGGACAGAATAGGAGGAAAGCAGATTGTCCTCTATGAGCCCCCCAAACCCTTAATGCCCCCCAAAATGCTCAGGACAGTGTGCTTTCCTTCTACTCCTCTTCCCCTAGCCCTGGGCAGTTTGGGGGGCATTAGGGGTTGGGGGGCTCATAGAGGACTCAGGGGGGGGGGGAGCTAATACAGGACAGAGTAGGAGGAAAGCAGACTGTCCTCTATGAGCCCCCTCCCTATGAGTTCTCTTGCTACCTGGCAGTGGCAGGCAATGCTGCCTTAATCTATCCCTTCCCGTTCCCATACAGAACAACAAACGGCACACCAACCAATCAATAGAAGGTGACCACCGTCCGGGACTCCGTGTCCGGTCAGGAGTGGGCGGGCAGGCAGGCAGGCAGACCTTCAGGCTGGGGCTGAGCTCGGTGCAGGGTCAGGTCAGAGAATGAATGGGTTTAAGCGGCGCCCGCTCCTGCTGCCTGCAAACACTGGCCAATCAGCAGCTGCCTCTTTGTGCTGCTGACTTGTGCTGATTGGCCAGTGTGAAAAGAGAACACGCCTGCAGCCTGGCCGGGAGAATCAACTTCATGCAATGAGGCAAGTTAATACAAGACAGGAGGGGGGCGGGGCCACCGATCAAAGTCAAAGACAAGTGCAGCGGGCCCGCTGCGCCTGCGCCACAGTGTGTGTAGTGTACTACTAGTACTGGCTAAAATAAACAGAGGGGGCGGGGCCTTCCCTGCGCTCCGGGCCCCCCTGCGCTGCGGGCCCCATAGCAACGGCGTGGTCTGCCTATATTGGCGGTACGCCACTGGTTACTCCCGCTTCACAGACATTGACAGACCAAACTCCCCTTTTAATGCACCGCAAACAACAGCAAACAGTCCATTTGCCCAACAGCAAACTTCCCATTTGCACAAGGTTGGATACCAAGCTAGCCATGTCCCGTTGAGGTCATTGAAGGTTTCTTCCTCCACCCAGCCACGTACAACACCAAGGGTCCCCGAAGGTGAATCGAATTGATTTTTCGAATGGGGAGATGGTTGAAAAAACGCTGGCTCCCTCCCCTTTGTTTGAATCCACACCACGGTCACTGCGTCTGCGCCGTACAATTTACTGTCACACCCGATATGAGTGGTATTTTCTGTAGTACTATTCTCATCAGTTTAATCCCTGTTACGTAACGTCCCCAATCTGGGGTCCATTTATTAAATTGATTTTTCAGTTTAATCCCTGTTACGTCTCCTATCCGGGGACGTGTGTCGAATTGATTAATCATTGTCGAATTAACGACATCCTGAAATAATTTTGTTCTGAGCTCTGTACTTGCTTTGTATTGGAATTGATGGGGATTTTTTAAATTGTCTGCATTATTTCTAATAAACTATTAAGAGACTTTATTATGATTTTTTAATTTTATGTATTAAAAACCCATACAACTTATAAAGAAAAATAATGTTTTTTCTATGAAAAATTATCCAGCCGATCGCTTTTTTTTTTATTTTTTTTTTTTATTTGTATTTTTATTTTACAGACAATATAAAAGCAAATTTCCAATCAGATATACTATAATAGCGCACATTAGACAGTGTATCGTCTCCATGCCATATATCGGACACATACAACAAAACAATCTGTGACCAGAGGAGTCAGCTCTAATACCAGTACATAGGCATGGGATCCACAACCCAAAAAAAAAACACACAAGAATAAAAAAAAAAAAAAACCATAAACCCAACCCCCCTCCGCCCCGCCCCCTCACCCCCACCCCTCACCCCCCACCCGTTTCCACCCGGCTTGGTGCGGCCGCCGCGAGGGGCGGCGGAGTATTCCTGCCCCCCTCATAAGGATTTTCATTAGAGCCTTTACAATTTCACACGTATTCTGGCGTGGGCTGTGTTGATAGAGTTTATCTAGGAATATATAATGGTTTGTTGGGGTATATCAGTGGTCTCCCCAGTTACTAGCCATCAATTCTGCTCTGGGGTATTACGGCTGGCTATTTCCCTTCTCTATGGGCCCATTCCGGTAGCGTCGTTTAATCCACGTCGTTTCATGCCCTCAAAATGTGTTATTCGCGTCATTAAACTTTGCCAATCATTGATTGTTGGGGGTCTATCTTTCACCCACTGTCTCAAGATTATCACTTTGGCCAAAAGCCGATCGCTTTTAGTCTGATCATAATGAAGCAACGGCCTTATGTGGGGTGTGGCAACATTGCCAACACACTCATCGAGGTGATGATCACTTTATTGTGATACGCAAGCCCCTTCACCACAACAAGGTACCGATCATGAAGGGGAATTGACACATGTATGTGCCTTTTTTGCAGCCACAGTGCAGCACTAGAGGCCAGAAAAATTAGGTATTGTTGCAGCCTCTGGATCCCGAAGGGCTGTGGCGATGTGTAGGACTGAAAAAGCTCTGCATGTCCTCCATCAACAACACATCTGTAAAGCGTCCTGTCCTTGCCACCGTGGTCATGGTAGGAGGAGGATTACTTTCCCCTCTCCCCCTGTTAGATTCCCGTTGTGCTGTGACATCCCCCTTATAAGCTGTGTAAAGCATATTTTTTAGTTTGGTTTTGAACTGCTGCATCCTTTCTGACTTACGGTAATTTGGTAACATTTCTGCCACTTTCTGCTTATACCGGGGGTCTAGTAGCGTGGCCACCCAGTACAGGGCGTTCTCCACCATCCTTTTTATACGAGGGTCCCTCAACAGACATGACAGCATGAAAGACCCCATTTGCACAAGGTTGGATGCCGAGCTACTCATTTCCCGTTCCTCCTCCTCACTGATGTCATTGACGGTCTGTTCTTCCCCCCAGTGTCACGGCCAGTGGTATGTTTTGTGACACTTTCCTTCACTTGGTTGCCCGTGGCAACGTGTGGTGTTGTGTGTATGTGGTGGCAGTGTCTCAGTCCTATGGCTGATCCCCAGGACATGGTTGCCACGCATGCCGTTGCCTGCGGCAACAGGTGAAGTGTATGTTTATGTGTGTGATTCCCCTTTAAGTGGCCATCTTCCCTTGCCTGGTGTTGGAAGGGTTAAATCCCTTCTGTATGTGTGAACACTGGATGTGTCCGTGTGGGTGTGGCTATTTGGACCTTTAAAGCCTCAGTGAATATCTCTAGTCTGAGGGGTACTTCAGCCATGGTTAGCTGGAGCAGCCTCCTGTGTATTCCATCTGCCAGTGGGGGCCACCCTTGTGGTCATAGGTTTATGTATGGTGTTTAGAAGATGTTTGTTTGGTCTTTATTTATTGCAGAATATGGTTTCCTGGGTTCCCGTGTGATGTCTGTGTGTGCGGTGTCCTTTGTGTTGTTTGTGGACAGCAGCACTTGCACGTGGGTTCCAGGTTGTGTGTCTGTGGCAGGTAAGTGTGGTATTTGTCTCACTTACCTGTCATTGTCATATGTCTGTTCATGTTCCCCTTTCTTTGTAGCTTGGCCAGTGAGACTCCAGTTCCTCCATGTCTAGGAGGAACAGGTCGTCTTACCCTGCTCCTAGTCCAGGGCCACCCTGAGGGCTAGCAGGAATATCAGGTTCTGGAGTATGAGCCCTCCTACCTTCAGGGTTGGCTCATACGGATAGGAGACAGGGTCAGAATTAGGGATGTGTAGGAGGTGACCTGCTCCCTGATTCCTGGCCTGGCCTGGCATTGACCATCCGTCTTCTGATACTGCACGGCTGAGGGTTTTCCCCATCCTCAGCCGTGACACCCAGCCATGTACAACACCACGGGTCCCAGATAGGTGACAACAACGAGCACCCTGGGATGCCTGCTGTGGTGTCATGGTCTTACCTTCTCACTGTTCTCCTTCGTTTGACATGTGCTGGCGGCCATCTTGGTTTCTGGGTTTCTTGTAGCCTCCCACCCTGCGGCTCCTCCTTCCCACTGGGAGGAGCTGGATGCCTAGCTCATATATATAGAAGGTCTGTGGCTTCAGTTCCTTGCTTGGTCCTCCTGTGTGCACATGCTTCAAAGACTGCTGCTGCTTCCGGTTCCTGATCCTGGCCTTGTCTGACTACCCCGTTGGTTCCCGATCCTGGCTTCGTCTGACTACCCCGTTGGTTCCTGATCCTGGCTACGTCTGACTACCCTCCTGGTTCCTGACCTCCGTCTACGCAAGACCCTGCTTCAGTTTAGCCATCCGTTTGGACTTTAGCTACGGCTTGATTTTCAATAAAGCCTTCTTATTCCACCTATCTCTGTTGTACGTCTGGTTCATGGTTCCATGACATTAGGACCAAGCCATGAATTCTGACGGTACAGGGCCATCCTCGCTACCTACGCTGGTTGCCAGACTTGATCAGCAGGATCACCTGTTGGGTCGGTTCGCTGTGGCGTTACAAACCCTGCTTGAACGCACGGCTCATTTAGCTTCCGTTGCCGATGGGTCGGTTGTCGCTCCTGGGCCCGCTCCTACTGCCGCTCCGGTTGTTGCGCCAGAGTCTACCCCGACACCTGTTGCTGCACCTGCGGTGTTTCGGGGTATGACCGGTTCTGCCCCCCTTCCACAGCGCTTTGGGGGAGAGCCAACTCAGTGCCGAGGTTTCCTTAACCAGGTGGCCATTTATTTCGAGTTGCTGCCACATGCCTTTCCTACTGAGAGATCAAAGGTGGGCTTCTTGATCTCGCTGCTCTCGGACAAGGCCTTGGCCTGGGCCAGCCCTTTATGGGAGAACAACAATCCGGTGGTTGCCGAGTTTTCCGGTTTTGTTGCTTCTCTTCGGAAGGTATTCGATGTGCCGGCTCGTGCTGCCTCTGCTGCGAAGCTCCTTATGTCCATCAGACAGGGTTCACGATCCGTAGCTGAATACGCCATTGAGTTTCGTACCCTGGCAGCAGAGGTGGGCTGGAATAATGAGGCTCTGGTCGCTGCTTTCTCTCATGGTCTCTCGGATGCCTTGAAGGATGAGATTGCAGCCAAGGACCTACCAGTGGAGCTCGAGTCCCTTATTTCTTTCCTGATTTTGATTGACACCAGACTCAGGGAGAGACCTTCCTTTAAGGAGAGCCTGCGGAGGCCTTCTAACAGATTGGCGCCTACGTTTGCTGTCCCACCCGTGCCTCCCTCTCCTCCCACGCCTCCTGGGGATGACTGGTCTGGGGGTCAACCCATGCAGCTGGGGGTTGCTCGCCTGTCCGAGGGGGAGAGGGTACTCCGGAGACGCGAGGGCCGATGCATGTACTGTGGTCTCGGTGGGCATTTTCGGTTGGCATGCCCGAACCGTCCGGGAAAACGCTCGCACCTGAGATCCTGTCGGGGGCAGATCTTGGGTGGAGTCTCCTCGTCCCCGGTTTCCCGTGTTGACAAACCACTGATTACTGTTGTCCTCTCCTGGGTCGGGGGCTCGGTGATGACCCAGGCGTTGGTGGACTCTGGTGCTGGTGGCTTGTTCATTGATAGTGTGTTCGCCGCCGCCAATTCCATTCCTCTGCAGCCTCGAGGTTCCCCACTGGCTCTTGAGGCGATAGACGGCAGACCCCTTCTGCCGCCACACGTGACTCAGGAGACCCTTCCAGTGGGGATGGCCATTGGTGCCGTTCACAGAGAGTCGGTCTGTCTCCAGGTTATTTCGTCTCCACACTACTCGGTGGTCTTGGGGTACCCCTGGCTCCAGAAGCATAATCCGACTTTCGATTGGAGATCGGCCGAGATCCTCTCGTGGTCACCGCAGTGTGGGGCTAGTTGCATCCATGGGCCTGTCAAGTTGCTGTGTACTTCCTCGGACTCTCTGTTGCCTCCTGAATACGAGGAGTACCGGGATGTATTCGATAAGGTGCGTGCGGTTGCCCTACCTCCGCACCGCCCATACGATTGTGCCATAGAGTTACAATCTGGTGCCGTTCCTCCTCGTGGCAAAGTCTATCCACTGTCGGTAGCGGAGAATGTGGCCATGGAGGAGTACGTGAGGGAGGCGCTTTCACGCGGACACATTCGCAAATCCTCGTCCCCGGCAGGGGCTGGATTTTTCTTTGTGAAAAAGAAGGGCGGTGAGTTGAGGCCTTGCATCGACTACAGGGGTCTCAATCGCATCACGATCAAGAACGCTTACCCGATACCCTTGATTTCCGAGCTGTTCGATCGCCTCAAAGGGGCCACGGTCTTTACCAAACTCGACCTGAGGGCGGCATATAACCTGGTAAGGATCAAGGCGGGCGATGAGTGGAAGACCGCGTTTAACACCAGGACCGGTCATTATGAATCCTTGGTTATGCCCTTTGGGTTGTGCAATGCGCCCGCAGTCTTCCAGGAATTCATCAACGATGTTTTCCGTGACCTGTTGCAGCAGTGTGTGGTGGTCTATTTGGATGACATCTTGGTATATTCTGCATCCATGGAGGCCCACATTCTGGATGTCAGACGAGTGTTGCAACGCTTACGAGAGAACAAGCTGTTCGGTAAGCTTGAGAAATGCGAATTTCACCGATCCCAGGTAACCTTCTTAGGTTACATCATTTCCGCTGAGGGGTTCTCCATGGATCCTGAGAAGGTTTCGGCTGTCTTACAGTGGCCCCAGCCCAGTGGGCTTCGTGCCCTGCAGCGCTTTTTGGGCTTCGCCAATTATTATCGGAAGTTCATCAGGGACTTTTCCATGCTAGCCAAGCCTCTCACGGATCTGACCAGGAAGGGCAGTAATCCTCAGGTCTGGCCGCTCGAGGCCATCCGAGCTTTTGAGGCTCTAAAGTCCGCCTTTGTGTCGGCTCCGATTCTGTCGCATCCCAACCCTGGGTTGCCTTTTGTCCTCGAGGTGGACGCGTCTGAGACGGGAGTAGGCGCCCTCCTGTCTCAGCGTAGAACACCAGAGGGTCCTCTGCTTCCTTGTGGGTTTTACTCCCGGAAACTGTCTTCCGCGGAGTGCAACTATCAGATTGGTGACAGGGAGTTATTGGCCATCGTGCAGGCCCTTAAAGAATGGAGGCACTTGCTCGAGGGCTCGGTGGTTCCGGTTCTCATCCTGACGGACCACAAGAATCTGACCTACCTCTCTGAGGCCAAGAGATTGACACCACGTCAGGCCAGATGGGCTCTGTTCTTGTCACGTTTTAATTACGTGGTCTCCTACCTACCCGGCTCCAAGAACATCAGAGCGGATGCCTTATCACGGCAGTACTCCGAGCTGTCCGGGGAGGAGTCGATTCCGACTACGGTCATACCCCCGAATCAGATCCTGGCTGCTATTCGCACCAGCCTGACCTCTCCTCTGGGTGAGCAGATTTTGGCGGCTCAATCTGGTGCTCCCTCTGGGAGACCCAACGGCAGATGTTTTGTGCCTGAGGAGTTGCGCACTCGGTTGTTGCGAACCTACCATAACTCCAAGGCCGCGGGGCACCCTGGAAAGAATCAGCTGTCCTGGGCGGTTTCACGTCTGTTCTGGTGGCCTTCTCTACGTTCCGACATCGCCGCATATGTAGCGGCATGCTCCGTTTGTGCCCAGAGTAAGTCCCCTCGGCACCTTCCGTTGGGCCTTTTGCAACCCATAGCCACCGGGGAGCGTCCATGGTCACACCTGGGGATGGATTTCATTGTGGACCTTCCTGCATCCCGAGGCCATACGGTCATTCTCATGATTGTGGATCGGTTTTCCAAAATGTGCCACTGTGTTCCTCTCAAGAAGTTACCCTCTGCACAAGAGTTGGCCTCGATTTTTGCCAGGGAGGTCTTCCGGTTGCACGGTTTGCCCAAGGAGATTGTGTCGGATCGGGGGAGTCAGTTTGTGTCCAGGTTCTGGCGCGCCTTTTGCTCCCAGTTGGGGATTCATCTCTCTTTCTCCTCGGCCTACCACCCTCAGTCCAATGGGGCCGCAGAACGATCCAATCAGGCCTTGGAGCAATTCCTTCGTTGCTATGTCTCCGATCACCAAGACAATTGGGTTGACCTCCTGCCTTGGGCTGAGTTTGCCAGGAACACGGCGGTGAACTCTTCCTCTGGGACGTCTCCCTTCATGGCCAATTATGGGTTCCAACCTGCCGTGTTACCGGAGGTATTCTCTCCCCAGGATACTCCGGCTGTGGAGGATCACCTTTCCGTCCTACGTACTTCTTGGGTACAGATCCAGAGGTCCCTTGAGGTCTCTGCGCAACGCCAGAGACTCCAGGCTAATCGCAGACGAGCGCCCGCTCCTTCCTACCAGGTCGGAGACCGTGTATGGTTGTCCACCCGCAACCTCAACCTTCGAGTGCCCACTCCCAAGCTGGCGCCTCGCTTTGTTGGTCCCTTCCGAGTGCTTCGCAGGGTAAACCCGGTAGCCTATGCCCTTGCGCTTCCTCCTGGCATGCGGATCTCCAACGTGTTTCATGTCTCCCTGTTGAAGCCATTGGTGTGTAATCGTTTCACTTCCTCGGTTCCTCGGCCCCGTCCGGTCCAAGTGGGCAATCGTGAGGAATATGAGGTGAGCAATATCCTGGACTCACGCCTGGTCCGCGGTCGGTTGCAGTTTTTGGTCCATTGGCGTGGTTATGGTCCAGAGGAGCGTTCCTGGGTTCCCTCCACAGATGTCCATGCTCCTGCGTTGCTCCGAGCCTTCCACGCACGCTTCCCTCTGAAACCGTTCCTTACTCCGCGGAGGAGGGGCCCTTGAGGGGGAGGTACTGTCATGGTCTTACCTTCTCACTGTTCTCCTTCGTTTGACATGTGCTGGCGGCCATCTTGGTTTCTGGGTTTCTTGTAGCCTCCCACCCTGCGGCTCCTCCTTCCCACTGGGAGGAGCTGGATGCCTAGCTCATATATATAGAAGGTCTGTGGCTTCAGTTCCTTGCTTGGTCCTCCTGTGTGCACATGCTTCAAAGACTGCTGCTGCTTCCGGTTCCTGATCCTGGCCTTGTCTGACTACCCCGTTGGTTCCCGATCCTGGCTTCGTCTGACTACCCCGTTGGTTCCTGATCCTGGCTACGTCTGACTACCCTCCTGGTTCCTGACCTCCGTCTACGCAAGACCCTGCTTCAGTTTAGCCATCCGTTTGGACTTTAGCTACGGCTTGATTTTCAATAAAGCCTTCTTATTCCACCTATCTCTGTTGTACGTCTGGTTCATGGTTCCATGACATGTGGTTTGTCTTCCTCCTCCTCAACGCCACATTCCTCCTCTGACTCCTCTTCCTCATACTCCTCTTGCAGCGTTGCCGCAGGTCCGGCAAGCGATGATGACAAGGCTGTTTCTGGTGGTGATGGTGACCACAACTCTTCCTCTTTACGCTAATCTACAGCCTGATCCAGCACTCTTCGCAGGGCACGCTCCAGGAAGAAAACAAATGGGATGAGGTCGCTGATGGTGCCTTCGGTGCAACTGACTAGGTTTGTCACCTCCTCAAAAGGACGCATGAGCCTACAGGCATTGCGCATGAGCGTCCAGTAACGTGGCAAAAAAATTCCCAGCTCCGCAGAGGCTGTCCTAGCACCCCGGTCATACAAATACTCGTTGATGGCTTTTTCTTGTTGGAGTAGGCGGTCGAACATTAGGAGTGTTGAATTCCAACGTGTCGGGCTGTCGCAAATCAAGCGCCTCACTGGCATGTTGTTTCGGCGCTGAATGTCTGAAAAGTGCGCCATGGCCGTGTAGGAATGCCTGAAATGACCACACACCTTCCTGGCCTGCTTGAGGACGTCCTGTAAGCCTGGGTACTTAGACACAAAGCGTTGTACGATGAGATTCAACACATGTGCCATGCACGGCACATGTGACAACTTGCCCAAATTCAATGCCGCCAACAAATTGCTTCCATTGTCACACACCACTTTGTCGATCTCCAGTTGGTGCGGGGTCAGCCACTGATCCCCCTGTGCGTTCAGGGCGGACAGGAGTGCTGTTCCAGTGTGGCTCTCTGCTTTCAGGCAAGTCAACCCCAAGACAGTGTGACACTGTCGTATCCGGGATGTGGAATAGCCCCTGGGGAGCTGGGGGGATTCAGTTGATGTGCAGCCAGACGCCGCAGCAGAAGAGGACTCAGCTGAGGAGGTTATGGAAGAGGATGGAGTAGGAGGAGTAGAGGAGGTGGCAGTAGGCCTGCCTGCAAGTCGTGGCGGTGTCACCAACTCTGCTGCAGAGCCACGCATTCCATGCTTGGCAGCCGTCAGCAGGTTGACCCAATGAGCAGTGTAGGTGATATACCTGCCCTGACCGTGCTTTGCAGACCAGGTATCAATGGTCAGATGGACCCTTGCCCCAACACTGTGTGCCAGAGATGCCATGACTTCCTTTTCAATCACTGAGTAGAGGTTTGGGATTGCCTTATTTGAAAAAAAAACTCGTCCGGGTACCTTCCACTGTGGTGTCCCAATAGCGACAAATTTTTTGAAGGCCTCAGACTCCACCAGCTGGTATGGTAAAAGCTGGCGGGCTAAGAGTTCCGTCAAGCCAGCTGTCAGACGCCGGGCAAGGGGGTGACTCTGTGACATTGGCTTCTTACGCTCAAACATTTCCTTTACAGACACCTGACTGTGGGCAGATGAGATGGAACTGCTGAAGGTGAGAGGCGGAGTGGCGGGTGGTTGAGAGGGGGCAAGGAGGACAGCAGTGGTTGACGTGGCTGAAAATGCTGGACCAGGAGGAGGATGGTGGCTTTCAGCTTGTGTGCTGCTTCTACTCGTCATCATGTGTTGATCCCATAGGCATTTGTGATTTGCGATCATGTGCCTTCGCAAAGCAGTTGTACCTAGGTGGGTGTTGGATTTCCCACGACTCAGTTTCTTTTGGCACAGGTTGCAAATGGCATCGCTGTTGTCAGAGGCAGACACACAAAAAAAATGCCACACTGCTGAGCTTTGCAATGACGGCATTCTGGTGGTGGCAACAGCATGCGTTGATTGGCGTGCTGTCTGGCTGACCCCGGGTGCCAATACATGCTGTCTGACTGTGCCACTAGCTCCTTGCGACAACCTCCCCCTGCTTCCAACTTGTCTCCTACTTCTCTCTGTCTCCCCTTCTGAACTTTCCCCCTCTTCTTCTTCTCTTTGAGCAGGCACCCACGTGGCATCCACGGACACATCGTCATCATCAACCACTTCACTTGTATCTGACACCTCAGCAAAGGAAGCAGCAGCGGGTACAACATCATCATCATCATCACACTGTACGTCCATGTGTGTGATGCTGCCTGACTGAGACATATCCCTGTTATCTACATCCCCTGGCAATAATGGTTGCGCATCACTAATTTCATACCACTGATGTGTAAATAACTCCTCTGAGGGATTAAGTGAAGCGGCTGTGGTGATAGTGGTGGTGGTGGCGGCGGGTGGGAGAGTGGTGACCAAAGCTGAGCTGGAGGAGGATGGTGCGTCAAGGTTCTTAGCGGAAGCTGTTGAAGATTGGGTGTCCTGTGTAAGCCAGTCAACTATTTTCTCCGAATTTTTGGGGTTCAGGGTACGTGGCCTCTGAACACTGGGCATTATTCCAGGGCCAGTGGAAATCACAGCACTACGACCACGACGGCCCCTGTGGGGTGGCCTGCCTCTGCCTGACATTTTTTTTTAGATAAGTGGTTTATGCGTGCAAGGTACTGTGCCACCCTATATAAGTTGTGGGCAGTGGGCACAGTACAGTCTGTGTGGGCCTGACACACACAGGCTTGCAATTTGCAAGTGTGATTATATCACAGAAAATTTTTTATATAATTTTTTTTATCTGCAAGGTATTTGAGTGAATGACACCTTGTAACGGTATGAGTGGAGGCCTAGCCAGTGACCACAATACAGTATGTGTGGGCCTGACACACACACAGGCTTGCAAATGTGATTATATCACAGAAAATTTTTAAAAATATTTTTTTTTTATCTGCGAGGTATTTTCTGTCACACCCTGTATGAATGGTGTGCACGTGCTGTCTGTGACTGAGCCGGCAGCCTCTCACACACGGGCAGCCAGGCAACTGCAATATATATATATATATATATATATATATATAAAAAAGCACACTGATGTACCAGCCCTAAAAAAGGGCTTTTTGGGGTGCTGTCAGGACGCTGTCCTTACAGCAGATGAGTCTGTGGACACAGAACAATGCCCTAGCTAACGCTTTCCCTATTAAATCAGCAGCAGCAGCACTCTCCCTCCTCTCACTGTGAATGCAGCTTCCGAATGAATCTAAAATGGATGTTGTCCAGGAGGTGGGAGGGTCTGCTGAATGTGTCTGTTGACTGTGAGGGGGCGGACCGAACATCGCATATGTTCGCCTGCAGCGGCGAACACGAACAAGCAATGTTCGCCGGGAACTATTCGCCGGCGAACTATTCGGGACATCACTATTCACCTGACATAAAAGAAATTCTGATTATGTGGCTCAAAGTACATTATGCGGTCAATGGATAAAATTTTACTGTAGGCCACTGGACTACAGGGCCCAAACATTAGGCATTAACCGGATAGAAAAGATCAAGTGATTATGTGTCCGGAGGTATATTACACGGTCAATTGATATCAATTTTACTGCAGGCCAGTACAAATATAGGGTCAAATACATATGTTTAAAAGAACTAAAAATATAAAATTGAATTAAAATTATGGCTAACGAAATCCCCCCTCTTGAAAAAAAAACCTAATGATAATAGCTGAAATACGTGGTCGTCACAGGTGTTAAATTCCTCCGAGGCCCAAAACATTAGGTATTCAATGGGCAGAAAAGGTCTTTTATGCCTCATTATTTACATGAGAGGGACCAATATTTGTTCTTGGTGTTGAAGAATATGTGTGGTCTGGCTTGAGGAAATTCAATAAATGTTGTCGTCAGAGGTGTTGAATTCCTCCGAGATCCATGCCTCATTAATTTTTAGAAATGTGAGGTAGTCCACACTGTCATGAGCTAGGCAAGTGTGCTTATCGGTCACAATCCCCCCTGTAGCGCAGAACGTCCTTTCGGACAGGACACTGGTCGAGGGGCAAGCCAACAATTCCATGGCAAATTGTTCCAGCTCTGGCCACAGGTCAAGCCTGCACACCCAGTAGTCTAGGGGTTCCTTGCTTCTCAGAGCGTCCACATCGGCCGTTAACCCGATGTAGTTGGACACCTGTGGGTCTAGGTCAGTGATGGCGAACCTTTTAAAGGCCGAGTGCCCAAACTGCAACCCAAAACCCACTTATTTATTGCAAAGTGCCAACAAAGCAATTTAACCTGAATACAATAGTCCAATATAGTATATCCTCTATGTACTTTATTATTTAGCTATAATAGCCTGCCTACATTCAGTGCGCTGCCTGTGCTGTTCATAGTGCGCCTGTACTGATGAATGGCAGGAAAAGTCTAAGGCATATTGTACACTATAGACTTTTTCCAGAGTGCGGGTGCCCACATCACTGGTCTAGTTGTTCCCCGAGGCTGGGTCCGGAGGGCAGCTGTTGATGGATTGGCTGCAAGAATGATCTCATTTCTGAAGTGACCAACAAATCTTCAAACCACCATCTTCTTGCATGCGTGTGTTACATTAGTACCCGCAACAGTTTATCTGTGGGTGGAAATTCCTCTGCCAGCGCCCGCAAAAGCAGAATGCAGCATTTCTCGAAGCAAGGCCTTTAAGTGCTGCATTCTAACAGCCCTCTGTCTTGCTGGTAACATGTCCGCCAATTTGTTTTTGTACCGGGGGTCTAAGTACGTTGCCACCCAGTATGGGTCCTTGCCCTTTATGCTTTTTATATGGGGGTCCCTCTTCGAACACTGGAGCATGAAGGCCCCAACTGGAAGCGGTGAAGTTGCCTGGATCCTGCTCATCGTCCAGGATAATGTCGTCCTTGGTCTCCTCCCCCCAGCCACGGACAACACCAGGGATCCCAGAAAAGTTTAAAGCATGCTCTTCTTGCTCCTCCTCCTCCGGGCACCATCCTCCTCTGACTCCTCTTCAGACTCCTGTTGTCCCCCCTGGGAATTCATCCAGCATTGTGACTTCCTAATCTTCCTGCTCCTGCTCCTCGACAGCT
Source organism: Bufo gargarizans (assembly GCF_014858855.1). Lineage (NCBI taxonomy): Eukaryota > Metazoa > Chordata > Amphibia > Anura > Bufonidae > Bufo > Bufo gargarizans. Next base: position 214,479,882 of record NC_058083.1, read on the forward strand.
TGATCAATGACACGCTGCAATGCACGCTCCAGATAGAAGGCGCAAGGTACGATGTCACTGATGACTCCCTGGTTGCGACTGACCAGTTTGGTGATCTCATCAAATGGCCGCAGAAGTCTGCAAAAAAAATCAAGCTCCCCAGAACCTGTCCTTCAGCAGAGTTTGTACAGGCAGTCGTTAAGTGCACGTTTCTGCTGGAGCAGCCTATCAGGCATATGCAAGGTGGAGTTCCATCGCGTCGGGCAGTCACAAATCAGACTTCTGAAGGGCAAATGGTGTCGCCGCCGAACGTCAGCAAGGCGAGCCATGGCCGTGTAAGATCAAAAATGGCCAGAGATTTTCCTGGCCTACCGCAAGACATCCTGGACCCCGGGGTATTTTGCAACGAATCGCTGCACGACTAAGTTCAGCACATGTGCAATGCATGGCACAAGTGTCATTTTGCCCTGTTTCAGCGCGCTCAGCCGATTGGCACCATTGTCGCACACCACTTTACCAACTGTCAAATTGAGCGGGGTTAGCCACTGATTGGCTTGTGACCGCAAAGCTGAAAGGAGTGCAGGACCTATGTGGCTCTTGACTTCCATGCACAGCAGCCGCAGCACAGCATGGCAACGTCTCACCTAGCATAGGCTCTGAGGAGCTGGAGGTGGTAGCAGTGGAAAAGGAGGAGTCAGCCGAAGATGAGACAGAGGATGGAGTAGGAGGAGGAGATTAAGAGGCAGGCCTGCATGCAATCCGTGGCCGTAACACCAAATCCACACGGGTGCCATGGGTTGCATGGTTGACGGCCGTCAGAAGGTTCACCCAGTGGGCAGGAAAAATTATGTACGTACCTTCCTTGCCCGTGTTTCCTAGACCACGTGTCTGTGGTCAGATGTATCTTGGCACCAACACTGTGTGCCAGAGATACATTCACTTGCCGCTGAACGTGGCCATATAGCTCCGGAATGCCCTTCTGGGAGAATTATTTCCTTCCGGGGACCTTCTATTGCGATGTGCCAATGGCCCCATATTTTCTAAAGGCCTCTGAGTCCAGTTTATATAGCAGTAGTTGGCGGGCTAGCAGTTCAGACAAGCTGGCAGTCAGCCGTTGGCAAGAGGGTTATTCGGCATCATCATCTTTTTACGCTCGAACATTTGGGCCACGGAAGCCTGCCTTTTGCCAGATGAACGCGATGATGGCACGGTGGAAGGTGGAATGGAGGACAAATGGGAGAAGAGAGGAGAAGGAGAAGAGGCAGGACGTGGAGCGCCGGTAGTGTGGCTTTGTGGGTTCTGACGGTGTTGCTCCCACTGGGCTCAGTGATGGGAGGCCAGGTGCCTTCTTAAAGTGGTCGTCCCTAGGTGAGTGTTGACAGCACAGGCTGCAGATGGCAACACTCTTGTCAGCAGGGGACACGTTAATAAAAGCCCATGCGGATCCATGTGCCGGCGTCCTGGGAGTGCCAGATGTGACTGTGCATGGTGGATGGCTCGTTCCAGATACATTAGCAGTCTGCTTTTTGCCTCCTGTGCACTGTAAGTTCTGCATGCTTCTACTCCCTATCTGCTGCTCCGTCTCTCCCTCTGAACTACCCTCCTTTTCCTCTCTTGTGGGCATCCACATGACGTCCATCGACACATCATCATCGTCGTCCCCTTCACCACCACTGATATTAGAGATCTCAGAGTAGGCAGCAACAGCGGGGACCACCCTCCTTGGGCTGATCTGGGTACTGTCGTCAGACTGCTGGGTGGTGACCGTTGATACCTCCTCATGATTCGCTGCCAAGAATGGCAGCGCATTGGTAAGGTCTTGAAATTGATGGGAAAATAATTCCTCTGACTTGAGCAGATGGGATATTGTGGTGGTGGTGGTGGTGGTGGTGTCTTTGGGGGTGCACACAGCAGAGAGTAAAGAGGGTGCAGATAGAGAGGATGAGGAGGGTGCAGAAGCGGAAGGCTGAGTAAGCCACTCAACCAACTCTGGTGCGTCCTATGATGTAATCACACGCACCTTCTCAAACTTTAAACTTAGATTCCGGCCTGGTGCACCTGCCCGACCCCTACCACTCCTGCGGAATGGCCTGCCTCTTCCTCTGCTTGTCATTTTCATAATGACCATGTGACAAAAGTCCCTATAGAAGAGCAGTATTTGTGGAAGAAAGTATATCACACCCCTGTCTCAATCAGTTTTTTTGGGGGGCAAATGGTATATCACACCAGTAGAAATTATTTGTTCCAGTTGCGTTTGTCAATCTGTGTAGCTGCGGTAACGCAGCAAAACCGCAAACAAATGCTGCTCTAAACAAATGCACTATATAGAAAGTATATTATTGGTATTTCACACCCCTGCCTCAATCAGTTTTTTTGGGGGGGCAACTGGTATATTACACCAGTAGAAATTATTTGTTCCAAAAGCGTTTGTCACTCTGTTTAGCTGTGGTAACGCAGCAGAACCACAAACAAATGCTGCACTACCCAAATGCACTATATAGAAAGTATATTATTGGTATTATACACCCCTGCCTCAATCATTTTTATTGGGGGGCAACTGGTATATCACACCAGTAGAAATTATTTGTTCCAATAGCGTTTGTCACTCTGTGTAGCTGTGGTAATGCAGCAAAACCACAACCAAATGCTGCACTACCCAAATGCACTATATAGAAAGTATATTATTGGTATTTCACACCCCTGCCTCAATCAGTTTTTTGGGGGGGACAACTGGTATATCACACCAGTTGAAATTATTTGTTATAATAGTGTTTGTCACTCTGTTTAGTTGTGGTAACGCAGCAGAACCACAAACAAATTCTGCACTACCCAAATGCACTATATAGAAAGTATTTTATTGCTACTTCACACCCCTGCTTCAATCATTTTTTTTTTGGGGTGGGGGGGGCAACTGGTATATCAAATGTGTTGAAATTATTTGTTCCAATAGCGTTTGTCACTCTGTGTAGCTGCGGTAACGCAGCAGAACCGCAAACAAATGCTGCACTACCCAAATGCACTATATAGAAAGTATATTATTGGTATATCACACCCCTGCCTCAATAAATTTTTTTGGGGGGAAACTGGTATATCACACCAGTTGAAATTATTTGTTCCAAGAGCGTTTGCCCCTCTGTATAGCTGCAGTATTGCAGCAGAAACACACACAACTGCTGCACAATACAAATTCCCTATAATATATTTTCTATGTTAGTGTTAAAGGAGAATATTAATCACTAATATTTATGCAAATATCGATAATTAATATTCATAAATAGGCGCGAGTCGTCTAGCGATGACTCCGCCTATTTATGCCTAAATCATAATATATAAATATATATATATATATAGATAGATACCTATCTAGGTTAACTAGCTAACTTCCTCTGTTACCTATACACTCCACTGAACTACACTACGTGCGACTTACTATCACTATACTAGGGCGGCGACTACTAAAAACACCATACACTGTATATATATTACACAATACAATTATACAAGTCTAACAATACGCTATATATTTATAGATCAATTTATATAAATATATATATATACACATATAGACATACCCACCGCAGTATAGAAACAGTACTACAATAAACACAATACAAACCTAACTACACTACGCACAATTACCATTCCACCCCACACACTATCTATACATTACAATAATACATTCATACACACAAATATCAGTATCCCACCCGCCTGACTAATCACTGTCCCTACGGGGTACAAGGGGTTAAACACCCGGTCATCTCTTCAGAGCGCAGCACATCGCTGCCTGCGCTCTCTCCTGTATGAAGGGGTCCCGTTCTGAGCGCCGGATGCGCTCTCCTTGGGGGGGGGGGTCCCGATCTCCAGAGCGCAGTGCTGATGAGTTATTTAAACCCCGCGGCACTCGCTCCCGTTTTCCCGCCCTGCAGGTGTGCGCATGCACGCCTACCGCCAGGTCCACGTGGGCTGGAGCGGTGATATGACATCACCGCACCAGCCCGCGCTCCCAGGCAGGGGGATCCTTTGATCCTCCCGCCTGTGGAGATATCGCACATCTCTGGCGCTGTAATTACAGCGTTGGAGGTGAGCGGCACACAGGGGCATGGGAACTCTTTGTTCTCATGTCCCTGTTTGGCATACCATCTCCGGCGCTGCCAGAGATGGTGACAAAGGGCAGAGGATCTTTATTGATCATCTGTCCTTTGAAGAGGCCGAAACTGGACATAATTGTCCAGTTCTTGGTCTCTCCCCACCCAGCAGGCACATTCAAGAGGGGGGGCATCCATGGGAGCTTCTGGGCACAGTTTAACTGTATATATACCCTTATAGATGCTTGGGGCACATACATAAGTATATATATACATATATATAAAACAGGGGGTCTGAATGGGCAGCAATAAGCCCACCTATACACATATTATATACATAGAGATCTATGCTGACAAGGGGGCATACATACATCTCTACAGTATGTATACACCTACCACCTGGACTGGCCCATGCAAAAGGGCCAATATATATGCATATATGTAAGGGCATATATACATATATATTTAAATCCAACACTTCCCTCAACAGTTAGAAAGTATAATATAAGTATTTCACACCCCTCAGTATGTCACACTTTTAGATAGCACACCTATACCAGTCCTTAAAAGTACTTTTGTGACCCTATTAGCTAGTGTTTGGTGTCCCTAACCGTCTGTCCCTACTCCACATAACCTCTCCCTACACTGGCAAAAGACTGAATGTAAAATGGCGGCCAGATCGGGTTTATTTATAAGGTAGGCGGTATGTCCACGTGCTGAAACGTCTCAATTGGCTGTCCTGTACCACCTGGTGCATGTATCATGGGTCAAAGTTCTTCACAATGTAAAAGAATATGGCGCCGCCGGGTGAACCGCAAGGCCATCTCTACTTACAATATTAAAATATTTTACCACTGCTGAAATAGGCATATACAATACTGGATTTACTAATAAAAGGCTGTATGCACAGTTTGCCTGATGTCTTAGGCCCCACCCTTAAATAATGCCATATCTACACATGTCTGGCTTAAAAATGTTTGCCCGTTCTTAATTTACATATGACCACATATTGTTCAGTGTATTAGTATATAAATTGCCCCTTTAGTGGTTGTCTTTCCCCCATAGTCACCTATAGCCACAGGCCAACTGTGCCCGTGGGTAAATTCACGCCTAGGTATTAGATAATCAGAAAAACAGCTATCCCTGCAGTCGACAGGGAGCAAGAAGTTTATGTCTAATTAACCTCTTTGTTGCCCTTTCACTTTTTTCACCATTATTACAATGTCCATGTAATTACCTTTTTGATTAAATAACCATGAAATTCAATATCTTTTGTACATTGCCTAGGTAGGCCCATAGGAGCCACAGTAGAGAATCTCTGTATTTCATGGATTACAGCATTGGTGTACGGCAAACTCAATCGGTCTTCATATTGTAGATTTTCAGTGCTTTGTACAAAAGCATCGAGTTCTTTCTGGACTTTTACTATAAAACAAAATGGTAAAATTTGAGCTATCAAAATAACTAATTCCATTTGTCAGTACACTCTTAAATATTCTATATGCAGTACTTTAATCCCTTAGCACAGTCCAACAAGGCAACTTTTTACTAATTTCTCTCATCATTCTTGTGGTTCTTTAAAAAAAAAATCTTTAAATATTAACCTGTTGTCAACCTGCCTTTTAAGGGCCAGTTCACACAGAGTTTTTTGGCGCTGACTTTGGAGTTTCCACCTCAAAATCAAATCCCAAAAATGCCTCAAAATAACCTCCCATTCATTTCAACGAGAAGCAGCAGTTCCTTGTGGAAGAAAGAAGCAACATGCCCTATCTTAGGGCATACTATGTGCTGAATCTCTCATTGAAATGAATGGGAAGCATCAAAAACAGCTCTGTACATGTCCATGCATTTTTGTGCGTTTTCTATGAGGTTTTTGGGGCGGATACACGCCAGAAACTACAAGCTGAAAATGCAGTTTTGTATTGACGTAAACACTCATTAGACAGATCAGAGAGTTCTGTGTCTGCTCCCATATTTTTTATGTTTTTTATTTATCTTCCTTATTAGTTGGCGACCTGGCACAACAAACAATATCGGAATGCCTTGTGTATTTAGTGCAGAAGAGGCATAAGCCGCTTTATGTTCAGATACCGAAAGTGCAAATGAGAATGAATTCCATTTTTTGTCATCCTCTTGCACTGAGAATGAAGGACAATATCTGCATGGAGTTTGTATGTTCTCCCCGTGTTTGCGTGGGTTTTCTCCGGGTACTCTGGTTTCCTCCCACTCCAAAGACATACTGATAGGGAACTTAAATTGTGAGCCCTATTGGGGACAGTGTGATGCTAATGTCTGTAAAGCGCTGCGGACTATAGTAGCGCTATATAAGGCCGTAAACATAAAGAAATACACTATGGAAAGTGATGTATGTCCGTTTTCTGCGCTGCAATCTGCAACTTTTCCCTGCTCACGCCAGGTCTAAAAAAAGGGAGTGGGAAAGAGGGGTGGGGCTCTTTAATTTTCTACACCTGTTTTAAGCCTAGAAAATGTTCTGAATCCTTGCTGGGGTATATTCCGGCCAAGGATGCACCAAAGTGATGTAGAAGCCACTGCCTTCACATAACTTCTGCGGATCCACCGCCAGCACAGGGGTTATTAAGACTACAGACAGGGGCTCCATAAGAACTAATGTGTGGCAGCTTCTGTTCTTTCAGGAGGACAGAAGCTGCTGCACAATGCATCTGGCTCCCCAGGTCCTCGCTGAGGGGAGCCAGAGCGCACCAGGAAGCGTTCGCTGCCAGTTTTTTTTGCTCCTTCAGATGCTATGGTCACGTTTAACTTAGTCCCGGGTGCAGCAGTGGCACGCTGGAGGCAGTGGCATGATGCAGGCACAAGCAGCCGTACAGAACATGATTCTTGGCAGGCCACATCACTTGCATGATGGAGGCAGCAGCTGTACGGAACATGATGGTAGGCTAGCTTCAGCAGTGGCATGATGGCGTCAGCGGCATGATGAAGGCAGCAGAAGGCTCCCTGAACATTATAATAGGCAGGCAACATGTTGGTAAACAGGACAGCAGGCAGGCAGACACCAACAGTGGCAAGATGGGGCACAGTCAGCAAGGCCAGATCTATTCATTGGCCTCAGAAGAAGGAGTGTGAAAATCCTCCCCAATCCCGGTTTGGTTCATTTTGACAAAAGTGATGTTTTGGATACTGGCGGAGAACAACTTGATCTTTTAGGGTTTTCAGCGCTGCAGGGGTGAGGTGACACCCAATCTGAGATGACACTGAAGGCTGGACAAGAAAGAGGACAGAGAACGTACTGTGCCAGTTCAAGCTAAGGTTCCAGTCTGCCAGTCCAGAAATCCAAGGGGTAAGGAGACAGAGTACGCACCAGAAACAGACTGTATGTAGGCCTGAACCTGGGCGTTGAGCTGAGAGCTTTCGACTTGGCTTCAGCCTGGCACGGCATGTAAAAAAACTTGCTGAGGAAACTAAACTGGCAGCAGAAGGGGGTTCACTGTGTGGGGGGACAGAGGGGGGCCTCCCTTTCAGACATGCTGGCGGCAGGCATCTGTTTGCTGAAAGCTGCGGCAAGCTGTGTACACAGTGCTTCATCATAATAACATAATTTATCCTCCCTTTCTGTGGAAGGTAAACATTTTCCCATTTTGCCGGACTTTAATGTCCGCTTTCACAGGGTCAGTAGTTGGTCAGTATTTTGCATCAGTATTTGTAGTTCAAAACAGAAGAGATGCAAATATTTTCATTCCATTTTATTTCTGTGTTTTGTACCCACTCCTGCTTTTGACTTAGAAATTATGATCAAATACTGAAATGAATGTGAAAGAGGCCTTATGCTTAATTTGCATCCCTTTTTGGTCATTAATGTTTGAAATCAGTTTCTTTTAACAAGAGGAAGAATCCTGCATGCAGGGCTTTAATGGCCTCTTTCACACATTCAATATTTGGTCAGTATTTTGAAACCATATGTGATCAGTATTTGTAAGCCAAAAACAGGAGTGGGTCCAAAACAGAGATAAAAATGTAATAGAAATATTTGCATCGCATATGCATCTTGAACCCACTATTACTTTTAGCTTACAAATACTGACCGTGTGAAAGAGGCTTTTTGGATGCTCAAAATACAGGATCCTTTTTTTTCCTGTTCTTCTGAAGTTTAAGAAGAACGGAAAAATAAATGGTGATTTCACCATATGGCCAGAAGTAACGGCCCATTTTGCAGAATATTCCAGTGTGGCAGCATACTACAGTATGATCATTACTGGCAGAATGATCTATTCTCTTGCATCAGGCACCGGCGTCTGGAAATCTGGGTAAGCCACGCCTGATTAATCTTGGGGGGAAAGGTGAGTTCTCTTAGGAGTAACTATGCCCCTCGCCGCACTGAACACCACATTACTGTCTGGGCAGGAAAGCATGCCCAAGGCAAACCTGGCTAGTTGTGGCCAAACTTCAAGTTTGCACATCCATTAGTCCAGGGGATCTTGGATGATGGGTTGTAGGGTGCAGTCCAAGTATGCCACCACCTGCTGGTTGAGTTTCTACTGCATGTCCTGGTGCTGCTGCTGGGTGGTTTCCTCAGTTGGCAGCTTAAGAAAACTGCTTATCATAGACTCCAGACTGAAGTTGCTGCATATGGAGCTGGTGCTGCTCCTGCCCCACCCCCATCAGTCATGGCAGTGGAGCGCGAGCGCTGAGGTTCCCCCCAGTCAGACCTTCCCGAGGACAGGCAATGGCGTTCATAGGCAGCGACCAACTGACTAAACAGAATCTCTCTATAGTAGTCTATTTTTGCATCCCTCTCAGAAGGTGTAAAACATGCCCCCATTTTTAACTGGTAACGAGGGTCTAACAACGTGGATAGTTAGTAGTCATCCCTCTGCCGAATCATGACACAAACATGACAGCATGCATCTGGCCATTTGTGCAAAGAACTCGGAGGGCCTCCCTGCTTCCCTATCTATTGCCTATTGCCACGGTCTGTCGGGGTCATCTGCATCGTCTTCGCCGTCGCCCTCCAGCTACTGATGCTGATCCTGCTCCTCTCCTGACGATTGGACAGATAAACCACCTAGTTGTGTGTAAAATTCCCCAGCATTTATGTCATCCTCCACTGCCAGTTCATTCTCCTCAGGGCTTAGGTGGCCATGAAATGCAGGTGCCATGTCTCCAGGACGTGAAGGAGTGGAATGACATCATTCATCCTGTAATTCTGCCGTCTGACAAATAAAGTGGCCTCCGCAAAGGACCTGAGAAAACGGCACATCACGCATGAGCTGCCACTGGCTAATGTGGAAGTTTCACTGAGGAGCAGACCTGTTCGTCTGCAGCATTAAGAAATCATTGACCACCTTCCTCTGCTTGTCGCGATGGTCTAAAATATGGAGCGTGGAGTTCCAACAGGTGGAAACATCACATATCAGACGATGTTTGGGAAGAGCATTTAGCCTTTGCAGCTCAAGGAGGGTATGTTTTGCACATTAAGGGTCCATTCACACGTCCGCAACGTGTTTTGGATCCGTGGATCCGCAAAAACACGGACAGGTGATATGTGCGTTCCGCATTTTGCAGACCACACATTGCCGGCACTAATAGAATATGCCTATTCTTGTCCGCAATTGCGGACAAGAATAGGACATGTTGTATTTTTTTCAATAACGGAATTGCGGACCTGGAAGTGCGGGTCCTCCCTGGTGTGTTGCTCTGTTCACTAAGGCTGAGCAGGTGCAGAACTTGTGACAACACCTAGCTTTGCATAGGTGATATGCTGGAGGACCCCTGTGAACTGTACCTGCAGGGGAGGATGAGGACAAGATGGAGGATGAGGATGCAGAGGAGGACAAAGTTGCTGGTGTGCCTGGGCCGGAACGACATTTATCCAGTGGGCTGTGAACGACATATATTGTCCTTGATCATAGTTGCAACTAAATACATCAGCACTGGTGTGAACTCTACCAGACACCAGGAAGCTTCCTTCTGCTGACGTTGATGAGCCCTGACTGCTTGAGAGAGGGTGTGTCGGCTGGTGGGAGATGCAGCGGTTGCTGCATCAGGCTATAACACTAAATGAGTGGCACGGTTTTCCTATGCAACTTTATGGCGACGCTCCATGGCTATAACACCCTCACCTGCACATGTCCCTGACCTGTCGCAAACATGTGCATCAACCCTGTCTGCAGCGGACATCTTCTTCAAGTCTGGGATGGCACATAGCTGCTTACTGTCCTCAAAAAGCTCATCCTTGCTGAAAAGTGGAGCAGAGCAAACAGCATATATTACTTGGCTAGCAGAAGAAGCAGCAAAAGGAAAAGGCAGGTTCAGGACAGGCAAGGGCACAGAAGCAGTTGCTGCGGATGCTGCTCTACAACCACTCCTTCTGCTGTTACTTGTGCTGGCTAGCTGCAGCAACATGTTTGCCATTTACCATTCCTTTGGCGTACCCAGCTAACTGTCTGTTGGCCATAGTGTACAGTAACTGTATCAGTAATGTAACAGATTAACTAAGAATGTGGCAGTAGTTCAACAAGATGCATGCGGCAATATATTAGACAGCCCTTTAATACTGATGGACAGTAATTCTATGTATAAACTAACAGATTAACCTGGATTATGGCAGTGATTCAACAAGATGCACACGGCTACATATTAGACCGCCCTTTAATACTGAGGCACAGTGATTCTATGTATAAACTGACAGATTAACTAGGATTGTGGCAGCAGTTCAACAAGATAAATGCACCAATATATTAGACCCCCTTTTAATACTGAGGCACAGTAATTCTATGTATAAACTGACAGATTAACTGGGATTGTGGCAACAGTTCAACAAAATGCACAAGGCGATTACATTCAACCTGCACTGTCCCTGCAGTCTCCTCTCCCTACAGCATCTACAAACTCTCCCTACAATCTTCCTACAATGTCCCTGCACAACTGGGATTGTGGTAGAGGTTTGCAAAAGGATACGTAGCTGAACGTACGCGCATCTTATTCGCTATGCCGGCTGCTGACGGGGAAAATACCTGTACGTAAATTCTAGTAGATTAGAGGGCAGACATGGGTTAAGTGACTAAGGATCAGCCTAGGCAACACAAGGATTAGGATCATTATATGACCTATGAGGAATAGACACATGGCACTTTTTGATTGGCTAGCAGGCACTTAAAGGTCATCTCCCTGGCTGGTCAGTGACTACTGTTTTGACAACCCGGGTGTATGTTGCGGTTCATTTTCTCCCTCTGCCTTCCTCGATTTATCTCTAGAGACTGCCTCTGGATACCTCATCCTTGCTAAACAGTTTGTCTCGTGTATGACCTTGGATCGGACCCTGGAAATCATGATGTCTCATCCCTAGGTACACGGTACACAGACTAATACTGCACATATGAACTTTGGCTAGGTTATTAGTCGGGTTGGTTACCTGTATATGCTTACTGGTTTGGACTGTATTGCCGTTTATTTAATAAATCCACTATTGTTTAACATTTGTCTGGTTGCTTGCGGTTCTGCACTATTACAGGCTGGAGGTAGATTACACGGTCATTGGATATCAATTTTACAGAAGGCCAGTGTACTACAGGTCCCAAAAATGATGCATTCAGTGTACATAAATCAACAAGTAAGTATGTGGCTGGAGGTAGATTACACGGTCATTAGATATCAATTTTCCATCAGGCCAGTGTACTACAGGCCCCAAAAATTATGCATTCAGCGTACATAAAAGATCAAGTAAGTAACTGGCTGAAGGTAGATTACACGGTCATTGGATAACAATTTTTCAGCAGGCCAGTGTACTACAGGACCCCAAAATTATGCATTCAGCGTACATAAAAGAGTAAGTAAGTGGCTGAAGTAGATAACACGGTCATTGGATTTTCCAGCAGGTCAGTGTACTACAGGCCCCAAAAATTATGCATTCAGCATACGTAAAAGAACAAGTAAGTAAGTGGCTGAAGGTAAATTACACAGTCATTGGATATCAATTTTCCAGCAGGCCAGTGTACTACAGGCCCCAAAAATTATGCATTCACCGTACATAAAAGAACAAGTATGTATGTGGCTGGAGGTCTATTAGATGGTCAATGGATATCAATTTTACTGAAGGCCAGTACAAATATAGGTCAAATATATATATATATGTTTAAAAGAAATAAAAATCTAAAATTGGATTAAAAACATGGCTAACGAAATCCCCCCTCTTGAAAAAAAAAACCCTAATGATACTAGTTAAAACACGTGGTCGTCACAGGTGTTGAGTTCCTCCGAGGCCCAAAACATTAGGCATTCAATGGACAGAAAAGGCCTTTTATGCCGCTGCATTCACCAAAGACAGGGACCAATATTTGTTCTGGGTGGTGGCGGATATTTGTGGGCTGGCATGAGGAAATTCAATTAAACGTGGTCATCACAGGTGTTGAAGTTCTCCGAGATCCATGCATCATTCATTTTAAAAAAGTGAGTTAGGCGAGTTCGCTTATTGGTCACGATCCCCCCTTTCGGACAGGACACTGGACGAGGGGCAAACCACAGGTCAAACCTGCACACCCGGTAGTCCAGAGGTTCCTCGCTTCTCAGAGCATCCACATCGGCCGTTAACCCAATGTAGTCGGACACCTGTCGGTTTAGGGTGTTCCGTGAGGCTGGATTCGGAGGGCGGCTGTCGATGGGTTGACTGCAAGAATGATCTCATTTCCGAAGTGACCAACAAATTTTCAAACCACCCTCTTGCATGCGCTGTTTTGGTACCCGCAACAGTTTCTCTGTGGGTGGAAATTTCTCTGCCAGCGCCCGCAAAAGCAGAATGCAGCATTTCTCGAAGCAAGGCCTGGAAGTGTTGCATTCTGACAGCCCTCTGTGATGCTGGTAACATGTCCGCCATTTAGTGTTTTTACCGGGGGTCTAAGTACGTTGCCACCCAGTACTAGTTCTTGCCCTTTATGCTTTTTATACGGGGGTCCCTCTTCAAACACTGGAGCATGAAGGCCCCAATTTGAACTAAACAAAGCGGTGGAGTGGCCTGGCTCCTGCTCAACGTCCAGGATGTCGTCGTCCTTGTTCTCCTCCCCCCAGCCACAGACAGCACCAGGGATCCCAGAAAAGTTTAAAGCATGCTCTTCTTGCTCCTCCTCCGCCCCGGCACCAACCTCCTTTGACTCCTCTTCAGACTCCTGTTGACTTGGAGTAGCCCCCCTGGGAATTTATCCAGCATTGCGACTTCCTCATCAACCTGCTCCTCGGCAGCTTGATCAATGACACTACGCAATAATGCACGCTCCAGAAAGAAGGCGCAAGGTACGATGTCACTGATGGCACCCTGGCTGTGACTGAACAGTTTGGTGATATTATCAAATGGCTGCAGAAGTCTGCATGCGTCGCGCATGACCAGCCACTGGCACGGTGAAAAAAAACAAGCTCCCCAGAACCTGTCCTGCCACAGAGTTCGTACCGGCAGTCGTTAACTGCACGTTTCTGCTGGAGCAGCCTATCAAGCATATACAGTACAATGTGGAATTCAATCGCGTCGGGCAGTCACAAATCATACGTCTAAGGGCAAGTGGTGTCACCGCTAAACATTAGCAAGGCGAGCCATGGCCGTGTAAGATCTACCAAAATGGCCAGAAATTTTCCTGACCTGCCGAAAGACATCCTAGACCCCGGGGTATTTGGCAACAAATCGCAGCACAACTAAGTTCAGGACGTGTGCCATGCACGGCATGTGTGTAATTTTGCCCTGTTTCAGCGTGTTCAGCAGATTGGCACCGTTGTCGCATACCACTTTACCAACTGTCAAATTGAGAGGGGTTAGCCACTGATCGGCCGGTGACCGCAAAGCTGAAAGGAATGCAGGACCAGGTGGCTCTTGGCTTCCAAGAGAAAATGAGATCTGCACACCCTAGATGGTGGGTGCTCGTAGAGGACAGGCGTCAATAGATTCACAGGAGAAATCCACTGCACACCAAATGCATTTTATCAATTAATCGTTTTTAATTCATAGTAGTTTATACATCATTTTTTTGTTCCATCCAGAGCAATTATTCGAGCGATATAATTAGTTAAGCAGTACAACCCCAACGTTTCGGTCGGTGTGGACCTTTATCAAGGGATCTGTGACTTTGAATATACAGGGTCTGCTCTGGAGGGAACAAAAAAATGATGTATAAACTACTATGAATTAAAAACGATTAGGCAAGGTATCTGACTTTTCAGGAATTTCAGGAGAAATATGGTATCCCAAAGGGTCATGAACGTCAGTATTATCAGCTCATTCACTTTAGCAAAAGCAGATTGAGTGACGTTAGCCGGGAATATACAGCAAATAGATTTGATATCTTGCTTGGACAGACTGGAAGTAGGGTGACTCTGTCAGAAATATATAAGCATTTGAGAGATAGAGAGAACGATAAAACGTTTGGCCAATTATGTAGGGGGTGGAAGGCGTTATTAGGTGAAGAGGAGGACCGAAATGATAAAATTATGAACGGACTGAAACGAATTAGGAAGGCGGTTGCGTGTGAGGGATGGAGGGAGACGCAGTTAAAATTAATCCACAGAGCTATATACGCCTTTAACATTCCGGGCTCAAGTGATAATAAGGACAGACTGAACGCATGTCCTAAATGTGATGCTCCAAAGGCTATTCTTGATCATTGTATTTGGTTATGCCCAAAGGTCCAATTATTCTGGAAATGGGTCTTGCCATGGGTTAAAGACACCTGGAAGTTGGTTTTGCCCTGTGATCCGGGAGTACTTCTATTCCATGTTTTTCCAGAAAATCTTAAGATCCCTGGGTTAGTGGATGGAGCGTTGCTAGTGGCTCTAAAGTGCTTGTTGCGCAACTGGTTGTCTCCCCAAATACCGTCCGAAGCAGAATTTCAAAATCAAATGAGACACTTTCTTTTGATGGATCAACTTGAGGCAGAAGGGCATAAAAACCATAAATCCTCAGTTTTTTTTTAGAAAAGTAGAATATTTATATTTCCAAGTATCTGTCGGCAGAGGAAGTACACATGCTTATGAATAATTTCAAATTTACAGAATGGTACTTGATTAGGGACTTAAAAGGAACATTAGGGAATTTAAAGGTTGAATAGGGATCTGAAATGTTGAAAAGATGTCATTAAATAAACCAGAATATGGAAGGCTAGCTGTAACTAGATGGAATAAGGGGTCTAAGGGTGGGGGGGAGGGTAGGGGTTGAGGGATTTAACGCAACTTACACTTGAATATGTTAAATGGATATCTTGTGTATTTTTTTTTGTGTGCATTCATGACAACTGTACTTGTCAAAATTATCCATATGCTTCTTGATGTGTTATTCAGAAAATTGAATAAAAATAGTTTGAAAAAAAAAAAAAAAAAAGATTAATTCATGAAATGCTCTTGGCTTCCAGGCACAACAGCTGCAGCACAGCATGGCAACGTCTCACCTGGCACGTCAAAAGGGTTCTGGGGAGCTTGGGAGGGTGCAGCGGAAGAGGCGGTAGCAGTGGAAAAGGAGGAGTCACCCGAGGAGGAGACTGAGGATGGAGTAGGAGGAAGAGAAGAAGAGGCAGGCCTGCATGCAATCCGTGGCGGTAACACAAAATCCACATGGGTGCAACGGGTTGCATGCTTGACGGACGTCAAAAGGTTCACCCAGTGGGCAGTAAAAGTTATTTTACTTCCCTGCTGTTGTTTGCTAGACCACGTGTCTGTGGTCAGATGTATCTTGGAACCGACACTGTTTGCCAGAGATACATTCACTTGCCGCTGAATGTGGCCATATAGCTCCAGGATGCCCTTCTGGGATAAATATTTCCTTCCGGGTACCTTCCATTGCGGTGTGCCAATGGCCACAAGCCGGCGTTCAGCCGTTGGGCAAGAGGGTTATCCGACGTCATCATTTTTGCTAGAACATTTGGGCCATGGAAGCCTGCCTTTTGCCAGATGAAAGCGACGACAACACTATGGAAGGTGGAGTGGAGGACACATGGGAGGAGAGAGGAGAAGGGAAAGAAGAGGCAGGACATTGAGCACCAGGAGTGTGTCTTTGTGGGTTCAGAACGCTGCTGATTTAGACTACGAATACACATAACCCGTGATGAATAATACCATTTAACTTAGCTATATGTCGTCTTTGATAATAATCTATGAATGTTTCCTACATTATTTCTAATATTGGTCATAACTGTCTACTTTTATATGTATTGTTGCTATTACCACTATGACGCTATAATCTGCGCTACATTCATGTTAATATACCTGATGCTGTGGGAATATGTGTCTCTGAGGGTGATATTAGAGACAAACGAACAATAACGCATGCGCACTTTAAAGGTACGGCACTTTGCGTCTCAACATACAACCAGACACCTAGCTATGACGCTTTTGCCGTGCGCTCTGCGTTTCACACATAAACCAGACGCTGACCGATGACGTCAGACGCCGATATCCATGAGGTCTGTCCACTATAAAGCGGCAGCGCAGCTACAGTCTCTCCCACGCCACCAACAGTTACACATTGTCTCCATAGCACACAGGTAACAATATGATTAATCTTTTAACTATACTTTGACTTACACCTTGGGCCTTTTTCCTGATGTCAATACTATATTATTTGATTTTCCTGGATGTCAATACTACTCGATTTCTTATAGATATTGCATGATCTTTTTGCTACATAGTAGTGGTCTCTCTATAGTATATTATACTAATAGATTGTTTGTCATCTTCATAGAAACTATATACTTATTGATTGTCTGTCACTCCCATGGTGGTTAGCCTGAACTACACAGGCGATAACTGGTCATACATGTCTCCTAGGCTATGTCCTATATTATTAAATGATATATATATCTACATAAATGTCCCTTGTTGTCGGCCATAAATGGTCTATTAAAAATATTGATACATGACATGGATATGACCAGGTCTCGCCTGTCTAGTCTGGCCTCCCCTCTAGTGGTGAGAATGATACCTTCTCAGCTGTTGTTCATTACATACAACTCTACAAATGTGGACTTTCATTGTCCCCTTTTTTCTGTTTTCCATATGTATACTTTATTTTGACTACTGTGATCCAACAATTGATTGATGTTAGATATATATCTCTGTATTGTCTACAGGCCGTGATCAAGGTCTGGTTAGGACCGAAACGTTGGCCCTGCTCCTTTGTTATACAAACAACCAAGTTGGTGTTGGACACAATAATAAAACAATAATTTTTCAAATTTATCATTTTCTGAGTGTGCCGTGGATTTATATAGATATTTGATAGTGGCATAACAGCCTCTCCATTGAGCACCTCCTTTTGGGGTATATACTCCTTAACTTTGAGACGGTGTGCCTTCCAATTTTTGACTTATATATTTTGTTGTGGAATTGTGCACCCGCCCCTATGTCCACTACTACTTTTTCGTATGATACCGCTACAGCTGATGGGATTGTCTCCAAAGTGACAGCTTCCAGTGACTTCCTCCATATCTCGCATAGCGAGGTCAAAACCAGGGATCTCGAAAGAGAACTTAAAAAACTAACTGGCTCTGAGCTACATTGTGCTACTTTAGCTGAATATTACAAGAATGGTTTGATACCTCGTGGATTGAGAGTCCATTTAAGACCTAACCTCTTCTCGACGAACAAGGACTATTGTGACAAATTTGAAACAATACTTAACAAATGCTCTATGGACATTATTGTTCTTAGCATTGAATTTTTACAGAAATCTATTCTTGAATCAAAAGAGAAGATAGTTGCTATTGAGACTCAGCTCTCAGCTACCACCTCTCCCCAGGAGCTCACTGATTTAAAAAATCAAATTGAAAAAAGCTTAGAAGACCATCGTAAACACATAGAACAGACAAAAAGATCCAAATATATCCGTGATACAGAGGACTATCAGCTGAATCGCGTATATAGATGGCAATGGCAAGAACAGAATACCTATGGCCACTACTCATATGCGGACTATGCGTCTTCCTCCTCTGAGAGCGAGAAACCGACTTATCGCAGACAAAGTTTTTTCAATCGGCACGGGAACCGCTCCCGCCGAAAACAAAGAGGATATGGAGGGGACGACACTCCAGTCGAAATGGAGATACCACCTATGCAGACCAGGTCCCAGGTAGCGACCTAGTAATCAATATTTCCTCTAGAACCTTATCTCCCGCCGAGATAATGGTTCTTTCTAAAGGTCTTTCCTACTGCCCTATTGCCTCTCTACAACATTTTGACTTAACACAAGATCTACACAGATTTTATCGCTCTTTGCGGTTAAAAGCACATTTTGCTTCTTCAACTCCTAGTGATAGAATTACCAATCAAGATTATTTGTCTGTTTCGTATTTGGGCCTTAGATCCAGAAGTACTTTCATGCCTCCTAAATTCGATCATAGTGTTGAAGCTTATATTGATCTTGTTGATAAAGAAATACGACAGGTGCTAGATGCTCAGAAAAGAGGTATATACCCAACATCAGGGAATTTGTCTAATATAGAATACACAGCCCTTAAAGCTCTAATGAATGACTCTAATATCACAATTAAACCCGCTGATAAAGGCGGTGCCATAGTGGTTATGGATACCAAATATTATATTCATGAAATTCAAACTCAACTTTCAGACACAGACACATATGAGTTAATCTCATCTAATCCCACCTATAAAATTCAAAAGGAAATTAATTCATGTCTAGATTCTGCTTTAGAACAGGGTATAATCGACAAAGCTACATTTAATTTTTTACACAATGAACATACGATCATGCCAGTACTATATACACTCCCCAAAATTCATAAAAATTTAGAAAAGCCACCTGGTCGGCCGATCGTAGCCTCTACCAATTCATTACTCTCACCTCTGTCCATTTATTTGGAATTTTTTTTAACTCCGTTGATTAAAAAAAACGATTCATTCCTCTTAGACACTAGCCATTTTCTGAACATTATTTCGAATATTGGTCCCTTACACCAGGATGCTTTGTTGGTGACATTGGATGTGTGCAGCCTGTACACCTCCATACCTCATGAGGGGGGTGTACAGGCTGTTTCCAATATCCTTCAGACTTCATTATTATATATTGAACAACAGAATTTTTGTATTGACCTATTAAAATTAGTGTTAGGACGCAACTACTTCATGTTTGGCGATGAGTACTACATACAGCGGAAGGGTACAGCAATGGGGGCTAATGTAGCCCCCCCTATGCTAATGCCTATATGGCAAACTTTGAAACAGTATATGTGTACCCCAACTTAAATTTTCAACAACATTGCAAAATATGGCGTCGTTACATTGACGATATCTTCCTGGTGTGGGAAGACACTCGCGATTCGTTTGACCAATTTTTCCACTTTCTTAATAACATTTCATCGGATTTACAATTTACGGTTACTATTAGTGAACATTCTGTTCACTTTCTAGATACGTTGATAGTAAAAACAGATGGTAAACTTATGGTGGATCTTTACAAAAAACCCACTGACAGAAATACCCTTCTTCTTTTTTCTAGCAACCATCCTCATAATACTAAAACATTGTTACCAAAATCTCAATTTATGCGAGTCAAACGAATCGTGACTGATCCCCACACCAGGGAGATTCGTCTACACGAAATGTCCCAAAGATTTCGGGAACGCGGTTATCCTCAATCACTCCTAGACACCGAGCTTAAAAAAATAGCCTCTAATGTTATGCCATCTAAAAAATCGACTTCTGTTCCACGTATACCATTTATTACCACTTACCATTCATTTGTACCTAAGATACACCAAATTATTCGCAAACATTGGCCATTACTCAAAAAATTTCATCCAGAGATTTTAGAATTCTCATATCCCATGAGAATGTGCTATAAGCGCCCACGCAATCTCAGAGATTCCCTGGTTCATGCTGACATTGGTCCATTGAAACCTAAATACTTACAGTCCACCCTGGCCCCTTCAAAAAATGGTACGTTTCCCTGTTTAAATTGCGCCCAGTGTACTAATGTGAAAAAAGGTAATACCTTTTCTCATCCTCATTCGGGAAAAACCTACGAGATAAAAGGTTACTATACTTGTGCAACGTCCTATGTAGTCTATATGATCAAATGCCCGTGTGGCCAGGCTTATATCGGCGAAACTTCCCAACCTATTCGCGATAGGATCAGCAAACACAAGTCTGATATCAGGTGCAAAAAAGCAGAACTTCCCATTCCTTACCATTTTTTGCAGCTACAACATACGGTCAGTCAGCTAAAATTTCAGATTATAGATCATGTACCAATGCCAAGACGTGGGGGTAACCGTAAACTCTTGCTACAGAAAAGGGAGTCCTTCTGGATCTACGAGCTTAAAACTATTTCACCGCACGGACTGAATCGTGAATTTGACCTATTACTATGAATATGCAAATTGATGTGTGTTTGAATGAGGCCCTTTATTGCAATTGGCTATAATAATCATATTGTTTTCCTATCTTTTTCCTATTTAGACGCGCTGATACATAGGTCTAGGTAGGCTTATAAATTTATTATTATTTTTTGTGTCTAATATATACTAATCCTACTTGTATCTTACTGGATATATAATTCAGATACCTATTATACTTTATGTTGATTGACATCACAAAATATTGATCTACGATGATTCGATGAAATTCTATGAACACCATTTGATCCATAATAATTTTATACTTTGAAAAACAGAGCTGTGATGATCCATATTATGAAACGTAGTTAGATGACATCTAACTGATCATTTTTACAATAACTGATGAATGTAACTGTTTGTAGCAACTGTACTAATTTGTTCATTATAATTTTCTAACACTTACCTAATGGTCTTTGTAACCTCATAAATGTATTATTCTGTTCTAACATATACTAATTCTTGTTGTACTTAACCTTGTAACTAATCTAGATGTCATCTATGATGATCGATACTGTGAATTGAGATTGATGGTGATCCAAATCATAAAATCAAGACCTAAGAACGCTGCTGATTTAGACTACGAATACACATAACCCGTGATGAATAATACCATTTAACTTAGCTATATGTCGTCTTTGATAATAATCTATGAATGTTTCCTACATTATTTCTAATATCGGTCATAATTGTCTACTTTTATATGTATTGTTGCTATTACCACTATGACGCTATAATCTGCGCTACATTCATGTTAATATACCTGATGCTGTGGAGATATGTGTCTCTGAGGGTGATATTAGAGACAAACGAACAATAACGCATGCGCACTTCAAAGGTACGGCACTTTGCGTCTCAACATACAACCAGACACCTAGCTATGACGCTTTTGCCGTGCGCTCTGCATTTCACACATAAACCAGACGCTGACCGATGAAGTCAGACGCCGATATCCATGAGGTCTGTCCACTATAAAGCGGCAGCGCAGCTACAGTCTCTCCCACGCCACCAACAGTTATACATTGTCTCCATAGCACACAGGTAACAATATGATTAATCTTTTAACTATACTTTGACTTACACCTTGGGTCTTTTTCCTGATGTCAATACTATATTATTTGATTTTCCTGGATGTCAATACTACTCGATTTCTTATAGATATTGCATGATCTTTTTGCTACATAGTAGTGGTCTCTCTATAGTATATTATACTAATAGATTGTTTGTCATCTTCATAGAAACTATATACTTATTGATTGTCTGTCACTCCCATGGTGGTTAGCCTGAACTACACAGGCGATAACTGGTCATACATGTCTCCTAGGCTATGTCCTATATTATTAAATGATATATATATCTACATAAATGTCCCTTGTTGTCGGCCATAAATGGTCTATTAAAAATATTGATACATGACATGGATATGACCAGGTCTCGCCTGTCTAGTCTGGCCTCCCCCCTAGTGGTGAGAATGATACCTTCTCAGCTGTTGTTCATTACATACAACTCTACAAATGTGGACTTTCATTGTCCCCTTTTTTCTGTTTTCCATATGTATACTTTATTTTGACTACTGTGATCCAACAATTGATTGATGTTAGATATATATCTCTGTATTGTCTACAGGCCGTGATCAAGGTCCGGTTAGGACTGAAACGTTGGCCCTGCTCCTTTGTTATACAAACAACCAAGTTGGTGTTGGACACAATAATAAAACAATAATTTTTTAAATTTATCATTTTCTGAGTGTGCCGTGGATTTATATAGATCTTTGTGGGTTCTGACGGTGTTGCTCTCACTGGGCTCGGTGATGGCAGGCCAGGTGCCTTCTTAAGGTTGTCGTTCCTAGGTGAGTGTTGGGCTTACCACGACTTATGCGTTGACTGCACAGGCTGCAGATGGCAACACTATTGTCAGGGGCGGACACGTTTAAGAAAAAGCCCACACAGCAGAGCCATGTGTCGGTGTCATAGGAGCGCTAGATGTGACCTTGCATGGTGGATGGCTCGCTCCAAATACATTAGCAGTCTGCTTTTTGCCTCCTGTGCACTGTAAGCTCTTCCTGCTTCTCCTCCTCCCCCCCTATCTGCTGCTCCGTCTCTCCCTCTGAACTACCCTTCTCTTCCTCTCTTGTGGGCACCCACATGACGTCCATAGACACATCATCATCGTTCCCTTCACCACCACTGACATTAGAGATCTCGGAGTAGGCAGCAACAGCGGGGACCACCCTCCTTGGGCTGATCTGGGTACTGTTGCCAGACTGCTGGGTGGCAACCATTAATACCTCCTCTTCCTGATCCGATGCCAAGAATGGCTGCGCATCAGTAAGGTCTCCAGCGGAAGGGCTATGGTGGTGGTGTCTTTGGGGGTACACACAGCAGAGAGTGAAGAGGGTGCAGATAGAGAGGATGAGAAGGGGGCAGAAGCCGAAGGCTGAGTGAGCCACTCAACCAAGTTTGGTGCGTCCTTTGACGTAATCGCACGCACCTTCTGCAACATCCCACTTAGGCTCCGGCCTGGTGCACCTGTCTGACCCCTACCACCCCTGCGGAATTTTCAAAATTACCCTGTGACAAAAGTCTCTATAGAAGAGCAGTATTTGTGGAAGAAGGTACTGTATATTACACCCCTGCTTCATTCACTTTTTTTGGGGGGGGGGGGGAGCAACTGATATCACACCAGTAGAAATGATTTGTTCCAATGGTGTTTGTTACTATCTGTAGCTGAGGTAACGCAGCTAAACCGCAAACAAATGCTGCACTACTCAAATTCACTACATAGAAAGTATATAATTGCTTTATAACACCCCTGCTTCAATCAGTTTTTTTGTTCCAATGTCGTTTGTCACTATCTGTAGCTGAGGTAACGCAGCAAAACCGCAAACAAATGCTGCACTACCCAAGTGCACTATATAGAAAGTATATAATTTTATATAACACCCCTGCTTCAATCAGTTTTTTTGGGGGGCAACTGGTATATCACACCAGTACAAATTATTTGTTCCAATGTCGTTTGTCACTATCGGTAGCTGAGCTAACGCAGCTAAACCGCAAACAAATGCTGCACTACCAAAATGCACTATACAGAAAGTATATAATTGGTATATAACCCCCCTGCATTAACCACTTTTTTGGGGGGGCAACTGGTATATCACACCAGTAAAAATTATTTGTTCCAATGTCGTTTGTCACTCTCTGTAGCTGAGGTAACGCAGCTAATCCGCAAACAAATGCTGCACTACCCAAGTGCACTATATAGAAAGTATATAATTTTATATAACACCCCTGCTTCAATCAGTTTTTTGGGGGGCAACTGGTATATCACACCAGTACAAATTATTTGTTCCAATGTTGTTTGTCACTATCTGTAGTTGAGGTAACGCAGCAAAACCGCAAACAAATGCTGCACTGCCAAAATGCACTATACAGAAAGTATAAAATTGGTATATAACCCCCCTGCTTTAACCACTTTTTTGGGGGGACAACTGGTATATCACACCAGTAGAAATTATTTGTTCCAATGTCATTTGTCACTATCGGTAGCTGAGCTAACGCAGCTAAACCGCAAACAAATGCTGCACTACCCAAATGCACTATATAGAAAATATATAATTGGTATATAACCCCCCTGCATTAACCACTTTTTTGGGGGGACAACTGGTATATCACACCAGTAGAAATTATTTGTTCCAATGTCATTTGTCACTATCGGTAGCTGAGCTAACGCAGCTAAACCGCAAACAAATGCTGCACTACCCAAATGCACTATATAGAAAATATATAATTGGTATATAACACCAGGGGTGGACACCGGCAGCAAAGGGCCCCTGTGCAAAGGATGTACCTTGACCCCCCCCCCCCGCCCCCCCAACCATACAAATATAAACATATATGTGCAAATAAAAAACATCTTGTGAATATGTTTACAATATGTATATACAGTCAGGTCCATAAATATTGGGACATCGACACAATTCTAACATTTTTGGCTCTATACACCACCACAATGGATTTGAAATGAAACAAACAAGATGTGCTTTAACCGCTTGCCGCACACCTAACGTGTCATTGCTGCGGCGCTCTCAGGCTACACTAACTCCGATTGGCGTCATCTCGCGTGAGCCGAGGTTTCCTGTGAACGCGCGTACACAGGAGCGCGCGTTCACAGGATCGCATAGTGCACAAGTTCATCTACAGCCTGCCGGCCGCGATCATTGGCTGGCAGGCTGTGGATTTTTGAATCGACCAATGAAATGGTTATGTCAGACGCTATTTTGAAAATAGCATCTGATATAACTGCAACCTGCTCCTCTGGTGGTCCCTTTTGCTTGGATCGACCACCAGAGGACACAGGCAGCTCTGTAAGTAGCACCAAATCACCACACTACACATTAGATATTACCCTGTCATTTATTAACCCCTTATTTAGCACCTGATCACCCATATTAGACACCCTGATCACCCCCTTATCCACCCCCCTGTCATTGATCACCCCCCCTGTAAGGGTCCCTCATCCCTGCCAGGTAGTTAGTTACTTGCTAGGTAGTTTAGCGCCCAGCCCACCGCACCGCAGTCACCGATTAGTCGCTGATTAGCGTCATCGCTGTCGCTAATCAGCACTAGTACTATATAGTATCTGTAAGTGATCAATACTGATTGCAATCAGATCTATATCAGTACATTAGGGTCACCTTAGGTTCTACAAAAAACGCAGTGTTCGCCCGATCAGGCCTGATCTTGTGCGCACACTTGCGTTCAGTCCGCCCCACCGCAGTGACAGAATTTTTTTTTTTCTGATCACTGCAAAAACACAGTAAAATCGCTGCGCCGCTATAAAAGATCACTTTTGAGCTTTTTGGATCTTTATTAGCGATCGCAGCTTTACTTCGCAAGCACTCCTTTTTACTAGGTAGGTTTGCTCTTTTTCCCAGGTAGTCTCAGAGGAATACCCCCTAAATTTAGTGAACCCAAAATGTCAAACAAGGGGTATTCCGCTGAAGAGGCCTACAGGATTCTGGCCCTGATGGATGAAAGCGATGGGGACGCCTCATCCGCTGAATCCAGTGGTTCAGAATATGAACCTGTAGACAGCAGTGGCACTCTAACCGCTAGTGAGGATGACGAGGTAGAGGTCCCTGCTACGGTCAGGCGTACCCGATCCCATGTCAGAGTTCTGCATACCCCGCATGATGATCCTCATTTGCAGCAGAGTGGTGCTAGCGCTGATCTTGTTTATGGTGTGGCATACACCAGCAGCGCAGCACACCCTGGACCTTCTACCAGCACTGCCGTATTACCTGGTGAAGTGGCGAGCACCAGAAGGGCAGTTCCAGCTGGTACGGTGGCACGTGCAATAATTCCCCTGTCGCAGCCACCGCGTTCACATGCCCGTAGAACCCTTAGACTCCCAGAGGTGCTGGCAAATCCTAATTGGCAATCCCCTGCTTCCGCCGCACCCGTATTGCCCTCTTTCACCGCCCAGTCTGCAGTTCGCGTGGAGACGGCTCATTTAGGATCGACCCTTCAGTTTTTTGAGCTGTTCTTCACCGCGGATCTCTATGACCTAGTTGTGGCAGAAACCAACCGCTACGCCACACAGTTTATTACCGCCAATCTGGAAAGCTTCTATTCCCAGCCTTTCCGGTGGAAACCAGGCACAGTTTCAGAGTAAAATTTTTTTTTTCGGCCTTCTCCTCAGCATGGGTCTAACTAAATTTTTTTTATTGCGGTCATATTGGTCTAAAGACCCAATACATCACATGCCCATGTTCTCTGCTGCAATGTCTAGGGCGTGTTTTGAGGCCATCATGTGCTTTATGCATTTCGCTGACAATAGCACCTGTCATCCAAGAGGCCACCCTGCTTATGACCGGCTCCATAAAATTCGGCCCCTCAGACCATTTGTTATCCAGATTTGCAGATGCGTATACCCCTAATCAAAACATCTGCATAGACGAGTCCCTAGTACATTTTACCGGGCGCCTTGGCATAAAACAGTACATCCCCAGCAAGCGCGCCCGGTATGGGGTCAAACTGTATAAGCTCTGTGAAAGGGCCACAGGCTATACATATCGTTTTAGGGTCTATGAGGGAAAAGACTCAAAACTGGAGCCGGTCGGATGTCCTGACTACCTGGGGAGCAGTGGCAAGATTGTCTGGGACTTGGTTTCACCCTTACTCCACAAGGGGTACCACTTATACGTGGACAATTTTTACTCAAGCGTGGCCCTCCTTCGGCACTTACATCTAGTTGGAATTCAATGCTGTGGCACCGCGCGACCTAGTCGCCGGGGCTTCCCCCAACGGCTCGTTAGTACCCGACTTGCACGGGGGAAGAGGGCTGCCTTGTGTGACCAAGAACTGCTCGTGGTGAAGTGGAGGGACAAGAGGGACGTTTACCTTCTGTCCACCATTCACGCAGACACGACTGTACAAATTGAAAGGGCAACTGGAGTCATTGTGAAACCCCTCTCTGTCCACGACTATAACCTTCACATGGGAGGGGTGGACTTCAATGACCAGATTTTGGCTCCCTATTTAGTTTACCAACGCACCAGACGCTGGTATAAGAAGGTGTCTGTTTATTTAATTCAATTGGCGATGTATAATAGTTTTGTTCTCTACAGTAAGGCCTCATGCACACGACCGTTGTGTGCATCCGTGGCCGTTGTGCCGTTTTCCTTTTTTTTTCGCTGACTCATTGACTTTCAATGGGTCCGTGGAAAAATCAGAAAATGCACCGTTTTGCAGCCGCATCCGTGATCCGTATATCCTGTCCGTCAAAAAAAATATGACCTGTCCTATTTTTTTGACGGACAAGGGTTCACGGACCCATTCAAGTCAATAGGTCCGTGAAAAAACACGGATGCACACAAGATTGGCATCCGTGTCCGTGATCCGTGGCCGTAGGTTACTTTCATACAGACGGATCCGAAGATCCGTCTGCATAAAAGCTTTTTCAGATCTAAGTTTTTACTTTGTGAAAACTCATATCCGGCAGTATATTCTAACACAGAGGCGTTCCCATGGTGATGGGGACGCTTCTAGTTTTAATACACTACAAACTGTGTACAAGACTGCCCCTGCGGCCTGGCAGCACTCGATCTCTTACAGGGGGCTGTGATCCGCACAATTAACCCCTCAGGTGCTGCACCTGAAGGGGTTAATTGTGCGTATCATAGCCCCCTATAAGAGATCCGGGGCTGCCAGGCAGCAGGGGGCAGACCCCCTCTCTCCCCAGTTAAAATTTCATTGGTGGCCAGTGCCGCCCCCCCTTCCTCCCTCTATTGTAATAATTTGTTGGTGGCACAGTGTGCGCCCCCCCCGTCCCCCCCTTCCTCCCTCTATTGTGATAATTCGTTGGTGGCACAGTGTGCGCCCCCCATCGCCCCCCCTCCCTCTATAGCATTAACAACATTGGTGGCAGTGTGCGGCCTCCCATCTCCCCCCCTTGATCATTGGTGGCAGCGGAGTTCCGATCGGAGTCCCAGTTTAATCGCTGGGGCTCCGATCGGTAACCATGGCAACCAGGACACTACTGCAGTCCTGGTTGCCATGGTTACTTATCAATAGTACAATAGTAGAAGCATCATACTTACCTGCTGGCTGCTGCGATGTCTGTGTCCGGCCGGGAGCTCCACCTACTGGTAAGTGACAGGTCTGTGCGGCGCATTGCTAAATGAACTGGCACTTACCAGTAGGAGGAGCTCCCGTCCGGACACAGACATCGCAGCAGCCAGCAGGTAAGTATGATGCTTCTACTATTGTACTATTGCTAAGTAACCATGGCAACCAGGGCTGCAGTAGCGTCCTGGTTGCCATGGTTACCGATCGGAGCCCCAGCGATTAAGCCCCCAGCGATTAAACTGGGACTCCGATCGGAACGCTGCCACCAATGATCATGGGGGGGGGAGATGGGAGGCCGCACACTGGGCACCAATGTTGTTAATGCTATATAGGGAGGGGGGCCGATGGGGGGCGCACACTGTGCCACCAACGAATTATTACAATAGATGGAGGAAGGGGGGGGCCGGGTGGGCCGGGGCGCACACTGTGCCACCAACAAATTATTACAATAGAGGGAGGAAGGGCGGGGGGGCCTCACACTGTGCCACCAACCTATTATTACAATAGAGGGGGGGGGGGGGGCCGCACTGGCATTGAAAGTCAATGGGGGACGGATCCGTTTGCAATTGCACCATATTGTGTCAACGTCAAACGGATCCGTCCCCATTGACTTGCATTGTAATTCAGGACGGATCCGTTTGGCTCCGCACGGCCAGGCGGACACCAAAACGACGTTTTTTTCATGTCCGTGGCTCCTCCAAAAATCAAGGAAGACCCACGGACGAAAAAACGGTCACGGATCATGGACCTACGGACCCCGTTTTTGCGGAACGGGAAAAAATACTGTCGTGTGTATGAGGCCTATGGCTGGGAGAACAGGATCCTTCCTAAAATTCAAGGAAGAGATCATTTCGGAACTCCTGTATCCAGGAGGGTCCGTGCCCCAAGTCCCTGATGTAGTGAGCCGGCTACATGGCAGACACTTCCCGTCTGTCTATCCTGGTACCCCAACTCAACGTTCCCCAAGAAAAAGATGTTGTGTCTGTAGCAGGGGTGGAATAAGGCGTGACACCACCTTTTTTTGTCCTGACTGTCTTGACCAGCCTGCCCTATGCATAGGGGAGTGTTTCCGCAAGTTCCACACTCAGGTACACTATTAGCGTAGGGATTGCGTACACAGGACAGGCACACAGGGGTCTTAGGGCCCTTTCACACAGAGCTGCCACAAACCTCTCCTTTCACCTGGAACAAAGTGCATAATGTACTTCGCCACATCTCTGGGCGATTTGAGCTTTGCACATTGTCCCATGGGGAAGGAGAGGTTTGTCCTATAAAGGTAAAAAAAAAAAAAATCACCGGTAAGTTAATGTTCTCTAAAGTTAATGTTAATAAATTTATTGCGTTTCAGCCAGTTTTTTTTTTTTTTACCTTCTAGCTGGACCAAGCGATCAAGCAGCTGCAGCACTGATGTGCATTCTGACAGAAGCATTGCGCTGCTGTCAGATTACACAAAAGTCGGTGTATGCGGTGCTGCAAGACGAGATTTCTCCTCTGCAGTAAAAGATACGTTTGCCGAGGCATATGAGCTGAGGAGGCGGCGGTGTTCATATGCTTTGGCAAACACTTTGTATATATATAAAAAAATAAAAAAAAATCCCGGCAATGATTTATTCATCCACATCGATTGATGTGAATGGAGAAATCTGGTTTGCCAGGGCATACGAGCTAAGCGGGTATGGGTGTTGGGCGGAGCTCCTATGTCCCGGCAGACGCCTTTCCCCTCCTTTTTTTTTTTGGCAGAGATTTTTTCATCCACATTGATCGATGTGAATGAAGAAATCTGTGCCGTTCATTTTTTCTTTCAGCCCAGAGGCTGAACGGAAAAAAAAAAATCTCATTACCTGTATGCTCAATATAAGGAGAATAGCTGAAACTCCTAATGCTGGCCATACATGTAATGACTGCGGAGACCCTCAAATGCCAGGGCAGTACAAACACCCCACAAATGACCCCATTTTGGAAAGAAGACACCCCAAGGTATTCGCTGAGGGGCATATTGAGTCAATGAAAGATTGACATTTTTGTCCCAAGTTAGCGGAAAGGGAGACTTTGTGAGAAAAAACAAAAAAAAACTATTTCCGCTAACTTGTGCCCCAATTTTTTTTTTTATGAACTCACCATGCCCCTCATTGAATACCTTGGGGTGTCTTCTTTCCAAAAGGGGGTCACATGTGGGGTATTTATACTGCCCTGGCATTTTAGGGGCCCTAAAGTGTGCAAAGAAGTCTGGGATCCAAATGTCTAAAAATGTCCCCCTAAAAGGAATGTGGGCCCCTTTGCGCATCTAGGCTGCAAAAAAGTGTCACACGAGTGGTATCGCCGTACTCAGGAGAAGTTGGGGAATGTGTTTTGGGGTGTCATTTTACATATACCCATGCTGGGTGAGATAAATATCTTGGTCAAATGCCAATTTTGTATTAAAAAAAAAAAAAAAAAAAAAAAAAAAAAGGGAAAAGTTGTCTTTTGCCGAGATATTTCTCTCACCCAGCATGGGTATATGTAAAAAGACACCCCAAAACACATTGCCCAACTTCTTCTGAGTACGGTGATACCACATGTGACACTTTTTTGCAGCCAAGGTGGGCAAATGGGCCCACATTCCAAAGAGCACCTTTCGGATTTCACAGGCCATTTTTTACAGATTTTGATTTCAAACTACTTTGCACGCATTAGAGCCCCTAAAATGCCAGGGCAGTATAACTACCCCACAAGTGACTCCATTTTGGAAAGAAGACACCTCAAGGTATTCCGTTAGGGGCATGGCGAGTTCCTAGAATTTTTTTTTTTGTCACAAGTTAGCAGAAAATGATGTTTTTTTTTGTTTTGTTTTTTTCTTACAAAGTCTCATATTCCACTAACTTGTGACAAAAAATAAAAACTTCCATGAACTCACTATGCCCATCATGAAATACCTTGGGGTGTCTTCCTTCCAAAATGGGGTCACTTGTGGTGTAGTTATACTACCCTGGCATTTTAGGGGCCCAAATGCGTGCGAAGTAGTTTGAAATCAAAATGTGTAAAAAATGGCCTGTGAAATCCGAAAGGTGCTCTTTGGAATGTGGGCCCCTTTGCCCACCTAGGCTGCAAAAAAGTGTCACACATGTGGTATCACCGTACTCAGGAGAAGTTGGGGAATGTGTTTTGAGGTGTCATTTTACATATATCCATGCTGGGTGAGAGAAATATCTTGGTCAAATGCCAACTTTGTATAAAAAAAATGGGAAAAGTTGTCTTTTGCCGAGATATTTCTCTCACCCAGCATGGGTATATGTAAAAAGACACCACAAAACACATTGCCCAACTTCTTCTGAGTACGGCGATACCACATGTGGGACACTTTTTTGCAGCCAAGGTGGGCAAATGGGCCCACATTTCAAAGAGCACCTTTTGGATTTCACCAGCCATTTTTTTACAGAATTTGCTGCACCTGAAGGGGTTAATTGTGCGTATCATAGCCCCCTATAAGAGATCCGGGGCTGCCAGGCAGCAGGGGGCAGACCCCCTCTCTCCCCAGTTAAAATTTCATTGGTGGCCAGTGCCGCCCCCCCTTCCTCCCTCTATTGTAATAATTTGTTGGTGGCACAGTGTGCGCCCCCCCGTCCCCCCCTTCCTCCCTCTATTGTGATAATTCGTTGGTGGCACAGTGTGCGCCCCCCATCGCCCCCCCTCCCTCTATAGCATTAACAACATTGGTGGCAGTGTGCGGCCTCCCATCTCCCCCCCTTGATCATTGGTGGCAGCGGAGTTCCGATCGGAGTCCCAGTTTAATCGCTGGGGCTCCGATCGGTAACCATGGCAACCAGGACACTACTGCAGTCCTGGTTGCCATGGTTACTTATCAATAGTACAATAGTAGAAGCATCATACTTACCTGCTGGCTGCTGCGATGTCTGTGTCCGGCCGGGAGCTCCACCTACTGGTAAGTGACAGGTCTGTGCGGCGCATTGCTAAATGAACTGGCACTTACCAGTAGGAGGAGCTCCCGTCCGGACACAGACATCGCAGCAGCCAGCAGGTAAGTATGATGCTTCTACTATTGTACTATTGCTAAGTAACCATGGCAACCAGGGCTGCAGTAGCGTCCTGGTTGCCATGGTTACCGATCGGAGCCCCAGCGATTAAGCCCCCAGCGATTAAACTGGGACTCCGATCGGAACGCTGCCACCAATGATCATGGGGGGGGGAGATGGGAGGCCGCACACTGGGCACCAATGTTGTTAATGCTATATAGGGAGGGGGGCCGATGGGGGGCGCACACTGTGCCACCAACGAATTATTACAATAGATGGAGGAAGGGGGGGGCCGGGTGGGCCGGGGCGCACACTGTGCCACCAACAAATTATTACAATAGAGGGAGGAAGGGCGGGGGGGCCTCACTCTGTGCCACCAACCTATTATTACAATAGAGGGGGGGGGGGGGCCGCACTGGCATTGAAAGTCAATGGGGGACGGATCCGTTTGCAATTGCACCATATTGTGTCAACGTCAAACGGATCCGTCCCCATTGACTTGCATTGTAATTCAGGACGGATCCGTTTGGCTCCGCACGGCCAGGCGGACACCAAAACGACGTTTTTTTCATGTCCGTGGCTCCTCCAAAAATCAAGGAAGACCCACGGACGAAAAAACGGTCACGGATCATGGACCTACGGACCCCGTTTTTGCGGAACGGGAAAAAATACTGTCGTGTGTATGAGGCCTATGGCTGGGAGAACAGGATCCTTCCTAAAATTCAAGGAAGAGATCATTTCGGAACTCCTGTATCCAGGAGGGTCCGTGCCCCAAGTCCCTGATGTAGTGAGCCGGCTACATGGCAGACACTTCCCGTCTGTCTATCCTGGTACCCCAACTCAACGTTCCCCAAGAAAAAGATGTTGTGTCTGTAGCAGGGGTGGAATAAGGCGTGACACCACCTTTTTTTGTCCTGACTGTCTTGACCAGCCTGCCCTATGCATAGGGGAGTGTTTCCGCAAGTTCCACACTCAGGTACACTATTAGCGTAGGGATTGCGTACACAGGACAGGCACACAGGGGTCTTAGGGCCCTTTCACACAGAGCTGCCACAAACCTCTCCTTTCACCTGGAACAAAGTGCATAATGTACTTCGCCACATCTCTGGGCGATTTGAGCTTTGCACATTGTCCCATGGGGAAGGAGAGGTTTGTCCTATAAAGGTAAAAAAAAAAAAAATCACCGGTAAGTTAATGTTCTCTAAAGTTAATGTTAATAAATTTATTGCGTTTCAGCCAGTTTTTTTTTTTTTTACCTTCTAGCTGGACCAAGCGATCAAGCAGCTGCAGCACTGATGTGCATTCTGACAGAAGCATTGCGCTGCTGTCAGATTACACAAAAGTCGGTGTATGCGGTGCTGCAAGACGAGATTTCTCCTCTGCAGTAAAAGATACGTTTGCCGAGGCATATGAGCTGAGGAGGCGGCGGTGTTCATATGCTTTGGCAAACACTTTGTATATATATAAAAAAAATTAAAAAAATCCCGGCAATGATTTATTTATCCACATCGATTGATGTGAATGGAGAAATCTGGTTTGCCAGGGCATACGAGCTAAGCGGGTATGGGTGTTGGGCGGAGCTCCTATGTCCCGGCAGACGCCTTTCCCCTCCTTTTTTTTTTTGGCAGAGATTTTTTCATCCACATTGATCGATGTGAATGAAGAAATCTGTGCCGTTCATTTTTTCTTTCAGCCCAGAGGCTGAACGGAAAAAAAAAAATCTCATTACCTGTATGCTCAATATAAGGAGAATAGCTGAAACTCCTAATGCTGGCCATACATGTAATGACTGCGGAGACCCTCAAATGCCAGGGCAGTACAAACACCCCACAAATGACCCCATTTTGGAAAGAAGACACCCCAAGGTATTCGCTGAGGGGCATATTGAGTCAATGAAAGATTGACATTTTTGTCCCAAGTTAGCGGAAAGGGAGACTTTGTGAGAAAAAACAAAAAAAAAACTATTTCCGCTAACTTGTGCCCCAATTTTTTTTTTTATGAACTCACCATGCCCCTCATTGAATACCTTGGGGTGTCTTCTTTCCAAAAGGGGGTCACATGTGGGGTATTTATACTGCCCTGGCATTTTAGGGGCCCTAAAGTGTGCAAAGAAGTCTGGGATCCAAATGTCTAAAAATGTCCCCCTAAAAGGAATGTGGGCCCCTTTGCGCATCTAGGCTGCAAAAAAGTGTCACACGAGTGGTATCGCCGTACTCAGGAGAAGTTGGGGAATGTGTTTTGGGGTGTCATTTTACATATACCCATGCTGGGTGAGATAAATATCTTGGTCAAATGCCAATTTTGTATTAAAAAAAAAAAAAAAAAAAAAAAAAAAGGGAAAAGTTGTCTTTTGCCGAGATATTTCTCTCACCCAGCATGGGTATATGTAAAAAGACACCCCAAAACACATTGCCCAACTTCTTCTGAGTACGGTGATACCACATGTGACACTTTTTTGCAGCCAAGGTGGGCAAATGGGCCCACATTCCAAAGAGCACCTTTCGGATTTCACAGGCCATTTTTTACAGATTTTGATTTCAAACTACTTTGCACGCATTAGAGCCCCTAAAATGCCAGGGCAGTATAACTACCCCACAAGTGACTCCATTTTGGAAAGAAGACACCTCAAGGTATTCCGTTAGGGGCATGGCGAGTTCCTAGAATTTTTTTTTTTGTCACAAGTTAGCAGAAAATGATGTTTTTTTTTGTTTTGTTTTTTTCTTACAAAGTCTCATATTCCACTAACTTGTGACAAAAAATAAAAACTTCCATGAACTCACTATGCCCATCATGAAATACCTTGGGCTGTCTTCCTTCCAAAATGGGGTCACTTGTGGTGTAGTTATACTACCCTGGCATTTTAGGGGCCCAAATGCGTGCGAAGTAGTTTGAAATCAAAATGTGTAAAAAATGGCCTGTGAAATCCGAAAGGTGCTCTTTGGAATGTGGGCCCCTTTGCCCACCTAGGCTGCAAAAAAGTGTCACACATGTGGTATCACCGTACTCAGGAGAAGTTGGGGAATGTGTTTTGAGGTGTCATTTTACATATATCCATGCTGGGTGAGAGAAATATCTTGGTCAAATGCCAACTTTGTATAAAAAAAATGGGAAAAGTTGTCTTTTGCCGAGATATTTCTCTCACCCAGCATGGGTATATGTAAAAAGACACCACAAAACACATTGCCCAACTTCTTCTGAGTACGGCGATACCACATGTGGGACACTTTTTTGCAGCCAAGGTGGGCAAATGGGCCCACATTTCAAAGAGCACCTTTTGGATTTCACCAGCCATTTTTTTACAGAATTTGATTTCAAACTACTTTGCACGCATTAGGGCCCCTGAAAATGCCAGGGCAGTATAACTACCCCACAAGTGACCCTATTTTGGAAAGAAGACACCCCAAGGTATTTCGTGATGGGCATAGTGAGTTCATGGAAGTTTTTATTTTTTGTCACAAGTTAGTGGAATATGAGACTTTGTAAGAAAAAAAAAAAAAAATTTTTTTTTATCATTTTCAGCTAACTTGTGACAAAAAATAAAAAGTTCTATGAACTCACTATGCCCATCAGCGAATACCTTAGGGTGCCTATTTTCCGAAATGGGGTCATTTGTGGGGTTTGTCTACTGTCTGGGCATTGTAGAACCTCAGGAAACATGACAGGTGCTCAGAAAGTCAGCTGCTTCAAAAAGTGGAAATTCACATTTTTGTACCATAGTTTGTAAACGCTATAAATTTTTTACAACTGAAAGTAAAAAAATGTCATTTTTTTGCAAAAATTTTGTTAAATTTCGATAAATAACAAAAAAAGTAAAAATGTCAGCAGCAATGAAATATAATCAGTGAATACAACTGGGACTTTGTGGGTAAAAAAAAAACACTTTTTTTGCCCATAAAGTACATTTGTGGCCTGCACTGCATTTGTAATAGTGAAAGAAAATCTGTTAAATCCATCTGTTTAATTTGTGGGTAAAAAAATCATATCTTTTTTTTCCATAAAGTAAAAAAAGTAAGCACTGCAAACCATTAAATACTGATGTTATATTGTTTGAAAAAAAAAACACACTTTTTGTGCTAGATAGTACATTTGTGGCCTGCGCTGCATTTCTGACAGTCCACTAAAACCGTTAAATACTGCTGTTTTATTGTTGTTTGAAAAAAAAACACCCTTTTTTGTGCTAGATAGTACATTTGCGGCCTGCGCTGCATTTCTGACAGTCCAATAAAACCAGTCAATACTGCTGTTACATTGTTGGTTAACAAGTTCACATTTTTTGTGACCGTGAAGTAATTGTATTAAATTCGCCTGTCACACTGTTGTGTGACCTCAAGAAATAGTTTCTCTTTATGACACCGACACAGCCTTACTGTCAGTGAACTTAATTGTTGACTATTGGCGGTTACATTGTCGCCTGACATAAACCATCTGTTAGTTTGGTGGGTGAACGCAAAGAATGAGGAGAGACGTGGCCCTGGTCGTGGTGCTGCTGGTGTTGGTGCAGCTACACGCACAAGTGAAACACTTTCCTCAGGTGCGAGTAGGCGACAGAACCTTAAGCGTTATTTGGTAGGCCCGAATGCCGCTCTACGAATGGTGAGGCCAGAACAAGTACTGGAGATAGATTGGATGGCTGACAGTGCCTCCAGTTCCTTCGCATTGTCTCCCACCCAGACCGTGCTGAAAGATCAGAGTTGGCACCTGCAGCCCATGGCCATCAGTCTTTCACCTCACCCTCTTGCAAATCAGCCAAGCAGTCTGAGCCCCAAGTCATGCAGCAGTCTTTTCAGATTTTTGATGACTCTGGTAGAAGGGTTTCCCAGAGCCATCCACATAGCCCTGCCCCACAAGTGGAAGAGATTGAGTGCACCGATGTCCAACCACTTATGTTTCAGGATGAGTACATGGGAGGACCACCGCAGCACGTCTCGGATGATGACGAAACACAGGTGCCAACTGCTGTGTCTTTCTGCAGTGTGCAGACTGACAAGGAGGGCAAGGGTAAAGACTGGGTGGAAGATAATGTGGAGGATGATGACATCTTCGACCCCACATGGAATCAAGGTCATGCGAGTGACCTTTGTAGTTCGGAGGAAGAGGCAGTGGTCGCACAGAGCCACCAGCACAGAAAAAGAGGGAGCAGGGTGCAAAAGTAGAGCAGCCGTCCCCTAGACAGTATGCCTGCTACTGCCCACCGCACCAAGAGACCGAGCACTCCAAAGCCAGCTCTAAGGAGTTCCCTGGTGTGGCAGTTCTTCAGACAAGACACGAGTGGTTCGCACGCTGTGCAATCAGAGCCTGAAGCGAGGCATAAACGTTCTACACCTGAGCACATGACCAGGCATCTAAATGCAAAGCACGAGCTGCAGCGGAGTAGACACCTCAAAAACCAAGAAAGGTCTCTGGCTCCTCCTGCTTCCTCTTCTGCTACAGTCTCGGCCTCTTCATCCCCCTCGGGAGTGACAGTGGCACCTGCCACCCCGCAAACAGAGGATGTGCCAGCAATGCCACCACCTCAGTCACCAAGCATCTTCACAATGTCCCATGGAAGCGTTCAGCTGTCTATCTCCCAAAAACTTGAGCGAAAGAGGAAGTACCCCCCTACCCACCCGAGATCCCTGGCTCTGAATGCCAGCATTTCCAAATTTCTGGCCTTTGAAATGCTGTCATTCCGTCTGTGGACACAGACAGTTTTAAGAATTTGATGGCGGTGGCTGTCCCACAGTACGTTGTGCCCAGCTGCCACTTTTCCAGGTGAGCCATCCCTTCACTGCACAACCAAGT
The DNA here is from genome assembly GCF_014858855.1 of Bufo gargarizans. Lineage (NCBI taxonomy): Eukaryota > Metazoa > Chordata > Amphibia > Anura > Bufonidae > Bufo > Bufo gargarizans. Next base: position 214,517,720 of record NC_058083.1, read on the forward strand.
GGGGGTGTCACAACCAGACAGCTGAGAAGCTCTGACAGAAGCCTTTCAGAACCTCCTCCTTGAGTTTCTTTGTTGTGATGTTCAGTTCCTCATCTCGTTAGCCTCTCTCAGCTGTCATGTAGTTGTACTGATTGCTTCCCTTTAAATTCCTCCCCATAATGGATTACCGGGCAGCTTATACTGTCACGGACGGTGTACAGGAAACAAGACAAAGCAACATGCATATATGAGTCACTGGATCCAAAGCTAAGGAAGCAAAAGGGAGACCCCTGCACAAGACCCGAGACTTTGCCTGGCTGCTCAGCCTATGCAAAGATCCCAGAGGTGGATGGTTGCATATCCACGTACCTCGACTATATAACCCCTGAACACCCTACAATAGTGAGGGGACACGACCACCGGCTCCCTACACCAGACACGGAGGGAGTCAGGGTCACCTGGGATCCAGCAAACAGAAAATAACAGAAAAATGTTCAGCACTTAACTTTGTAGCAGACTGGAAAACAAGATCAGCATGCACACACACTCCAGGAAGTAGTATAAGCCGCACAGTAATGCATTATGGGGAGGAATTTAAAGGGAAGCAATCAGTCCAACTACATGACAGCTGAGAGAGGCTAACGAGATGAGGAACTGAACATCACAACAAAGAAACTCAAGGAGGAGGTTCTGAAAGGCTTCTGTCAGAGCTTCTCAGCTGTCTGGTTGTGACAGGGGGACAAAATCAGGTGTGCACTGTGCAACGCCATCTGTGGCAAGGTCCACCTAACTACGGATACGTGGACCAGTAAGCACGGTCAGGGACGTTATATCTCCCTAACAGCACCCTGGGTAAATGCAGTGGCAGCTGGGCCTGAGGCGGATAGCAGTTTAGCGCATGTCCTTCCACCTCCAAGGATTGCAGGGCGTTTCTCTTTGCCTCCTGTTGCTTCCTCATCCTCTACCGCCTCCTCGTCCGGTCAGCCTTCACCACCAACATCAGCACAGCCTGGGGTGATCAACAGCAGGCAGTTTTAAAACGTATATGTTTGGGGGACTGTGGCGAAACCAACCTTCGTACTGGGTTTTGGAGAGGCCTGTTTGCCAGCCTCTTGCCTCAGGATTATGGCCCATACTAACTTTGAAGGAGAAGACAGACCGGCCGCACAGCTTAAATCTGTGGAACTGTTTTGGGCAGAAAAGCAATGCTTGCGGTCGGTCAAATGTGACTCCCATGGAATTTGGGAACCCCTACTCGGATCTGGGTGATTTTTGCATATGTTGTTCACCCAGATCAGAGCCATCCATGGATGTATACATTATGGGGCTATGTGGGGTTTTGAGGTGTTTTCAGTGTTTTGGGAAAAATGTGTGGTTTCTGTCTGTGAGTGATTAAGTTAGCCCATTATGCTTGGTAATTGTATTTTGTTGATTGCGTCTCAGACAATGCCAGTGTGTTAGTTAATTGCATCTAAGACAATGCTTATTGTATTTTGTTGATTGCGTCTCAGACAAGGCCAGTGTGTTAGTTAATTGCATCTCAGACAATGCTCATTGTATTTTGTTGATTGCGTTACAGACAGAGGGAAGGGGGTTTTGTGTACAATTGCTGGGAAGGTGTCAATACTGTAAATGCATGTGATTGGCTGTTTTTACAAAACCCTGTGGGTGGTAACCTTGTTGGAAGATGTGTATAAATCAATGCTGTGTGTTCAAATAAAGGGTTGCTATTTTACATTCAACATAGAGCCTCGTCTCATGTGTGTGGGGATTGTTATACGTGTATACTCCCCTGGCTATTACTTCTAGCTCTTGTAAGAGCTGTTCCTGGTTCCTGTGGTGGTATCGGTGTCAAGTGGAGTGCTTGGAGTCCTCGGGAGGCACTGAGAGTATCTATCAACAGAGGTACCCGGTCGGGGTGCCAGGAGATCCTTTACAGGGACAAACCCAACACCACGCAGGAGCTGTGGACGGGCATGGAACAACAAACTGATGAGTGGTTGGTGCCAGTGAGCCTCAAGCCCGGGTCTGGTGGTGTGCGATAATGGGCAAAATCTCGTAGCAGCTTTGGGCCTAGCCAGTTTGATGCACATCCCTTGCCTGGCGCATGTGCTGAATTTGGTGGTGCAGAAATTCCTGAAAAATTACCCCAATATGTCAGAGCTGCTGCAGAAAGTGCTGGCCGTCTGTGCGCGCTTTCAGCGTTTCCACCCTGCTGCTGCTCACCTGTCAGAACTGCAGCGTAACTTTGGCCTTCCCGCTCACCGCCTCATGTGCGATGTACCCACAAGGTGGAACTCCACCTTGCACATGCTGGCCAGACTGTGCGAGCAGCAGCAGGCGATAGTGGAGTTTCAGCTGCAGCCCGCATGGGTGAGTCGCTCTGCGGAACAGCACCCCTTCACCACCAATGAGTGGGCCTCCATGCAAGACCTGTGTGCCTTGTTGCGCTGTTTCAAGTACTCCACCAACATGGCTAGTGCTGATGACGCTGTTCTCAGTGTTACTATCCCACTTCTATGCCTTCTTGAAAAAAACGCTTCAGGCGATGATGGAAGAGGATGTGGCACAGGAGGAGGAGGAAGAGGGATCATTTACAAGGGTTTCAGGCCAGTCATTCACAAGTGGCTCCAAGGTTGGGTTCCTGCACCAACATACGCCAGGTACACAATTGTCCAGCCAGGGCACAGTTCTGGAGGATGACGAGGTGGAGGATGAGAAGGAGGAGATGGAGGAGGAGGAACCGTGTTCACAGCAGGGTGGCACCCAAACCAGCTCATGGGCATCACTGGTGCGTGGCTGGGGGAATATTTGTGTTGGTGAAAGAAAATCAGTTAAATCAATCTGTTTAATTGTTGGTGAAAATTTTTTTTTTCTTTGGCCAGAAAATACCTTTGCGGCCTGTGCTGCATGTGTGACAGCCAGGCAAATAAATACACTAAATTCATCTGTTGGATTGTGGAGTGACATATTCACAGTTTAGTCTTTCAACTAACCCTGCGGCCTGCATATGTGACAGCCAGGCCAATAAATTCAGCAAATCCATCTGTTTGCGTGTGGGGTGACATTTCCACGGTTATCAGGCCAGTCATTCACAAGTGGCTCGGATGTTGGGTTCCTGCACCAACATAGCCCAGGTACACAATTGTACAGCCAGGGCACATGTGCAATACATCATTTTTACACCCCTGACACAGAAAGATAGTTTATCTGTATGTTCAATCTGTGGCTGACCTTCCTACAGCGATTAGATTTTTTGGTGGGCGCAATGCAACATGTAAAATAAATATAAATAATTTAATACTTAATCCGTCTGTTTGTTCGGTGAGCGACAAAACAATTTTTTTGTGAAGTATACCTGCACCTGCATATGTGCCAGGGACAATCATATAGTTAATCCGTCTGAGTTCAGGGGTTGACATATTTGCATATTTGGCTGTGATATACCCCTGTGCAGCGTCCCACTACGTGTGTGTGTGGGCACTGCTTAAAAGCACTTTTTACTCTATTACAAGCACTAGGTTGTCATGTATAACTTTGCATTTGTGTATCTGCAAAATCCCTGTTAACAGGCCTATTAGGTGTAATTTATACATCCCGCCTCTAGATGGGGATAAAGTTCAGGTACTATAAATACCTAGGTCAGGCCTAGTTAGTGAGTTGGGACCAAGAGTGGTTGAGATGAGAGGAGTTGAAACCAGGATGTAGTCAGAAGAGAGCAGATCTGAGGTAGTCAGATCAAGTTAGTGGGAGGAAAGATAGAGTGAAGACTTCGCAACACAGATTAGTGAGTGGAGCCAACTTCGCTAGGAGGTGTTTACTCAGATGTTAGGCGCAGAAGAGCGTTTTCCTTCTGTAGCTGGACTATAGACTTGCATCCCTGACTAGTAGGAGAAGAGTTTGCCTCCCTGGAAAAGAAACAAGCATTCCTAGGAATTCATTGGTGATAAGAGCCATTATTGAAGGTCACAGACACCTTTGCATGGTGGAGGTTTTATAGCTTCAGGCAGCCACACCAACCTTCTAAGAGACAGTTGAGTTTTCCTGTCTACAAATATTCAGCTTGTAGGGAATGACAAGGATTAGGAGCCAAAGCATCTAAAGGAACCAGGTACACCTAACCCACAAAACCTGACAAGCCTAAAACAGTGGATTTGCAGAATTACCTCTGTATCATCTAAAGACTGCAAAATTGTACTTCTGCAACCAAAAGACATCCGAAGTAAAAGTTGTGAGTTGCATCTTCCCACTAGTTATTATGTGGCAATGCCACGATCCATCAGCGCTACTATGTAACAGCAGTGTCCTGAGCAGCTCCGTACCTGCGCTGCAACAGTAAGTAACAAACAACTTCAAATTTGGTGTGGGGGCACCACGCACATCTATAAATGAAGTAAGGGGAGACTGGTTAGGGTTAACTACAATACGGATGATTTACCTTATTTTCTTAATATTCTTTATACGTCCTCCTTGCGGCTATGGGGAGCTCCACTTGTGGAGTGGTTAGGGTTATAGGTGGAACACTTGTTCGGAGGGCTTCAGGGGTTCTCCGCTGCTGATAGCACACAAAGTTCTGCTGGAGTCTTTTTCCCAGAAGTGCTTTCCAAGGCTCACCCCGGCCGGTAGCGCAGCCTTTACTTTCGGTTTTGAATTTCACTCGTGCTCACTAGGGAGAGCGGTTGACGTCACTGGAGCTATGATTCCTCACAGACACCAAAAAGATGAACTCCCTCTTTTTGGTGTCTGTGAGGAATCATAGCTCCGATGACGTCACCTGCTCTCCCTAGTGAGCATGAGCAAAATTCAAAACCGAAAGTAAAGGCTGCGCTACCGGCCGGGGCGAGCCTTGGAAAGCACTTCTGGGAAAAAGACTCCAGCAGAACTTTGTGTGCTATCAGCAGCGGAGAACCCCTGAAGCCCTCCAAACAAGTGTTCTACCTATAACCCTAACCACTCCACAAGCGGAGCTCCCCATAGCCGCAAGGAGGACGTATAAAGAATATTAAGAAAATAAGGTAAATCATCCGTATTGTAGTTAACCCTAACCAGTCTCCCCTTACTTCATTTATAGATGTGCGCAGTGCCCCCACACCAAATTTTAAGTTGCATCTTACCACTGTCTACCTCATTATTACTACCTATGGTTGTACCACCATTAACGGTACTGGCGTCACGACAAAAACCAAGGGACTCAGCCGCAACAAGCACCCTAACATCAAGGGCACCTCAACCACCATCTTGGCTGATGCTTCCTACCACAGAGCGTGCCCCGGAGGATTTCGTGCTGTCCACCTCAACACTGTGCTGTCAGCCCAGGGAGGCTATCTGCTAACCGTGAGTAAACTGATGAACTGTGTGTTATACCATTTGACCCTTCATCGGTCCACCGTGAACCTCACGTGTTCCCCCTGCGACTGGCTGGCTGCACCTACTCTACATAGCAGACAGGGAAATAACTTTCAAAAATTTGTCTATTATATTGTTGGGTGACATTCACAAATTTTTGCCTGTGCTATACACCTGCTCTACATTGTGGACAGGGTAATACATTTCACTAATTCGTCTGTTACATTGTTGGGTGACAAATTCTCATCTTTCACACTAGAAAGTACATTTGGGGCCTACGCTGAATTTATGACAGTCCGAATGGTGAGGCCAGAACAAGTACAGGCGATAGTGGATTGGGTTGCTGACAGTGCCTCCAGTTCCTTCACATTGTCTTCCACCCAGTCCCCTGCTGAAAGCTCAGAGTTGGCACCTACAGCCCATGGCCATCTGTCTTTCAACTCACCCCCTTGCAAATCAGCCAAGCATTCTGAGCCCCAAGTCATGCAGCAGGCTCTTATGCTTTTTGATGACTCTGCTGGCAGGGTTTCCGTGGGCCATCCACATAGCCCTGCCCCAGTGGAAGTGGAAGAGATTGAGTGCACTGATGCCCAACCACTTAGGTTTCAGGATGAGGACATGGGAAGACCACCGCAGCATGTCTCTGATGATGACGAAACACAGGTGCCAACTGCTGCGGCTTTCTGCAGTCTGCAGACCGACAAGGAGGGCAGGGGTAAAGAGTGGGTGGAAGATAATGTGGAGGATGATGAGGTACTAGACCCCACATGGAATCAAGGTCATGCGAGTGACGTGTGCAGTTTGGAGGAAGAGGCGGTGGTCGCACAGGGGCACCAGCAAAGCAAAAGAGGGAGCAGGGTGCAAAAGCGTGTGTTACATTTTTGGGTGACATTTTACAATTTTTGCCGTGAATAAACCCCTGCTCTGCATAGGTGACAGGGATATAAATTTCAAAAAATCGTCTGTTACATTTTTGGTTGACATTTTACAATTTTTGCCGTATACAAACCCCTGCTCTGCATAGGTGACAGGGACCTAATTTTTGTAAATTTATCTGTGCCATTGGTGGGTGACATGAACCCAGTTTTGCCATGAATAAACCCCTGCTCTGCATAGGTGATAGGGACCTAAATTTTAAAAAATCGTCTGTTACATTCTTGGGTGACATTTTACTATTTTTGCCGTATACAAACCTCTGCTCTGCATAGGTGACAGGGACCTACATTTCTAAAATTCTTCTGTTACATTGATGGTTGACATTAACCCATTTTTGCCGGTAAAAACCCCTGCTCTGCATTGCTGACAGGGAACTAAATTTAGTAAAAACGTCTGACGGACCCCCAGTACTTAGGAAGAGTATGTCCGCCTCTGTATTCTTCCTTCCTCAGGAGATATTGCAAACCGCTTATCTTTATCTCCCAGTTTCCCCAGTCACTGGATGGGACTCAGTAAAGGAGAAACAAATTCTGCTTTTTTGAACAACTGCACAGACTTATATACAGAAAGTGAACAGATGAGACTAATCTCATCACATCCCCCTTCCCCTCCCCAGACATTCTGTCTGCCCCCACACCACAGGGGTCCACCTGCTAAAATAGTTCCAGAAAGCCCTACCAGGAGCCTGGCCAAAATGTCATTGTCCTGATCTCGTTCAAAGTACAATGGGAGATAATAAAGGGGGAAGGGGTGCTGACAGTCTTTTGAAACAAGTTACACAACATAACATACAGTACAGACCAAAAGTTTGGACACACCTTCTCATTCAAGAGTTTTCAAAGCAGTAATCAAAGCAAAAGGTGGCTACTTTGAAGAACCTAGAATATGACATATTTTCAGTTGTTTCACACTTTTTTGTTATGTATATAATTCCACATGTGTTAATTCATAGTTTTGATGCCTTCAGTGTGAATCTACAATTTTCATAGTCGTGAAAATAAAGAAAACGCTTTGAATGAGAAGGTGTGTCCAAACTTTTGGTCTGTACTGTAATTACACATATCCAACACCAGTACACATTTAACTCAAACTGCTGACCATGTCTTCACATAGCTCTCCCAAGTTAAAGGATGGCAGACCCGGTGATACCCTCTACGGGTCCACTTGGTGATGTCCATGAGGGTACCGTCACCCTCTTCAGTTCCGTTGGCGAGATAGTTCATGGTCATTGGCCTTGGGTTTCCAGAGCCTGTGTTGAATTGGGAAATTGGATGACTGTAGGGCCAGGCCCCACCGCAACATCCATCCCTTGCTCTGGACATCCGATTCACCCAAACAAGGGGGGAGTCTCCAAATTCCTAGGTCCGTAGTCGCTAGGAAAGAGGTTGGGCATCAGCTCCCTCCAGGAGCCCAGGTCACAGTGGGTTCCGTGACAACGTCTGTTATTTTTTTTTTTTTATCAATAAATTTTTTATTGAAGAGTTTTAGTAATTGCAAAACAATAGACATACAGAAAGGAAAGGTAACATAACAAAAATCAAATCATAAAGGTTCCATACGTGACTCCATTAGTATGCAGATTAGGCGACATTAATTTCATCTTATGAGTACCCCCGGCACAAATGTATAATTGTAGAGAGGCTACATCAGGTATTTTGAGAGTGGCTCTGCAAAAGGACTTGACAACCATTGCATCCATAAGTTGTGCACTGATATCCTGGCCTTCATCGTGGATGCGAATGTAAATTCACACTGCATATTGTGGTTAACAATTTTAAAAACTTCACCCAGTGAAAGGGATTGTGGACTTTTCCAGTGACGTGCAATCACTTTTTTTGATGCAAATAGAACATGCGCTATCGTGCCTCTGCACTCCCATGGTATGCTCTCCAATCCTATGCTAAGAACTGCTAATTCTGGGGTCAGTATTCCCTTTACCCCCGTTATGTCTTCCACAGTATTCTTTACTGAGGCCCAAAATCTAGCTACCACTGGGCACTCCCACCACATATGGAATGGAGATCCTATCCGGCCGCATCCCCTCCAGCACAATGGAGAGTAATTGGGAATGATGTGAGCCAGTCTGTCCGGCGTTAAGTACCACCGCAGTTGAATTTTCCTGTTCTGCTCTGCGTGATTTATACACTTAGAGCATTTCATAGACCAGTACATGGCATCCATCCATTCTCTCGAAGAGAATTCCTTTCCAAGCTCAGCCTCCCACCTAAGCATAAAGGGCTTTTTGCTATCTATGTCTGTGCACATCAAGTGTGCATACCAAAAGGAGAGGCTGGACGTGGAGCGACCCTCCCCTCTTAGCAGTTTGCCCACTGAATTATTACATCCACTGTTGCCTCCAATTTGAGGGGGGTGAGAAAGTGTCTCATCTGCAAAAATTGGTAAAAAACCTGATTGGGTAGCTTATAAGAAGTGTGTAACGACTCAAATGTACGTAGGGAGGACTGATCATATAGGCTCCCAAGATTGTCAATTCCGCAATTTAACCACCCTGTGACTTGTAGTGTGGGAATGTGGTATTCTATGGCCGAGAGCGGGATATATTTTTTTCCCAGAGGTAAAGAGGCTCTCTTTTTGAATAAGTGTGCCCATGCAAACATAGACGCTTGCATAGTTTTCAGAGGCAAAGCGAATGTGGTAGGCTTCATCAGGTATGCTGCCAGTAATGATTTAAGAGACCTCCTCCTGACATAGGCCTCCTCTATATTGAGCCATTTATGAGGAGAGGAAGGTTTCCACCATTCCATGGTCTGGTCTATCAGGTTGGCCAAGTAATAATTATATAGGTCCGGGACCCCTAACCCACCTTTGATAATAGGGGGAAATAATACGTTCTTCTTTATCCTGGGGGGGGAGTTTCCCCATATAAATCTAAGCATTTCACTTTGCAGCTGCTTAATATGCGATTTGGGAATTTTTAAAGGTATGCACCGGAATATGTATAGGATTTTGGGGAGAATTAGCATCTTAACCGTGTTTATTTTTGCAATCCACGACAGCATTGCTTTACTGTATTTGAGATAGTCAGAGTGCAACTCAGACCTCAATTTCTTAAGGTTCAATGTGAGTAGGGTAGTCAGTGAGCTAGTAAGCTCCACACCTAGGTATCTTATTGATTCCTTGGCCCAAACAAAGGAATATTTAGTGCTCAATACCTGATATAGACTCTCCGGTACATTAATAGGTAAAACATTAGTTTTGTTGACATTCAATTTGTAATAGGAAACTGAAGAATATTGATCTAAAATTTCTGTTGCCGCTTGGAGCGACTCAGAGGGGCTAGTAAGGGTCAGAATGACATCATCTGCATATAACCCAATACAGTGGGAAGTTTTCCCCACCCTAATTCCAGATATCAGCGCGCTGTTCCTTATTGTCTCTGCCAGTGGCTCCATCACCAGTGCGAAAATCAGGGGCGACAAGGGGCACCCCTGCCTAGTCCCATTAGTGATTGAAAAAGGAGCAGACAGGAAACCTGAGGCTAACACATTGGCACTGGGCGATGAGAATAAGCCTAAAATAACCTGCAAAATGTGTCCTTGAAACCCAAACTTCCTAAGAGTCTGATCCAGAAACCCCCAGTGCACCCTGTCGAACGCTTTTTCAGCGTCTAACGAGACAAAGATAGTGGGGGCTCTGGACCACTCGGCAATCTGGATTAAATTTAACATTTTCCTAGTCCCATCCCTACATTGTCTGCCTGGTACAAAGCCTACTTGGTCAGGGTGTATAAGGGCAGGTAGCACTTTGTTGAGGCGGGCTGCCAAAATCTTAGCAAAAAGCTTAAGGTCAGCGTTCAGCAAAGAAATTGGTCTAAAGTTCTCAGGGGCATCAGGGGTCTTCCCCGGTTTAGGAAGAGTGACCACAGTAGCCTGCAGCATTTCAGCAGGGATATCTCCAGAAGTCATAAACGTATTGTACAGCTTAACCAGGTAAGGTACCAGCGCTGCCTGGAATGTTTTATAGTATTCCGCTGGGAAACCGTCCGGACCTGGTGCCTTATTAGACGTTTTTTTTTTGATTGTGGTAAGGACCTCCGACGGGATAATCGGCCTATTCAGAATTCAAAGTTCGTCCTCGGATACCTTGGGAAGTTTGAGAGATTCTAAGTAGGCTGAGATTCCCTCTTTAGAGGGCTGAACCGTATGGTTATCTGCTTGCAGATTATACAGGGAGGAATAATAAGCTGCAAAGGCATCAGCTATTTCCTGAGGATGCGAATACTCTTTACTGTTGTATTTTAATCTAGTTATCCTAGCAGCCGCTGCTCTGCTCCTTAATCTGCGTGCTAATAATGCTCCTGCTCTATCACCGGTGTGATAGAAGTTTGTCTGCAAGCATTTCATTCCTAATTCCTGACGATATAAAAGAATAGTTCTAAGATCAGCTCTACACTTCTGAAGATAGGCCAATGTGGAGGGGTTATTATTGGACTTATGACTACTTTCTGCACCCTTTAGACTTCGCAAGGCATCTTGAATAGCTTTATTCCTGCTTTTGTTTAATCTGGCCGCACTCTGTAAAAGCACCCCTCTCATATAAGCTTTATGGGAAAGCCAGAGATTATGCACACTGGTATCGGGGAGATCATTGAACGCCAGAAATTAATGTAAAGATTCTGTGAACCTTTTAACTCTATCTGGGCATTTCAATAGGTACGTGTTCAATCTCCATTGCGGACGGGGAAGATTGGGGAGTCCATCTTCAATTATGATACTGACTGGGGCGTGATCCGACCAAGTCGCTCCTCCAATGTCAGACCGAGTGACCCTATGCAGGAGGCCCCTAGAAACTAGGATGTAATCTATGCGAGACTGGGATAAATGCGCGGTTGATATAAACGTATAGTCGCGCTCCTCACTATGTTGATACCTCCAGATATCATGATATACCGATTCATGTAAGGTCTTCTGCAGGTCCACTCTACTGCTCACCTGCACAGACTTACTGTCTAACGCTGAATTAATCGGGATATTGAAGTCTCCTCCAATCACTACTTCTCCCACTGCCACCTTCTCTACTTTGCTGAACAACCTCCTGCAGAAGGCCACCTGTCCGACATTAGGGGCGTAAACAGACACCAAAGTGAACATTTTACCCTCCAGAGTGCACAGTAAAATGACATATCTCCCAGCAGAGTCAGTTATGCATTCCTGCAAAGAAAAAGCGATGCCAGCCTTTACTCCAATAAAAAACCCTGCTTTCCTCTTTTTGCAGGTATGCGAATGGTGTATCACAGGAAAGCCACGATGCTGACATCTAAACGCATCTTTTGCTATTAAGTGCGACTCCTGTACTAGAAGCACGTCACATTTAGATTTAAGGGCTTCCGACCATAGCTGCGTACGTCTGTACGGGGAGTTTAGCCCGCGCACATTTAATGACATAATTTTTAGCCCCATTGCTGGTTTGAGAACGCTTGCTGTGATGCACCACACCATATCTCCATATATAATCCCGCCATAACTAGTAGTCTAGTAGCACATGTCGCATGCATTTTTAGTATAGGAACCAACCAAAAAAATAAATTAAAATACATATAAAAAGGAAAACAAAACAGTAACAAGACGGTCATCAAAGCGTGTCAAGCCTGACCAAAAAAGCACTGGCCAAGGACCAGAACAAAAACTGGTCAAGGACCAGAGAAGAAAAAAGAACAAGTTCAGTCGGGGGCAGAGAACTATAGCTCTCCGCTACGGACCGAAAACATCAAAAAAATAGAACAGTCATCCGGCTACTCCCTGCCGTGAGTAACTCACATGTCAGGCCACGTCCCACTCCGGTGCCATCTTCTCGGATCTGGGGACACTTTCATTCGCCCGGGTAGAGCCTCCGTTGATGAGGCCCCATTCGGTCAAGTGTTTATTCGCCACTTGAGGAGAGTTGAAGGCTTGTAGACCCCCATTATATGTGACCAGCAGCTTAACTGGAAAGCCCCAGCGGTATTTAACTTGATGTTGCCTCAGCACAGCGGTAATTGGGGCAAACTCTCTCCGTTTCGCCAGTGTGGCTGCAGACAGATCCGGGTACACCGCAATCCCTTTGAAGTCATCCGACGGGAACGGATTCTGCCTCAGAACCTTCAGGAACGCTTCCTTTATGGTGTAGAAGTGGACCCTAGCGATAACATCGCGAGGAAGCGAGGGATCCAGACCTTTAGGCTTAGGCACCCTGTGAATGCGGTCTATGATCATGTCCCTCTCCGTGGATTCAGGTAGGGCCGCTTTTAGTAGCTGCTGCAGGAAGTGCTCCAGCTCGTGCGCTTCCACCGACTCTGGGACCCCGCGGATTCTGATGTTGTTCCGCCTGTGCCTGTCCTCCAGATCTTGCAATTTAGCCGTTAGCTTGGCGATATCTTCTTCCATGGCTTCATGGGAATCAATGAGGGTGTTATGGGAGGCCGCAAACTCAGCCATCTTCCCTTCAAGATGGGAAGTGCGTTCGCCTATGCTCTGAATCTCCCTCTTAAGATCTTTCATGAGCCCAAGCATGTCTTCCTTCATAGAAGCGTGCAGGGAGTCCAGCATAGCTCTCATGACGTCCGCAGTGAGCTGCGTGTGTGCTAGGGGTTCCCCTTCGAGCCCGCTCCTGGTAGCCGAGCTGTGCGCAGGTGACGATGGCGTTCCCGCCGTTGGAGTTAGCTTGCATGCGGGAGGGGGAGTCCCTCTCAGGCCGGGCTCTGGTGGGGTTGATTTGCCGAAGAATTCCGTCAGCTTCGACGGAGCAGGACGCCTCCGAACTTTCCCCATGCTTATGCCTCTAACAAGATCCTGCCTGACAAGATTTAGGGTCAGGAGCAAGTGCTGTGGGCCGCTTTATGATGTCTTCGTCCGGAGCAGAAGCGCTATGCGACCGGCGCCATCAGCGATCAGGCCACGCCCCCCGTGACAACGTCTGTTACTGATTGGAAGATGCGCGACTACAAGCGCATACTGGTCAATGCGCTGCTGATGGCATTCCCACCTGAGAGCGGGAGCTCAGTGGAAGCACAAGGCGAAGGCTGAGGAGGAGGAAGAGGTCGCCAATGCAGCTGGGGCACCGCCAGCACCTCAGAAGGGAGGGTTAGCATGGCCGAAATGTGGAAAAGCTTTGTCAGCACGCCACAACAACCAGCACCACCATCTGATATGGAACGTCCTAGCAGGAGGCAGCATTTCAGCAACATGGTGGAGCAGTATGTGTGAACACGCCTACACGTACTGACTGATGGGTCTGCCCCCTTCAACTTATGGGTCTCCAAATTGGGCACATGGCCTGAGCTTGACCTTTACACCTTGGAGGTGCTGGCCTGCCCTGCAGCCAGTGTATTGTCTGAACGTTTGTTTAGCACGGCAGGAGGGGGTTATCACAAACAAGTGCAGCCGCCTGTCCACAGTCAATGTAGACAAGCTCACGTTCATTAAAATGAACCATGCAGGAATCCCACAGGACTTGTCCGTACCTTGTGCAGAATAAACATGTATACTGGTCTCACTCAGCCATTTTTGTACTCCAGCGCACTCTCTTTGTTTTATTTTTTATTTTTCCAAATGTTTTGGGGTGTACCCAAATTTAAACAAAAAAATAATTTAAAAAAATTTAAAAACAGTGTTGGCTACCTCCTCCTCCTCCACCGCTGCTTCCACCTACACCGTCACAACAACCGTCTCCTCAACCTCCTACTCCATATGGACCTCTTCCTCCTAGATCAAGATTTATTATTTTTACGTATTTTATGTTATTTGAAGTCATTTCCCTATTCACATTTGTTTGCAGAGCACTTGCCATGCTCTTAACCACCTTTTTGCTGCCTTTTGCAGCCCTCTTGCCCTTTCCATGACTTTTTTTAGAGCCATTAGTGCTCCAAAGTTTGGGTCCCCATTGACTTCAATGGGGATCGGGGTCAAGTTCAGGTCCCGAACTCAAACTTTTTTTGCGACGTTCGGCCGAACCCTTCGAACCCGAACATCCAGGTGTCTGCTCAACTATAGCCTCAATACAATTTATGTGATGTTACTTGTTTTTTGGTTTTCTATTTTCTTCTTGTTTTTTTCAGGATTTTTTTGCCATGTTTTATGCATATCTTGTATAACCATTCCCCCTCGCAGGTGCCATCAGTTGATGAATGGGGGTTGGCTATATAGGACTTTTTAGTATTACATAGCTTATGTCATGAGTAAGGATCATATTTTGATATCCAAAAAGCGTAGACTTTAACGCTATCCTGTCTGTATGATGTCACACTTGGATTTCATTATTCATGATTTTTGAAGAATAAGGATGTAATGATATTTACTGGAAGCTGGACTTTCACTTTTTTGGGACTATGTTTTCTATTACAATGCTATATGCACCTTTTTGCTGGCTGAATTTGCAATTTAGTCCATGCCCTACTATAAACCACCAGGAAATCAGAATCATACTATGGCCACTGAGGAAGAAGTGAGTTATACTTCGAATTACGTCTGGCTGGAATATTTTACAAATCTGAGAAAAAAATCCACTATATAGAGACTTATGTGTCACCTTCTGAATACTGAGTGCGACCCGCATCTGATCGGCACAGCCTGCATGTAAATATCTGTGCATTTCCATCTGTCAGCGGGACATGAATATCTGTGTGCTTCCATCTGCTAATGAGCCGTGGAGGCCACCGAGCTAAGAGAGGGAGACGCCGCTTCAGACATATGTTTATACCTATTGACCAAGAGCCAGTCATAAATGGAGATTTATATATACCTCAAAGCGGTCTGCAGTATGGGAGGTGGTAAGAAATAAATTTGCTCTTATGTGATTTGCTACATATTACTCCATCAAGTGGAAATATCGTTGTGGTTTATATGAAAACAGCATGTTTGCTTGAATAGATGTGAATAACCAGTTCACCCAGCACTGAATACCTAGGGCAGGGGTGGGGAACCTCTGGCCAGAAGGCCGCGGGATCAATTCATGTGGTCCTCGGCCCCCTGCAAAAGCATATAGTGAAAATGCTAAAGACTGCTTCCATTGTGGAAGCGGTCATTAGCATGCGGGATACACAGGAAGTTGAGAACAGCACTGCACTGGCTGTACTCGCCTGTACTCGTGCATCTTATCAACAGGTGCGTCTTATAAAGCTAAAAATGCTGTAATTGTTTTATGCATTTGTATTAATCATTGACAGCAAGAGCCCTGCTGATGTATATTGTATATTTTTATTATTATAAAATTATCCAGATTTTCACTACCTTATATTATACCAGATTATTTCAGGTGGTGAAATCCCACTAATTAATTTGTATTTATTCATTTTAATATATAGGCGTGTTTATCTAGTTCACCTGCCGCGCCATTCATACTTAATCTGCTCTGTTATACATAGACTTACTGTGCATCAGACTCAGTGTCACCTGGCAGTCTAATATATATAGGCACGTTTATTTAGTTCACCTGCTGCACCATTCATACTTAGTTACATTACTGATTTAGTTATTGTACACTATGGCCAACAGACAGTTGCCTGGGCCTTCAAAAGGAATGGGCAGTGGCAAAAATGTTGCTGTAGCCGACACAAGTAGCAGCAGAAGACGGGTTGGTCATAGCAGAAACCGCAGCAACATGTCAGAGCTGCCACTGTCATCCTCTGGTCGTGTTTTGATTAACAATCCAGCTGTACTGGAATGGTTGACTCTCTCTTCAACAAGGGTGGACTGGGAACTTAAAGGGGTTGTACAAGTTATATTTATTGATGACCCATCCTCAGGATAGGTCATCAATATCAGATCTGCGAGGGTCCGACACCCGGCACCCTCGCCAGGAGCAGGAGAGGTAAGTGTTTTATTTTATTTTATATTTATGAGACTGATGGATAGAGGGGTTAGTAGTACAGTACTATCTGCACATTGTATACTATGTATTTGTGTCAGAAGTTGTGCATTTTTAATTTTTAGAATAATGATACCGTTTTTATTTGATACTTTTGGCCACTAGAAGTGCTTCATAGTCCAGTGTTGCACAACGTACAACACTGGCATTCACGCTAAACAATCCCCACAGAGATGCATTGATTCAAAGTATCTCTATGAAGCCACGCATGCGCAATAGCCTCCCAATGCTTCCCTATTGGAAATCAATGGGTTGGCTATGATATCCTCATACACTGCACATTCCTGTGCATTGTATTGATGAGGTGATCTGTAATACACTCACAAACTGCACATTAGGAAGGCGGGATCCAGGGGGCCCAAGTACATTTTTGCCCAGGGTCCAATTAATATTAAAGACGGCCCTGCGTATTTACATTACTGCCAATGAACACCTCTAGTGGCCACTTATCAGACGGCCACTAGAGGTGTTTCCTAGTCCAGTGTTGCACAACGTGCAAAACTGGCATTTACACTAAACAATCCTGATAGAAATGCATTGATTCAAAGTATCTCTATGAAGCCACGCATGCGCAATAGCCTCCCAATGCTTCCCTATTGGAAAGCAACGGGTTGGCTATGATATCCTCATACACTGCACATTCCTGTGCATTGTATTGATGAGGTGATCTGTAATAAACTCACAAACTGCACATTGTGTTGTGGTGGAGGGTGTGATTGCATGCTAGGGTGTGGGAAGGCGGGATCCAGAGGGCCAGAGTTAAATCACTACATTAGTAAATGTTTGCTGGTTTTATGTAACCCATTGTCACATTTTGGTGTTCAATACATTTTACAGTTGGTTTCATATTGTTAAATATGTAGAGTAAAAAAACATTTAAAGAGAAAGGTGGTGCTCAGAAAATACGAGAAAAACGGTCCAAAGAACTTGAGTTAGCAGGAAGAGATCCTAAGCAAATAAACTTTTTCGGTGGTATGTTAAAAGTTCGTACGTTAAGGCTGGTTCTTACATTTTGTCACAGAAATGTATATTCACTCTTTGATAAATATATCTACCGTATATATTTGTCTATAAGTTGATCTCGTCTATAAGTTGAGTGCAGTTTTTGGACGAACAACTGAAATATGCTATTACTAGTGGATAAGTTGAGGTTAAAACTTGGGTCTATGAAATCCTGTGATTTTATTATTTTGTCAGATTTTACCTAGGCAAAGATCCTGGAACAATCAAACAGTTATGGTACCTACTTCTCTGCATCTTAGAGCACACGCCCAGCTCCAAAGCTATTAGATGACCATGCCTTAATGCGGCAGGTATTCGGTTAGCCTTATCTTGCCAGCTAGTGGTCCTGCTTGTGGCTCACTACACGTCACTGTTGCAGCGGTGACTGGAAAGGGTACCCATAGGTGCCAGTCATCAGCAATAGCTGCACTGTATTCTAAATCAGCCTGCTGTTGTCCGTGTGTGTGTACACAGTATCTGGGTCAACGTACAGCTAAGTACACTAGCACTACTAAATAAGCCAAGCGGTGCATGGGTTCATAAAGGCAGCGGCAGGAAGTCAGCAAGGAGTGGTGGGGGTAAAATGCCATAATCGGCAGTGTGGGAATTTTTTATGAAGTCGCAGAAGAACGTTGGCATGGTGGCATGCAGGATATGTGAGCAGAAGGTTAAGCGTAGTCAGGGTGTTAATGTTGGCACCATGGCCCTGCGTTTTGGGGGTTTTTATTTTTCTTCCTTATATTCCTTGAGCCGTTTTTATATTTCCGTTCAGAAAGCTGTATAAGGGCTTATTTTTTGCAGGACAAGTTTGTCTTTCTAATGCCATCATTAATTATGGCGCAAAGAAACGCAAATTCCTCCACCGTTTTACGGGTTTTGTTCCCACTGCGTTTTCTTTGCGGCAAAACTGACCCATGCCCTTGATTTTCTGGGTCAGTACGATTACAACGATAAACCCAAATGTATAGGTTTTGTATGTCTAAATAGTGTAAAAATAAATGTAAACTTTGAAAATGTTTTTTTTTTCATCACCATATTCTGACCTCCATAACTTTTTTATACTTACAGTTCCTTGCAAAAGTATTCACCCCCTTGACTTTTTTCATATTTTGTTACATTACAGCCTTAAGTTCAATGTTTTTTTAATCTGAATTTTATGTGATGGATCAGAACACAATAGTGTAAGTTGGTGAAGTGAAATAAGAAAAAGATATAAATAAAACTATTGTTTAGAAATAGAAAACTAAAAACTGGCACGTGCGTATGTATTCACCCCCTTTGTTAGGAAGACCATAAAAAGCTCTGGTGCAACCAATTGCCTTCAGAAGTCACATAATTAGTGAAATGATGTCCACCTGTGTGCAATCTAAGTGCCACATGATCTGTCATTACATATACACACCTTTTTTGAAAGGCCCCAGTGACAAACACCTAAGCAAGGCATCACTAACCAAACACTGCCATGAAGATGTCATGGAACCATGAACCAGACGTACAACAAGAGATAAGTGGAAAATAAGAAGGTTTTATTGAAGAGCAAGCCGTAAGCAAAGTCCAAACGGATGGCTAAACCGAAGCAGGGTCTTGCGGAGACAGAGGTCAGGAACCAGAAGGGTAGTCAGACGAAGCCAGGAACAGGAACCAACGGGGTAGTCAGACGAAGCCGGAATCAGGAACCAACGGGGTAGTCAGACGAAGCCGGAATCAGGAACCAACGGGGTAGTCAGACGAGGCCAGGATCAGGAACCAGAAGCAGCAGCAGTCTTGGAAGCATGTGAACACAGGAGGACCAAGCAAGGAACTGAAGCCACAGACCTCCTATATATATGAGCTAGGCATCCAGCTCCTCCCAGTGGGAAGGAGGAGCCGCAGGGTGGGAGGCTACAAGAAAACCCAGAAACCAAGATGGCCGCCAGCACATGTCAAACGAAGGGAACAGCAAGGAGGTAAGACCATGACAGTACCTCCCCCTCAAGGGCCCCTCCTCCGCGGAGTAAGGAACGGTTTCTGAGGGAAGCGTGCGTGGAAGGCTCGGAGCAAGACAGGAGCATGGACATCTGCGGAGGGAACCCAGGAACGCTCCTCTGGACCATAACCACGCCAATGGACCAAAAACTGCACCCGGCCGCGGACCAGGCGTGAGTCCAGGATATTGCTCACCTCATACTCCTCACGATTGCCCACTTGGACCGGACGAGGCCGAGGAATCGAGGAAGTGAAACGATTACACACCAGTGGCTTCAACAGGGAGACATGAAACACGTTGGAGATCCGCATGCCAGGAGGAAGCGCAAGGGCATAGGCTACCGGGTTTACCCTGCGAAGCACTCGGAAGGGACCAACAAAGCGAGGCGCCAGCTTGGGAGTGGGCACTCGAAGGTTGAGGTTGCGGGTGGACAACCATACGCGGTCTCCGACCTGGTAGGAAGGAGCGGGCGCTCGTCTGCGATCAGCCTGGAGTTTCTGGCGCTGCGCAGAGACCTCAAGGGACCTCTGGATCTGTACCCAAGAAGCACGTAGGACGGAAAGGTGATCCTCCACAGCCGGAATATCCTGGGGAGAGAATACCTCCGGTAACACGGCAGGTTGGAACCCATAATTGGCCATGAAGGGAGACGTCCCAGAGGAAGAGTTCACCGCCGTGTTCCTGGCAAACTCAGCCCAAGGCAGGAGGTCAACCCAATTGTCTTGGTGATCGGAGACATAGCAACGAAGGAATTGCTCCAAGGCCTGATTGGATCGTTCTGCGGCCCCATTGGACTGAGGGTGGTAGGCCGAGGAGAAAGAGAGATGAATCCCCAACTGGGAGCAAAAGGCGCGCCAGAACCTGGACACAAACTGACTCCCCCGATCCGACACAATCTCCTTGGGCAAACCGTGCAACCGGAAGACCTCCCTGGCAAAAATCGAGGCCAACTCTTGTGCAGAGGGTAACTTCTTGAGAGGAACACAGTGGCACATTTTGGAAAACCGATCCACAATCATGAGAATGACCGTATGGCCTCGGGATGCAGGGAGGTCCACAATGAAATCCATCCCCAGGTGTGACCATGGACGCTCCCCGGTGGCTATGGGTTGCAAAAGGCCCAACGGAAGGTGCCGAGGGGACTTACTCTGGGCACAAACGGAGCATGCCGCTACATATGCGGCGATGTCGGAACGTAGAGAAGGCCACCAGAACAGACGTGAAACCGCCCAGGACAGCTGATTCTTTCCAGGGTGCCCCGCGGCCTTGGAGTTATGGTAGGTTCGCAACAACCGAGTGCGCAACTCCTCAGGCACAAAACATCTGCCGTTGGGTCTCCCAGAGGGAGCACCAGATTGAGCCGCCAAAATCTGCTCACCCAGAGGAGAAGTCAGGCTGGTGCGAATAGCGGCCAGGATCTGATTCGGGGGTATGACCGTAGTCGGAATCAACTCCTCCCCGGACAGCTCGGAGTACTGCCGTGATAAGGCATCCGCTCTGATGTTCTTGGAGCCGGGTAGGTAGGAGACCACGTAATTAAAACGTGACAAGAACAGAGCCCATCTGGCCTGACGTGGTGTCAATCTCTTGGCCTCAGAGAGGTAGGTCAGATTCTTGTGGTCCGTCAGGATGAGAACCGGAACCACCGAGCCCTCGAGCAAGTGCCTCCATTCTTTAAGGGCCTGCACGATGGCTAATAACTCCCTGTCACCAATCTGATAGTTGCACTCCGCGGAAGACAGTTTCCGGGAGTAAAACCCACAAGGAAGCAGAGGACCCTCTGGTGTTCTACGCTGAGACAGGAGGGCGCCTACTCCCGTCTCAGACGCGTCCACCTCGAGGACAAAAGGCAACCCAGGGTTGGGATGCGACAGAATCGGAGCCGACACAAAGGCGGACTTTAGAGCCTCAAAAGCTCGGATGGCCTCGAGCGGCCAGACCTGAGGATTACTGCCCTTCCTGGTCAGATCCGTGAGAGGCTTGGCTAGCATGGAAAAGTCCCTGATGAACTTCCGATAATAATTGGCGAAGCCCAAAAAGCGCTGCAGGGCACGAAGCCCACTGGGCTGGGGCCACTGTAAGACAGCCGAAACCTTCTCAGGATCCATGGAGAACCCCTCAGCGGAAATGATGTAACCTAAGAAGGTTACCTGGGATCGGTGAAATTCGCATTTCTCAAGCTTACCGAACAGCTTGTTCTCTCGTAAGCGTTGCAACACTCGTCTGACATCCAGAATGTGGGCCTCCATGGATGCAGAATATACCAAGATGTCATCCAAATAGACCACCACACACTGCTGCAACAGGTCACGGAAAACATCGTTGATGAATTCCTGGAAGACTGCGGGCGCATTGCACAACCCAAAGGGCATAACCAAGGATTCATAATGACCGGTCCTGGTGTTAAACGCGGTCTTCCACTCATCGCCCGCCTTGATCCTTACCAGGTTATATGCCGCCCTCAGGTCGAGTTTGGTAAAGACCGTGGCCCCTTTGAGGCGATTGAACAGCTCGGAAATCAAGGGTATCGGGTAAGCGTTCTTGATCGTGATGCGATTGAGACCCCTGTAATCGATGCAAGGCCTCAACTCGCCGCCCTTCTTTTTCACAAAGAAAAATCCAGCCCCTGCCGGGGACGAGGATTTGCGAATGTGTCCGCGTGAAAGCGCCTCCCTCACGTACTCCTCCATGGCCTCATTCTCCGCTACCGACAGTGGATAGACTTTGCCACGAGGAGGAACGGCACCGGATTGTAACTCTATGGCACAATCGTATGGGCGGTGCGGAGGTAGGGCAACCGCGCGCACCTTATCGAATACATCCCGGTACTCTTCGTATTCAGGAGGCAACAGAGAGTCCGAGGAAGTACACAGCAACTTGACAGGCCCATGGATGCAACTAGCCCCACACTGCGGTGACCACGAGAGGATCTCGACCGATCTCCAATCGAAAGTCGGATTATGCTTCTGGAGCCAGGGGTACCCCAAGACCACCGAGTAGTGTGGAGACGAAATAACCTGGAGACAGACCGACTCTCTGTGAACGGCACCAATGGCTATCCCCACTGGAAGGGTCTCATGAGTCACGTGTGGCGGCAGAAGGGGTCTGCCGTCTATCGCCTCAAGAGCCAGTGGGGAACCTCGAGGCTGCAGAGGAATGGAATTGGCGGCAACGAACACTCTATCAATGAACAAACCACCAGCACCAGAGTCCACCAACGCCTGGGTCGTCACCGAGCCCCCGACCCAGGAGAGGACAACCGTGATCAGTGGTTTGTCAACACGGGAAACCGGGGACGAGGAGACTCCACCCAAGATCTGCCCCCGACAGGACCTCAGGTGCGAGCGTTCTCCCGGACGGTTCGGACATGCCAACCGAAAATGCCCACCGAGACCACAGTACATGCATCGGCCCTCGCGTCTCCGGAGTACCCTCTCCCCCTCAGACAGGCGAGCAAACCCCCGCTGCATGGGTTCACCCCCAGACAAGTCATCCCCAGGAGGCGTGGGAGGAGAGGGAGGCACGGGTGGGACAGCAAACGTAGGCGCCAATCTGTTAGGAGACCTCCGCAGGCTCTCCTTAAAGGAAGGTCTCTCCCTGAGTCTGGTGTCAATCAAAATCAGGAAAGAAATAAGAGACTCGAGCTCCACTGGTAGGTCCTTAGCTGCAACCTCATCCTTCAAGGCATCCGAGAGACCATGAGAGAAAGCAGCGACCAGAGCCTCATTATTCCAGCCCACCTCTGCTGCCAGGGTACGAAACTCAATGGCGTATTCAGCTACGGATCGTGAACCCTGTCTGATGGACATAAGGAGCTTCGCAGCAGAGGCAGCACGAGCCGGCACATCGAATACCTTCCGAAGAGAAGCAACAAAACCGGAAAACTCGGCAACCACCGGATTGTTGTTCTCCCATAAAGGGCTGGCCCAGGCCAAGGCCTTGTCCGAGAGCAGCGAGATCAAGAAGCCCACCCTTGATCTCTCAGTAGGAAAGGCATGTGGCAGCAACTCGAAGTAAATGCCCACCTGGTTAAGGAAACCTCGGCACTGAGTTGGCTCTCCCCCAAAGCGCTGTGGAAGGGGGGCAGAACCGGTCATACCCTGAAACACCACAGGCGCAGCAACAGGTGTCAGGGTAGACTCTGGCGCAACAACCGGAGCGGCAGTAGGAGCGGGCCCAGGAGCGACAACCGACCCATCGGCAACGGAAGCTAAATGAGCCGTGCGTTCAAGCAGGGTTTGCAACGCCACAGCGAACCGACCCAACAGGTGATCCTGCTGATCAAGTCTGGCAACCAGCGTAGGTAGCGAGGGTGGCCCTGTACCGTCAGAATTCATGGCTTGGTCCTAATGTCATGGAACCATGAACCAGACGTACAACAAGAGATAAGTGGAAAATAAGAAGGTTTTATTGAAGAGCAAGCCGTAAGCAAAGTCCAAACGGATGGCTAAACCGAAGCAGGGTCTTGCGGAGACAGAGGTCAGGAACCAGAAGGGTAGTCAGACGAAGCCAGGAACAGGAACCAACGGGGTAGTCAGACGAAGCCGGAATCAGGAACCAACGGGGTAGTCAGACGAAGCCGGAATCAGGAACCAACGGGGTAGTCAGACGAGGCCAGGATCAGGAACCAGAAGCAGCAGCAGTCTTGGAAGCATGTGAACACAGGAGGACCAAGCAAGGAACTGAAGCCACAGACCTCCTATATATATGAGCTAGGCATCCAGCTCCTCCCAGTGGGAAGGAGGAGCCGCAGGGTGGGAGGCTACAAGAAAACCCAGAAACCAAGATGGCCGCCAGCACATGTCAAACGAAGGGAACAGCAAGGAGGTAAGACCATGACAGAAGACCAAGGAACTCTCCAAACAAGTAAGGGACAATGTTGTTGAGAAGTACAAGTCAGAGTTAGGTTATAAAAAAAAATATCCAAATCTTTGATGATCCACAGGAGCACCATCAAATCTATCATAATCAAATGGAAAGATCATGGCGCAAGAACAAATCTGCCAAAAGACGGCTGCCCACCAAAACTCACGGACCGGGCAAGGAGGGCATTAATCAGAGAGGCAGTACAGAGACCTAAGGTAACCCTGGAGGAGCTGCAGAGTTCCACAGCAGAGACTGGAGTATCTGTACATAGGACGACAATAAGGCGTACGCTCCATAGAGTTGGGCTTTATGGCCAGAAGAAAGCTATTACTTTCAGCTAAAAACAAAAAAGCACGTTGTGAGTTTGCGAAAAAGCATGTGGAAGACTCCCAAAATGCATTGAGGAAGGTGCTTTGGTCTGATGAGACTAAAATTTAACTTTTCAGCCACCAAAGAAAACGCTATGTCTGGAGCAAACCCAACACATCACATCACATTCCCCAATGAACACCATTTCAGCAACCGGGGCTGGGAAACTAGTCAGAGTTCAGGGAAAGATGGATGGTGCTAAATACAGGGATATTCTTCAGCAAAACCTGTACCACTCTGTGCGTGATTTTAGGCTAGGATGGAGGTTCATCTTCCAGCAGGACAATGACCCCAAACACACTGCTAAAGCAATACTTGAGTAGTTTAAGGGGAAACATGTAAATGTGTTGGAATGGCCTAGTCAAAGCCCACATCTCAATCCAATAAAAAATCTGTGGTCAGACTTAAAGATTGCTGTTCACAAGCTCAAGCCGTCCAACTTGAAGGAGCTGGAGCAGTTTTGCAAGGAAGAATGGGCAAAAATCCCAGTGGTAAGATGTGGCAAGCTCATAGAGACTTATCTTAGGAGACTTGGAGCTGTGATTGCCGCAAAAGGTGGCTCTACAAAGTATTGACTTTAGGGGGTTGAATAGTTATGCACATTGACTTTTTCTGTTATTTTGTCCTATTTGTGGTTTGCTTCACAATAAAAATAAAAAAAATAAAAAAAAATCTTCAAAGTTGTGGGCATGTTCTGTAAATTATGTGATGCAAATCCTCAAACAATCCATATTAATTCCAGGTTGTGAGGCACCAAAATACGAAAAAAGTCAAGGGGGGGGGGGGGGGGGTGAATACTTTTGCAAGGCACTGTATGTCTACTGAGCTGTATTTTTTGTGGGGCAATCTGTAGTTTTTATTGATACCATTTTGGAGTATGTGTGACTTTTTTATCACATTTTATTACATTTTTTGGGGCAAGAGAAGCAATAAAAAAAAAATTGCAAATTGGCCATTTTGATCATTTTTCCGTTAAACCATTCGCCGTATTTGAATTTTTTAAAAATATTTTAATAGTACCGGCGTTTTCGGTCATGGTAATAACTATGATATTTATATTTATTGTTATTTAGATATTTATTTTTTCATTATACGGAAAGGGGGTGATTTAAATTTATATACTTTTTTTAATGCATTCCACTGGCCAAAGGAGCTCTACTCAAAAAGAAGTTGCCAGGGTTAACACTCCAGTGGAACGCAATTGCGTTACACAAGATATTAAATAACTACAAGATATTAAATAATTCTGTGTATGAAATTCAGGTGCAACTTTTCAGGGATGGAGCATAGATGGTAAAAAAATTCCACCAAACTGTAGATCATAATATTGTAATGTTAAAACTATGATATGAGGGGAAAGGTATGAAAAATAATTAAGAAACCTACAAATATATGAATAATATGCCCTGTAAGGGGAATTTATTAACACAGTGTCACCTCTGATATTGACACTTATATGATAAACTTCAATGAAAATGAAAGAATCAATTCTGATCCGATTTTACTCTTGTGTATATCTAATGTGCTATCAACAGAGGCGGTTGGTGGGGGAAAAATAACGTCAAAGACAACTACTGAAAGAGAGTTGCTCATTTAGACCCTCTGGGTATACTGTTCTCAGTCTGTATTCAGATTGAGGATTAGCTTTATGATGTCTTGTGGTCACTACATATCTTTTTTTCATTTTTAGATTATTTTTCTATGTCCCCTGAGGAATCAGTTAAATACTGGGGAACCAATATAAAATTCCTGCATATATAAGTCTTGTAGTGGAACAAAAAAAATGCAGATATTATGTCTTTCCTTTCAAATGAAGAGAAAATGTCACATTGAATGTGCAAATGGTGAGTAATGTCTGTACTCAGAAGGGACTTTAAAAGGAGCAGGTTCCCAAAATAACTTTTTCGTTGGTTATAAATAAAGTGCTGTATGCTGTAAGTTAGCAATTCGTCTTTCCTTAGCCCAGATTGTTTTCAAGGTAAGGGTAAATACCGTATACCTGATTGTGTACGGTCCTCTCCTGTGTGTCTCGGCAGACGCTGAGGTAGCGTGGTCGGTGGCGTACTCCTGGTTTAATCCACAGCAAGGTGTCGTAGAGGCTGATAGCTGGACTGTTCGTATCCCAGAACGCCGCGTCTCACGTGGTGTGTGACGTACCTCTAGTCCGTGACTGTGTCCAGGTATCGTGATAACTGTGATCGGTAAATTCTTCGGTGAAGAAATTTTCTTACTGGAGCGCTCCAATTTTTGACGAAAAAGTCACAGACTCTATGTCATATGTGGACAGGCCTTTGAGTGAGATGGGGGCTATCAGCTGGTTACGCCAAACGCGTTTCGGGGACCTCTTCCCCTTCTTCAGTGGCAGCGACTGAAGAAGGGGAAGAGGTCCCCGAAACGCGTTTGGCGTAGCCAGCTGATAGCTCCCATCTCACTCAAAGGCCTGTCCACAGATGACATAGAGTCTGTGACTTTTTCGTCAAAAATTGGAGCGCTCCAGTAAGAAAATTTCTTCACCGAAGAATTTACCGATCACAGTTATCGCGATACCTGGACACAGTCACGGACTAGAGGTACGTCACACACCACGTGAGACGCGGCGTTCTGGGATACGAACAGTCCAGCCATCAGCCTCTACGACACCTTGCTGTGGATTAAACCAGGAGTACGCCACCGACCACGCTACCTCAGCGTCTGCCGAGACACACAGGAGAGGACCGTACACAATCAGGTATACGGCATTTACCCTTACCTTGAAAACAATCTGGGCTAAGGTAAGACGAATTGTTAACTTACAGCATACAGCACTTTATTTATAACCAACGAAAAAGTTATTTTGGGAACCTGCTCCTTTTAAAGTCCCTTCTGAGTACAGACATTACTCACCATTTGCACATTCAATGTGACATTTTCTCTTCATTTGAAAGGAAAGACATAATATCTGCATTTTTTTGTTCCACTACAAGACTTATATATGCAGGAATTTTATATTGGTTCTAAAGATTCATCAGCTTTATGATCATTTTTACGATTGTGATTTCAATCTCATTCTGCTGCGCAGCGTCTATTTTTATCTATCTTAGTTATATTATTTGATTTTATTACCATTTGAATTAAATTGTGTGATCACTTTATATTGTATTTTACATCATTTTATTGCATATTTTTATCCATATTATTTCACACATACAGAGTGCCAGTCTAGTTCATTTACTTATTCTCAATATTTTCTCCTGTACGGGTGATACAGTTCTCTGGCCTAGAGCACCTGGTCCTAATTGCTTAGGAGTGAGCTATTCCTGTTATTAATTTTAAATACTGGGGAACGTTGGAACGTTTCAGGATACTTATCTATGAGATCAGATTCATCTTTGAAAAGGGTTTTGATCAGGTTCAGAAAGGGTTTAGCTACCGAGAGGTGGGGTCGCCCCTTTCAGGGCGGGTGCTCTGCCTGTAGGCAGGGAGAGATGTAGGGATTTGATAGGAACAGCATGAATGGTGGTCCCACATTCCAGGAACAGTTACATCAAGGTAGATTGGTCATCTAACCATGAGTAAACACACCCGCTCCTTCATATCCTGATCATACCTTGGTCAGTTTTTTCTGCATATCTGTAATGTAATTAATAAAAAAGGTATATTTTAATAAGTAAGGATTATATTTAGTTTTTTTTCCAAAATAAGAATTGCAGCATGAATGCTATCAGCCTCATCAGCAAGGCTGATAGCATTTAGAACAACTACCGACAGCCCAATTGGCCGCAGGGGATGTCGGTAGGAAGCCCAGAAGTGCGAGTTTTTGCGCATTTATATGCCGTGATCTTACTTGATCACAGCATCGAAAGCCTTTAATTACCACGATCGGCATTATTGTCTGTCATGGTAATTAGCCGCAGGTCTCTGTTTGAAACAGCAGAGACCTGATGGTCATGACGCCCACTGCATGTGCAAGTGTGCGCCATGTTCGCACATCGCTCCAGCGCCGTAGCGAAAGGGTTAAGAGAACTGATGGCTTGTGCCCACCCAAGGTGGAGAGTCCCAAGCTGACATTACTTCCCTAAAAAAGCTGTACCAGCCCTGCACACGTATGTTGAGCAGAAGGTGGGTCAGTCCTTGAGCCTGTCAGCGTCTGATACAGTTCATGCCAGCACTGAAGTGTGGAGCTATAACTGTGGTCACGGACCAACATATATGTCCTTTACCACCCACTGGTTAAATGTGGTTCTGCCCCAGGTACACCAGCAGCTTGGCCAGGTGATGGCAATGCCGCCTCTGCATTGTAATTGTGGGATTTCTGCACCAATGTCCTCCTCTGCCTCCTCAACTTCCACCTTGTCCTTAGCCTCCACTGTAGGCACAGTTCAGAGTGGTCCTTCAGCATACCACCTATAGTATTCAAAGCACAAAGTTGTTACGAGGTTCTACACCTGGTCAGCCTAGACGAACCCAGTGACACCAGGGAAAAACTGTTCGACATCATTAACCATGAAATAGAATCCTGGCTGTCTCTTTGCCAACTGGAGATAGAAACCATGGTTACCAATAATGGGAAGAACATTCTGTTTGCTCTGCATCAGGGAGGGCTGACCCATGCACCCAGCATGGCGCACATCTTCAATCAGGTTGTCACCCAGTTCCTGAAGCCTTCCAACTGCAAGAAGTCTTGAAAATATCAAGGAAACTTCAGCCACTCTTACCATGCAAAACACGCCCTCCTTGACCTGCAAAGGCAGAATGGTGTTCCCCTACATCGCCTCATATGCAACGTTTCCACATGTTGGAACTCCACCCTGAGACGTATCCACACGTTGGACTGACTGTATGAGCAGAGGAAACCTGTGACCAACTTCTTGATGATGCAGACGGACACTACTACTCCCCAGAATACCTTTGACATTAGACATTATAAGCTCATGCGTGACACCTGATGCTTGCTCAGGCCCTTTGAGGAGGCACTTTATTTGTCAGTCACCAGGACTGTGGGTGCACTGAATGTTTTATTGAGTATTGATTGGGTTTAATAACCCTTCTAGTTGCACCACAGCCTCAGATTGGTGTGCTGTTTCAATGTACATACACTACAGGATGAATGATGTCATTCCTTCCTTCACATCCTGGGGTGGATGATGATAAAACTGACTCGCAAGGGGACAGAAGATGTGGTGCCTACATCTCACGGCCACCTTAACCCTGTGTAGTCTCAACTGGCTTAGAAGGAGGAAGACATAAACACCCAGAAATTCTATACACAACTAGGGGGTTTATCTGCCCAAATGAGAGGAGGGGAGCAGGAGGAGCATGAGGGCAACGATAAAGACGACCCAGACAGACTGTGGCAGTATGCAGTGTAGATGGAGGCATGGAGTCCCTTCGTCTCCCTTGCACAAATGGCCCGATACATGCTGAGTTGATTGCATAGTGACAGCTGCATTATCACCATTTGGCAGAGGGATGACTACTGGCTCTCCACAATGTTAGACCCATGCTACCGGTCCAAAATAAGGGCATTTGATTACACCTTCTTTTAGGGATGAAAAACTCAACTTCTATTGAGACATCCTTTGTAGTTGGTTAGTCACTGCCTATGTGCTCCATTGTCCATCCTCACTGAGGTCTAACCGGGGGAATGGGGGACCCTCTGAGCTCACACTCCACTGCTATGACTGCTGGAGGGGGGAGGGTAGGAGAAGAACCAGCTCCATCAGCAGCAACATAAGCTTTGAGTTTCTGATGAGCGGTTTTCTTCACCCGCCTACTAAAGAAACCTCCCAGCAGCAGCAGGACATGGAGCAGAACCTGAACCCACAGGCATACTTCGACTGAACTCTGTCATCCCAGATCCAAGATCCCTAACATGACTGGGAAGCCTAACTTTAATTGTGCCTGCAAGTGGCCGAGTTTGCCCTAAGCAAGCTTTCCTGCCTGGCCAGTAGTGTAGCATCAGAGCAGGTGTTTAGTGCGGCGGGGGGCATAGTTACTCCAAAGGGAACTCGCCTTTCAACACAAAAATGTTGAGAGATTAACCTTTATAAAGATGAATCAGACGTGGATCAGCCAGGATTTCCACACACTGGTGCCTGATGCATCAGACTAGATCATTCTAGCAGTAATGTTCTGACTGTAGTGTGCTGCCACACCAGAACATTGTGAAAAATGGTTCACTACTTCTGGTCATGTGTTTCAGCCACTATTCTGATGCTGCCACCGTCCTGATGATACACACCTGCTGCCATCTTCTCCTACTGCCACCACCATCTTATGCTGTTACTACCACTGCTGTTGTCCTCCTCCCCACTCTGTTCCAGGCCACTATTTTGACTCTTCATCATGTTGCCACCCTCACCAGTGTCCCTGTTTGGCTGTGTGGACATTACAGTTTATTTTTCTGTTCTTCTGATCAGTCAAAAGAAAAGATCTAAAAAAAAACGGATCAGAAGATAAAAATAAACTCCTCTTGCTGCTGACACCCTCCTCACTCTGTCATGGGCCATTGCACGGTTCAATCGGTGCCGATAAATTAGATTTGATGCTAACATTGAAATGTAAAGCTGAGTTCACACTTCAGTTATTTGGTCAGTTATTTCCATTAGCTTTTGTGGGCCAAATTCAGGAGCCAAGCCTACTCTCGGTTTAGGTATCATCAATAGATCTACACCTGTTCTGTGGTTTTGACCTGCACCTGCTTTTGGCTGACAATAAATGACGAGAATAACTGACCAAATAACTGGTGTGGAATGAGCCTAACAGTAACGCATAGTAATTCTACAGCTAACAGAAGGGATTCAAAAGCATGTGTTTGCACTGCCACAACATGGATTAAAAGAAACATTTTTTTTCTCCACTACTTTTTTTTTTCAAATGTTTTATTTTCCAAAATACAAAAAGACAAATACATTAATAATAATGAACCGTCCAAAGGGCCCATGTTACAAAACTTTATCATATGTTAACATTCTCCCTTTGAATTAACATTCCCATTGAACTTTTACCCCAAATACCAAAACCCACCCCGTTGAGAAGAGAGAGAGAGAAAAAAACAAAAAACAAACACATTTTAACTCAA
The DNA here is from genome assembly GCF_014858855.1 of Bufo gargarizans. Lineage (NCBI taxonomy): Eukaryota > Metazoa > Chordata > Amphibia > Anura > Bufonidae > Bufo > Bufo gargarizans. Next base: position 214,549,105 of record NC_058083.1, read on the forward strand.
ACTTCTCGGCCCTGGTTCAACCATTTCTTCCAAATGTTATCAATTTTTCCCTGTCTGTCACTCAATCTCTCTGTAACCTGTTCCAGTCTGATCAGATTAAGCACAGCTTCCTGCCACTGTCCTGCTGTAGGGGAATCTTTATTTATCCATTTCCGGAGTATCAACAATCTGGCCTGGAATAATACTTTATTCAACACCACTCTTAGTTCTCTGTTTAACCTAAGATGTGCAGTAGCACCCAGTATACATACCATGGGGTCCTCCAAAACTTGAATGCCCAAAAATAGTGAGATAGTCTCTACAATCTCCTTCCAATACCTCATCAATCTTGGGCATCTCCAAAAACAATGTATAAGATCCGCCCTCTCACCCCTACATTTAGGACACTTATCCGAAGTTCTAACCCCCATTTTCTTTAGCCCCCAGGGAGATCGATGTAATCTATGGAGTATAAAAAATTGCGACATTTTATGTGAGGCCCTTGCTGAAACCCTAATATAGCTTCTAAGAGCATCATTCCATTTTTCCTCCGTAAAAAATAGAAGATCTTTTTCCCAGTTTCCTCTAGCTGATATTATAATCCCTTCTTTTTTTGCCTCCATCAAAATTCCATTTTTTTTCGTAGCTCCTTTTTCTTCCCCTCCATTAGTGAATTTGTATATTCTATTTGATTGTTCTTTTCTATATTTGTTTAAATTGACTGGTATCCTAACCGCATTTTTTAGCGGCAGATATTTAAAGCTATCCTTTTGAGGGATCCCAAACTCCATTGTCAAGGAAGAGAAGTCCCTCAAATTATCCCCCTCAAATATTTGCGCTAAATATTTTACCCCCTTTTTCCCCCAGTCTATGTAGGATTTAATCCTTTGCACTTCCTTTAGGTTTATATTTTTCCAAATAGGTGTATAGTGCAGATAACCCTTAATATTCATAATTTTTTTGAGTTCCACCCAATTTTTCCCATTAAATTCATTATATTATTTCCTGTGCTATTTTTCCCCAATGTTCCTGACTCCAGAATCTCTAAATAATTTGTGTCTCTTATCCACCCAATTTTTATTAACTCATCCCTCCCCACCGTTCCTTTTAACGTTCCATTTATCTGAGTATATTGTGTTATTAAATAATAAAAAAAACAATTTGGAACTGTTAAACCACCATCTCTTACTGGAAGTTGAAGAACCTCTCTCCTTAGCCTGGGAGTATTACCTTTCCAGATAAACTCCCCCATTAAACTATCTAGCAACCTGAAGTTTTTTCGGTAACCACATTGGGGAATTTTGTAGGACATATAATATTTTTGGAAGGAAAATCATTTTTATTAAATTCACCCGGCCCTGAATTGACAATGGTAATTTTTTCCTAATATGTATTTTGGTTCTTTTATTAAAGGGAGTATGTTTAGTTTCTCATAATCTTGAATATTTGTAGAGATCTGTATACCCAAATATTTGAAGCTCTCCTGTTGTTCAAGCACGTGCACCCTTGTAGAATTCTGTGCTAACCCCTTCCCCAATAACATCAAATGGGACTTATCCCAATTTATCTTTAACCCTGAAAAAAAAACGAACTTATCTATTATATCTATGACTCTATTAAATTCATCCCCTGAATTGTGCAAAAATAATAAAATATCATCGGCATACATTATTAATTTTTCCTTTCCATCCTTACTGAAAACCATTATATTCCCTATTATTTCTTATCAAACATGCCAAAGGTTCTATTGCAATGGCGAATAATAGTGGGGAGAGAGGGCATCCCTGCCTAGTGCCCCTGTAAAGGGCAAAGGGCATGGACAAGCTCCCATCCACCATCACCCTAGACCTTGGGTTGGAGTATATACACTACGTGCAGAATTATTAGGCAAATTAGTATTTTGACCACATCATCCTCTTTATGCATGTTGTTTTACTCCAAGCTGTATAGGCTCGAAAGCCTATTACCAATTAAGCATATTAGGTGATGTGCATCTCTGTAATGAGAAGGGGTATGGTCTAATGACATCAACGTGCATAATTATTATTATTATTATTTCCTTTGGCAAAATGGGTCAAAGAAGGACTTGACAGGCTCAGAAAAGCCAAAAATAGTGAGATATCTTGCAGAGGGATGCAGCACTCTTAAAATTGCAAAGCTTCTGAAGCGTGATCATCGAACAATCAAGCGTTTCATTCAAAATAGTCAACACGGTCGCAAGAAGCGTGTGGAAAAACCAAGGCGCAAAATAACTGCCCATGAACTGAGAAAAGTCAAGCGTGCAGCTGCCAAGATGCCACTTGCCACCAGTTTGGCCATATTTCAGAGCTGCAACATCACTGGAGTGCCCAAAAGCACAAGGTGTGCAATACTCAGAGACATGGCCAAGGTAAGAAAGGCTGAAAGACGACCACCACTGAACAAGACACACAAGCTGAAACGTCAAGACTGGGCCAAGAAATATCTCAAGACTGATTTTTCTAAGGTTTTATGGACTGATGAAATGAGAGTGAGTCTTGATGGGCCAGATGGCTGGATTGGTAAAGGGCAGAGAGCTCCAGTCCAACTCAGACGCCAGCAAGGTGGAGGTGGAGTACTGGTTTGGGCTGGTATCATCAAAGATGAGCTTGTGGGGCCTTTTCGGGTTGAGGATGGAGTCAAGCTCAACTCCCAGTCCTACTGCCAGTTTCTGGAAGACACCTTCTTCAAGCAGTGGTACAGGAAGAAGTCTGCAAGGTAAGAAAAACATGATTTTCATGCAGGACAATGCTCCATCACACGCGTCCAAGTACTCCACAGCGTGGCTGGCAAGAAAGGGTATAAAAGAAGAAAATCTAATGACATGGCCTCCTTGTTCACCTGATCTGAACCCCATTGAGAACCTGTGGTCCATCATCAAATGTGAGATTTACAAGGAGGGAAAACAGTACACCTCTCTGAACAGTGTCTGGGAGGCTGTGGTTGCTGCTGCACGCAATGTTGATGGTGAACAGATCAAAACACTGACAGAATCCATGGATGGCAGGCTTTTGAGTGTCCTTGCAAAGAAAGGTGGCTATATTGGTCACTGATTTGTTTTTGTTTTGTTTTTGAATGTCAGAAATGTATATTTGTGAATGTTGAGATGTTATATTGGTTTCACTGGTAAAAATAAATAATTGAAATGGGTATATATTTGTTTTTTGTTAAGTTGCCTAATAATTATGTACAGTAATAAAATAGCTAAAACTAAAAACAAACTGAAAACTGCTTCCAAAAATATTCAGCTTTGATATTAATGAGTTTTTTGGGTTCATTGAGAACATGGTTGTTGTTCAATAATAAAATTAATCCTCAAAAATACAACTTGCCTAATAATTCTGCACTCCCTGTAAGTTGGATCCATCTTATAAATCCCTCCCCTATACCAACCCTTTTCAATACTGCCCATAAATACTCCCACTCAATAGAATCAAAAGCCTTTTGAGCATCTAGTGAAAGTATAGCTTTTTCACCAGCTTCTATTTTATTCGCCTCAATATTAAGGTACAACCTTCTAATATTTGCGTATATAGTTCTTCCCGGTATAAAACCTGTCTGATCTTCTTGGATTATGCCTTTAATCACCTTAGAAAGCCTACCTGCCAAAACCTTTGCTAGAATCTTCACGTCCGTATTCAACAAAGATATTGGTCTATATGAGCCGGGATCTAATTGTTCTTTACTCTTTTAGGGATCAATGTTATTATTGCTTCTTTCATTGATTCTGGTAAATCTCAATTTTTTTTGGGCCTCACACAATGTCGCTCACAATTCCGGTATTAACACCTACGAGAAAGTTTTATATATTTCAAAGGGGAGTCCGTCACACCCTGGTGATTTTAATGGTTTAACCTGATCCAGAACTTCCTCTATCTCTGCATTAGAAATTTCTTTATCCAAGTTTTCTTTTTGTGTTTTCGTTATCTCAGGAATAACAATCTGATCTAAATAGTTGCCCAGGTCTTTTTTGTTATATTGTACCCTAGACTTATAAAGTTCCTCAAAATAATCCACAAAAACATTTTTAATTTCCTCGGGTGAACTAACTATTTCATCTCTATTATTCTTAATTGCCCCTATACATGTTTTTCCTTTCTGATTTTTAACTATACCTGCTAAGATCTTTCCAACCTTTTCTCCCTCCGAAGCCAACTGGAACCCCTGGAAAAACAATTCCTTCCTTGTTTTATCCATATAATGTATTTTTAATTTTTCATGTTCTTGCTCCCATTTCTTCTTGTTATTTCCGGTCGGATTCATTACACATATTGATCTTGCTTCTTCTAGGTTTGTTTCCAATAGTTTACCCTTTTCTTTAGTAATTTTTTTAAAGTAATTCACCTTTTTAAATAGACATCCTCTCAAGTATGCCTTCGCCGTATCCCACACTATAGATCTTTTAGCAGAGCCATTATTTTCTGAATTTTTTTTTTTTAGTTCCAATCCTATACTCTCTACCTCTGGGATATACATTAACCAATGTGGATTGAACCTGAACAATGGCAAATTTTTCCTTTTGTTCAAATCCAAATCCATTACAATGACACTATGGTCGGATAAAGCCATAGGTAAATACTTTATCTTTATCCCAGTTTGGGTCATTAAATTTTTATTTCCTAGAACCATGTCTATTCTTGACCAGGTTTGATGTTTTTTAGAGTAACAGGAATACATTTTTTCCTCTGGATTTAAGTGATGCCAGACACCAATCCAATTGAACTCCAAGACCGTTTTGCAAAAATCTACATTTTGTATTCTTCCCCCTCCGCCAGACATTCTGTCAGTGAGTGGATCCATTACAGCATTATAGTCTCCTGTCGCAATCATAATACAATCCTGTCTATTCAACATAAATCTGTACAACTCATACAACACTTCTGACTTATATGGTGGAGGAATATATACATTTGCAATTACCATTCTAACACCTTCGACATTACAATGTAGAAACAGGTACCTGCCACAGTCGTCCGCCTTATATGTAACACATTCAAATTTGATCTTTTTATGCACCAAAATTGAAACCCCTCTGGAATAGGTAGTATATACCGAATGATACCCCTCAGCTATCCATCCCTTCTCCATCCATATGAGGGACTCTTTAACTAAATGTGTCTCTTGGAGGCAGACGACGGCCGGCAAGAACCTCCTGATCCACTCAAAGACAGCATATCTCTTTGTCCTTTCCCGCAAACCTCTCACATTTAACGAGACAAACCTAACCATCTAGCGGAGGGCAAAGAAGAAAATAAAACAAAACAAAAAAAAAAACTCTCTCCCTTCTCCCCTCCCCCCCCTTCTGAGTAGCTCCCCTGCCACAAATCCGCAGACAAGGCAGCTCCATTACTCAGCATACTGGCTCCCCAACCTCCCCCTTACCCTACCTGCTGTCCATCCTATCTAACCACTCCTCTACATCCGCTGGTGTCTGAAAAAATTCAGCCTTTCCTTTGTATTCCACTCTTAACTTTGCAGGAAAGAGTAGACTATATTTTAAACCTAGTTCCCTTAATCTCTTTTTTACACTTATATACTCTTTCCTGCGTGCATTAGTGTCTGCCGAATAGTCTGGGAAGAGTCTTATCTTTATCCCGTGTATTTGATTGTATTGTATTTTCTCCACTACTTTAATGACGCTGCCTCCATGTCTTTATTTTGTTCCACTAAAGAGTCATTTGGATACAGCTTCTGCAGGGGCACGCAACATTTTTATTCTTTACTGAAGGCCGCTGTATGCTTTTCTTTTGGTTTAACAGAAGGGATTAACTAGAAAAGTTGGCGGCCTGCATGTCATTCTGATGGACACTAACTGTTCTTCTACCAGATAGGATCAGCTAGGCATGTTGGTACAGTGCACACCGAGATACACTCTCCTGCAAGTTTAACTGCAGGCCGTGATAGACCTGATTTAACGCGCTTTGTGACACAATAATTCATAACAAACCGAAATTCGGGAAAGCAAACGAATATAATTTTTTTAAACTAATTTCTAGCTCTGAGGTAACTCCTAAACAAATTAGCCTGAATAAGGGACTCCCTAGGTATCTAATTTAGTAAAAAAAAAAAAAAAAGCTCTTCTCAGCTTATTAGTATGACTACTAAAGTAATCAGTTGATCGTATCAGATGGTTCCCAGAGAGTTAAAGCTGGTTAAACATTCACGCAATAAACAAAAGTTATTTGAGTTGCCCTTGGCATTATGTAAAGAAACCTAAGACCTTTTGTTCAGTTAAGCTTCCTTATTTTGCCAAATCACTTAGTATGTCACAGGAATAAACATCATTTCTCAAATACTTTTATCTTGAGACTGTCTAAAAACTAAGAAAAGAACTCACCTTGTATATCTTGGTGGACCGCCAGAAACAGTAATGCCCACTGTAGTGCAGATGTGGTAGTTTCAGTACCAGCCAGCTGGAAATCCAACAATAATTGAATCATGTTATCCTCATTAATTGTGGAAGAAGGATCATCCTGAGCCTGTGAGATAAGATGTAGATCATAGAACAGACCTTTATTTTTATAGATAAAAATGGCCCATTTGGCAAGGATATGCTAGTAGTAGAGTTTAATTATAATTTCAAAGTAATGCAAATTAAATCCAGCCATACCCGAAGATAAAAGTTGGCCAAACACAGAAATGGTCAAGCTGTCTGCAGTGGCAGTGGCTGTTTTATGTCAGCAAGTGGGGCTCAGGTTTCCTGAGAAAGGGCCATAAATGTTTGTGACAGAAATAATTATTTAAGGCGGTCAAACTAAAACGCCTTTTTGTGCCTTTTTTTGTATTTTTTTTTTTTAGCATAAAAGGATAAGAATATGTTGTTCCTTTATATATTTCCCTTGTCCTGCCCTGTTGGTCTCTGTACATTTTTTCCCTTGAGCTGTGTTGCTGATAATATATGAAGGTATAATTACATACATGCATATACATACACGATGTAATGAATGTTTCACAGATATGTGTTCCCCTTGAATTTCCTTATTTTCAAAGCCTCAACAACTTTCAATAAAAATTTTTATTGCATTGTAGCATATTTCTTATTCTTTGCTGTAAATTGAAGTAGTTCCTGAGTGGGCCAGCCTAAAAAAAAAAAAATATATATATATATATATATATATATATATACACACACAAAATGAGAATATTGTGACATGATGCTGTGGATAGAAGCACATGAAAAAGGATTACATAATGATTGTAGCACCTGTGTTGGAATGAAATAGTAACAATATTTTTACCTGGGTTTTAAAAAACAGTGCCTTCTTGCGCAGATAGCTCGTTTTTCTCAGCGTGCATGGGAGAAAAAGGCGCGCTAGATAAAGCGTTAGGAGGAGGTGACTTGGATTGACAACCTGGGGAAGCAGCCGTATGCTGGATAAAGGAGTGTGAGTGCTATGTGTGAGCGGGGAGAATTCAGAGCGCTCCAGAGGAAGGTATCAGATCGCTGATGCCTGGTTATAAGAGGAGAGTTTGTTGTGATGTTGGATTACTGATGTAAGGTTGTATTGGAGCATGAAATGGAGTAGTGATATTGCGGTGAAGGGGAGAAGAGTGATAAATTGATGGACTGTTGATATATAGATGCATTGGGGGAGGATAGTGAATTAATGTAACTACAGTATATGGACAAATGGTGACTATTGCTGTGAAAAGCAGATGGTGATGAAATAGGGTGGCTGGTGTAGATACATCATGAGAAATTTATGAAATTAAAGTATCAGGTCGCTGATGTTTGATGTGGGGGGGGGGGGAGAGGTATATGGCATTATAGAATTAATGGTGCTGGTTTGTAGCAATTAAATAATATGGTAAAATGCAAGGGCTTTAAAAGTGGGTAATAGTATGGCTGTATGAATGGAAAATGAGGGAGATGTATGAATGGAAAATAAATGCTGAATTAATTTGGATGGCTGATGTAAATATATGAATTAATGGAGAGAGGAGTGTTGAATTAATGGGCTGTTGATATACTGTATATAAGCATTGAGGGAGAATATTGAAGTAACTGTATGAATGGATGATAGAGAAAATTTTTTTTATATATATATATATATATCCCCTCACTATGAACAACTATTACCATCATGCTAATAATCAATTACCATTTTTCAAAATATACATATTTATATATATTTTTAATATAATAATATTGACGGAGCGAATGATAATGGAGAGATATATGATGTGGAGTGATGTGTTAGAATGGTGAAGAATGTGTTTTTAATATGGAGGAACAGAAGGAGCTATACATGATATGGCAGTATCTGACACAATAAGAGAAATATAAAAATATATATATATATATACATATATACACACACACACGATTGCTGGTAGATTATTACAATGGTAGAGGGTATGAGGAAATATATAAGTCATTGGCCCACAAGCAACTTAAGCAGGGAGGAATCATGACTTCAGATGGAAAAAAATTACGAATATGCTAAAAAACTAATATATAGCACTATATTCAATAGAGTGCTATATATTTCTTTTTTAGAATATTCGTCATTTTTTTTCCATCTCAAGTCATGATTCCTGTTATATTGGTGTACCAGAGTGGCATTACCATCTTTGTGCTTTACTACTGTCTCCAATGGTTAACCTAACGTTATCTGATGTATTAATTTTCAGATCCTGCAAAATGCTTATTGCTATTTCTTGTTATGTGACTGTTCAAGTGTAATGTGCCCGGTTCACCAGCAGATGGCAGCAAGCATGACAGAGCTACATTGGCAGAGAATGGAACCTTTTTTCCATTCTAGCTCTCTCCAAGTAAGGGAGGAGTCTAGTTAGTTAGAAGTAAGTGGAGTTTTACCCCTTGCCAAGGGAGGTTGTGCTGCAGGAGCTCGTCCCTGTTGGGCGAGCCCTGCCTAAGCCAGCAAGAGCACCTTTAGCTCTGCTGGACACAAAGGCCAAAGCCTGAAGCCTCAAAAGGCAGGAGGAGAAAGTTCCCTGGCAGTGGCGTACACACAATCCATGGGGCCCAGGTGCGAAATTGATCCATGGGCCCCCCCAACCCGCCGCCGCACCCACCCCCACTACCTCCCCTACCATTCACCCAACAGGCCTCCAGTCCCAATAGTCCCCAGCCATACCCCATGCCCATCAGACCTCACATCAGCCCAAAGACCACCCCCCCATCAGCCACCAGATCAATCATCAGCCGAAATGTCTTGCTTTGATGGGATTGCCAGATTGGGGCCTGGGCTGATCTGATCATCTGAGGGGGTCTTTGAAAGCAAAGACCCCTCAGATGATCAGATCAGCCCAGGCCCCAATCTGGCAATCCCATCAATAAATTCAGGCTGCCCCCCAGGGCCCCACTGCTGCTGGTCATTGTTCTTAGCAGGCCAGGGCCCCCTACTAGAGTAGTCAGTGACTCAGTGTGCCCTGATGCGGGCTTTTCCTGCCAGAGTGCCAGTGACTGACTGCAAACCCTCCCCCCCCTCCCCCCTGGGACGTGCTCTACTGTTTCTTTGGATGGTGCCAAAATAAAATAGACGGAGGCATGGAAATTGTTTGCAGTTAACAAGACTTTACAATATCTTACACATGATCACTCCACAGCATGGCACGTTACATCTAAACATTACATAGCACAGAATCACAGGGGGTTAAATGGCACTATCTCTTAAAGGCTCCCTGATCCAGAGGCAATGTTTGGCCTATAGGCCTGAATATCCTTAGCTTGCCTGGGACATTACTTCTCCCACTGGTCCAGTGTTACCAGGGGCTGACATACGGACTAGGGCATTAGCTACTCTTGAAGCCTGGTGCACTAACCCTACTGTTTTGTCTTCTATGCACCCAGCTTTTCATAGGCACTTTATTCTCACAATTGCTGAATATCAGTTATCACTGCAGCCGTCTCATCTGCAAGACATCACACCTTCTGCAGCCGTCTCATCTGCTTTGCTGGCACGACTGCAGGAACTGCCTGGGGCCAGGGGGGGGGGGGGCCTGGGGCCCTCACCTCACTACTAGTCTATTCCAATTTCCAACTACAAGTTCAAGTTGCGGCCCAGCCCACGGCTTTTCCATACTTACCGTCGAGTTACCGGCTGGCAGGGCAGGGGAACCCGAACTTCTTCTGTTCTTCTGGTCGGTCGGCGCCTCGGCGGTCCTCTTCTTGTGCGTCCTCTCTCAGTCACGTCCGGATCCCGTCTGAGTTCAGGCGCGCGCATGTGCCCGCGAGACCTGCCACAGGAGTTCACACAGGTCTCGCGGGAGTTCACGGGCCTGGCGCCGGCGCTGACCGCAAGGAGGAGGGGCCCAGCAGGGGGCAACTTAACTGGGAATCTGGATTCTGGGAACTTGAAGTGTGTCAGACGCAGCTGCAGCAGGGGCCAGGGGTCCGCAGGCGGCCGGGCCCCCTGGGGTGCCTGGCCCGGTCGCAACTGCGACCCCTGCGACCCCTATATGTACGCCACTGTTCCCTGGATAAAGCTAGAGACAGATCAGCCTACCAAGTAAAGTACAGCATAAAGAGAAAGCCAAGTTCTACTGTTATTCTGTTAGCACAGCAGAGCCAGAGAGCGACTGATGTAGCAGTGTTGAGTTTGTTTGCCTGCCACAGTTAATGCCAAAGCTTGCTGGAAACCAAGACAATGCCAGTAAATCATGTGGAAGAAAGTTTATTCAAGTAAAGCTGTTATCAAGGACACCACAAGGTCTGGACTTTTCTTTTTTTCATCCCACCATTCAACAACCCCTTTTTCTGCTTTCAAACGGCCATGCCTGGGGTTCAGCATATCCAGGTAGGAACACCATGACAAGTGCAACACCATTAAGGGACATTAGGCCACCCTACACCACTCTGGCATTCCTACCCTGGGTGCCATCCATATCACTAAAAGGGGCCCCGTGCCCTTGTTGCTTCACTGCAACTGGCATCACGACTAAAATATGTACTTTAAGGGACCCCAAGTAGTGCGGCCGAGGATTGCATGTGCATGAGAAGTAGTGTGCAGCAAATAGAAGGCGTTGCCCTAAAAGGTTTCCAGATGGTAGCCACAGAGAGCGCCTCCAAGTAGTCAGGAGAACTACACAGGTTTACGGTCCCATAGCGAAAGGTTTACGGTCCACGCTAGAGCTGATGGTAATTTAGACAAAGCTAATTTAGAGATGGGCAACATCCAAAGTAGAAAGGGACGAAAATGGATACCAGCTGCAGAAGTAATAAGGAAGAGCAGAAGAAAAGTTAGACCAAGCAGTCCATTCCAGATATATAAAAGAACTTAGTACCTCTGAGAGGGTAAACAGTGCCAAAGACACCCTACTCAGCAAAACGGGTCACTAGATACCTCACTCTCATAAGAAACAGTAACTAAGCTAATAGGAATCAGACTGAATACAGAGATTAGCACAGCAGAGAGAGAGAGAAAGCAAAGTAATCAAGTTTACCTACCAGTTTACCTTTGGCCTGCTCGAGCCAGGAGAAAGATCAAGTATTGTTTGAATGACACAAGTTCATTACATATTCATTTGAACTTTACAAAGTCTGGACTCTACTTGCTCCACCAAAAACTTGTTTGTTGTTATGGAGCCTCACCCAAGGGAACGACAGTATCCATGCAGGAGCACTATCACACAAACTATTAAGGCTGCATCACCACTGCATTCCTAAACACAGGGACTTGATTGCCCCTGTGGGGCAGCATGTTGCAAATGACATCACAAACAGGATATTTACTTCTGTGCCTTACTACTGAAGGCCCTCAATGTCTGTAAAACCCCCTTCAAGTGACTTTATGTCAGAACCTCCCAGGGAGCCAGTAGTGGGATGAGGAACCCACTGGCAGTAAGCAGCTGACAGCCCAGAATGCGGTACAAGTTTAGGGATAATCCAAGAGGGGTAGTCAATGTCCAATCCGGGTCGAGGCAGGCAGCGAAGGTTCAAGGCGGAAGACAGTCCAGGGGTCAGTAGCCGGGAAGGATACAAAGAAACAACAGGCAATAGAAGGATCTGCAGGGAGGCTAGGTGTTCACCATAAGGTGGAATAACTCAGCAATGAGCCAGAGCTCAGGCCAGGTCTTTATAGCCAGGGAAGGTAGGAACCACCCTCCCCAGGAACCAATGGCAGGCGAGGAAGGTGGAAGGTGTGTACTGGGAATCTCCCTCAGCAAGGCTCACACCTGACAGCCGGATAATGCAGGAACTCTATGCACCCGGAAATGTGCGAGCAGCCTGTGTACTGCGCACACGCCGTGCACCCGCACCTCGGGCACCAGGTGTTCTACCGAGCTGAAGGGGAACCCGTGCCCTGCGCCGTGCCCGTGGTCCCAGAGTAGGGGTAACACCCCCTGCTTCCTGACAGAGCCCCCCACCAAGGAGCGGCCTCCGGACGCGACCCTGGGAAGGCCTCTCGGGGTGAGCCCGATGGAACGCCCGCACCTTGGCGGCCGCATGGACATTCCCCAAGGGCTCCCAGGAACGCTCCTCGGGACCGTACCCCTTCCAGTGGATGAGATACTCCAGGACCCCACGCCGGCGGCGGGAGTCCAGGATCTCCTGGACTTCATACTCATCATCGTTATTCACCTGGATGGGAGGTGGTGGAGCAGGTGCCCGGTCCGGGAATGGGTTGGCACGGTGTGGTTTCAACAAGGACACGTGGAATACCGGGTGGATTCCCAGGGAAGTAGGCAACTGGAGCTTGGCTGCAACGTTGTTGACCATACTCACGATCTCAAAGGGACCAATGTAACGGGGTCCCAGTTTTCGGGAGGGACAGGACAGCTTGAGGTGCTGTGTGGAAAGCCACACCTTGTCCCCGTCTTTGTACCTGGGGAATTCTGTGCGTCTACGGTCTGCCTGCATCTTGTGCCGCTGCTGAGCGGCCTGGAGTTGTTGCGTTAGGGTCCGCCTCAGTTCTCGTAGGAGCCGGAGCCGTTGAGCCACTTCAGGCACTGGGACATCAAGGGGGAGATCCGGGAGAGTTGCGGGATGATAGCCATAGTTGGCATAGAATGGTGAGAGCCCGGTGGAGGAATGAAGCTGATTGTTGAAGGAAAATTCCGCGAAGGGGAGATGGCTCACCCAGTCATCTTGTAGATGGGATGTGTAACAGCGAAGGAACTGTTCGAGAGTTTGGTTGGTCCTTTCGGTCTGCCCATTGGACTGGGGGTGATAGGCAGAAGACAGGCTGCGAGTGATATGAAGGCTACGGCAAAACTGGGTCCAAAAGCGGGAGGTGAATTGTGAGCCCCGGTCTGAGACGATGGAATCAGGGAGCCCGTGCAACCGGAACACGTGTTGGAGGAACAACTCTGAGGTTTTTTGGGCCGTCGGGAGACCGGAGGTCGGAATGAAGTGGGACATCTTGGTACATCTGTCCACCACCACCATGATGGTGGTACAGGCTTGTGAAGGCGGTAAGTCCACAATGAAATCCATGGCTATGTTGCGCCATGGAAGGGTTGGCACTGGCAGAGGCTGTAATAACCCAACAGGTTTTGAGGTGGGACGTTTGTAGAGTGCACACACGGAACAAGACTCTATAAAGGAGCGTACGTCGGCTGCCAAAGAGGGCCACCAAAACTGACGTAGGATGCATTCCATGGTGTTGCGCCTACCTCGGTGGCCTGCTGTGGGGTGGTCATGGTGATGCTGTAGTACAGGCAGTCGCTGGGAGACTGGGACGTAGATCCACTGTTGGTGGTAACAAAGCCCCTGCTTCATTGGCAGATGGGCTGCCTCCTCTGGAGCTGGCATGCTGGCCCGTCGGATCCTCTCGATCAAGGAGTGTTGGGTGGCTAGAAAGTATGCGGCTGGCAGGATCGGTTCCGGAGGTGCAGGATCGGCCTCGGAGGAGCACATACGGGACAAGGCATCAGCCTTGCCGTTCTTGGATCCCGGTCGATAGGTAATCTGGAGGCGAAAACGGGAGAAAAAGAGAGCCCACCTGGCTTGTCGAGGACGCAGTCGCTTGGCACTGCGGAGATATTCGAGGTTGCGATGGTCGGTGTACACCACCACAGGGTTTTCGGCTCCTTCCAGCAAATGTCTCCATTCCTCCAGGGCGTCCTTGATAGCGAGCAGCTCCCTCTCACCCACATCATAGTTGCGTTCGGCCCCGGTGAGTTTGCGGGAATAAAAGGCAACGGGATGGAGAAGCTGCTTCTCCCCTTGGACCTGGGAGAGAACAGCCCCGATAGCCCCCTCGGAGGCATCGGTCTCCAGAAAAAACGGGCAAGAGGCGTCCGGTTGTACTAGTATAGGTGCCTGTGTGAACAGCCTCTTAAGGTGCTGGAATGCCTGTTGGACCTTCGGGGTCCATTCAAACAGGGTGTTGCTCCTGGTCAGAGCAGTGATGGGAGCGCAGATCGCTGAAAAGTTCCGAATGAATCGGCGGTAAAAATTGGCAAAACCAATGAACTGCTGCACCATCCGCCGATTGCGGGGGACAGGCCAATTCTGGACGGCCTGGATCTTCCTGGGGTCCATCTCCACTCGACCTGGGGATAGGATGTAGCCCAGGAACTCAATGGACGAGACTTCGAAGGTGCTTTTTTCAAGCTTGCCATAGAGACTGTGGGTCCGCAGACGCTGGAGCACCGATTTGACATGCCGTTCGTGTTGTGGCAGTGATCTGGAGAAGACAAGGATATCGTCCAGATATACCACAACATGGGTATCCAACAGGTCACGGAAGACGTCATTGATGAAGCACTGAAATGTGGCAGGGGCGTTACAGAGCCCGAAGGGCATGACAAGGTACTCGTAGTGCCCAAACCGTGAGCGGAATGCTGTCTTCCACTCATCCCCCTCCCTGACACGAATCAGATTGTAGGCCCCACGGAGGTCGATCTTGGTGAAGAAACGGGCATCCTTGACTCTGTCCAGCAAGTCGGGAATGAGAGGGAGTGGGTACCGGTTTTTCTTGGTGATGTCGTTCAGGGCCCGGTAATCGACACAGGGAGACCCCCATCTTTTTTCCCCACAAAGAAGATGCCGGCCCCAACTGGAGAGGTCGAGGGACGGATGAACCCCTTCGCTAGGCTCTCCTCTATGTAGTCCTTCAGGGCCCTGGTCTCGGGTTCGGACAGATTGTACAAGCGCCCGTACGGCAGTGGGGCTCCAGGGAGCAGGTCAATGGGGCAATCATAAGGCCTGTGTGGCGGCAAGGCGTCTGCTCCTTTTTTTTCAAAAACGTCTGCATAGTCCCGATATTTGTCAGGTAGTCTGTGTTCAACAGTGCCCAGAACCGCAGGAGGGCTTGGAGCCGGAGACGCGTGAACAGGAGAACCGGAGGGGGGCGTGAAGGTGATGGAGCCAGAGGTCCAGTTAATCGTGGGGTTGTGTCTCCTAAGCCAGGGGATGCCTAAAATGACTGGAAACAAGGGGGAAGGCACGATGTCCCACACGATCTTCTCGGAATGGTAAAGGCCGATGCGGAGGAACAAGGGATGTGATTCCATGGCGATAGGTCCCGTCTTTAGGGTGCTGCCATCCACCAGATGCAGCTGGGATGGGTTCTTCTTAGGGCGCAACGGGATGCCTAGTTGGGAAGCCAGATCCTTGTCCATAAAACAGCTGCTTGCGCCCGAATCAATGATGGCAGAGAGATCAATATTGTTGTTGCCCAGCTGCAGGGAAACAGGGATGGTGAGATGAGACGAGTTGTTATACATAGGTAGGTTAATGCATACCGTGGGTGTCTCCGGCCTACCTTCGGGAGGTTTGATGGGACAGTCCTTCAGGAAATGGCCCGGTTTTGCGCAATATAAACACAGATGCAAGGTTCTTCTCCTGGTTCTCTCCACCGTGGACAGGGGACCCCGAACAGCCCCGATCTGCATCGGCTCCTCCTGGTTACCGTCTGCTGCCACAGGAACAGGAAGCCTTAAGGGTTCCGACCGGCGCTCCGTTAGAGGCGGGGTCTGTTGTCGCTCCTGTCGTCTCTCCCGGAAGCGGCGATCCAGGTGGGTTACTGAGTCCATCAGGCCCCCCAAGGAGCCCGGCACCCCAATGCGGGCGAGCTCATCCTTGAGCTGCTCGGACAAACCGATGCGGAATTGGTCAATCAAGGCCACCTCGTTCAAGCCCGTATCCGGGGCTACCTCACGGAATTCCATGATGTAATCCTCCACTGGACGTCTGCCCTGGCGGAGGGTGCGCAAGGTACCCCTGGCGGTTGAAGAACGCAGGGGGTCATCATAAAGTCTTTGCATAGCTGCGGCAAAGGACTTCCAAGATGCCAGCACTGGGTCATCGGCTAGTAGGAGTTGGTGCGCCCAGGTCTGGGGAGGCCCTGAGAGCAAGGAAATTGCCGTGCGTACCTTGACGAAGTCCGTGGCATATGTACGTGGCTTCAGGGAAAACAACAGCTCGCAGGAGATGATGAAGGAGCGGTACTTCCTCCGATCTCCTGAAAACCGCTCAGGGAGGCTGACTGACGGCTCGCTAGAGACCACTTCCAGGGTGCGCGCCGGCGTAGGGGGAGGCGAGGGTGGTAGCGCGGTGCGCTCTGCGATGCGCTGCTCCTGTGTGGCAACCCTCTGCAGCAGGTGCTCATGACTCGCTTGCATCTCCTGAAAGGCCTGCGTCATGAGGTTAAGTTGCTGGGTCATGGCCGTCATGGGATCCACTGCTTTTGCGGGTTCCATGGTGAAGGCTGAGTTATTATGTCAGAACCTCCCAGGGAGCCAGTAGTGGGATGAGGAACCCACTGGCAGTAAGCAGCTGACAGCCCAGAATGCGGTACAAGTTTAGGGATAATCCAAGAGGGGTAGTCAATGTCCAATCCGGGTCGAGGCAGGCAGCGAAGGTTCAAGGCGGAAGACAGTCCAGGGGTCAGTAGCCGGGAAGGATACAAAGAAACAACAGGCAATAGAAGGATCTGCAGGGAGGCTAGGTGTTCACCATAAGGTGGAATAACTCAGCAATGAGCCAGAGCTCAGGCCAGGTCTTTATAGCCAGGGAAGGTAGGAACCACCCTCCCCAGGAACCAATGGCAGGCGAGGAAGGTGGAAGGTGTGTACTGGGAATCTCCCTCAGCAAGGCTCACACCTGACAGCCGGATAATGCAGGAACTCTATGCACCCGGAAATGTGCGAGCAGCCTGTGTACTGCGCACACGCCGTGCACCCGCACCTCGGGCACCAGGTGTTCTACCGAGCTGAAGGGGAACCCGTGCCCTGCGCCGTGCCCGTGGTCCCAGAGTAGGGGTAACACCCCCTGCTTCCTGACACTTTATTGCATTTATTTGCTGCATCAGTTGCAGCACTGTGGCAAAATAAGGGTTATCTGCCATCCCACTACCACTAGTGCAACTAACTACTGCCATAGTGGGGTCGGAGAAAAACTGACCTGTGGCCATTGTCATAGCCACTAAAGAATGTCAACTTCAGCAGCAACAGTGAAGGAGATTTCCAGTCACTCCAGTAAGGAGCAGCAGGCCATCTGCCTGGGGAAGTTTACCACTGTTGTCCCTGACTACTGTAGTAGCAAAGCTGTAAAAGAGCCAGCCCATGGTCATTATCATTGCCACTATCGAAATATCAAGGCCTACTTCTACTGCTGCTATACACCCTAAGCCCACCAAACGGTAGCACCACCCTGATGTGCATGAAAAAGGAGGACCACCCTGTGGGAGCCTAGAGCTTTGGCCAAGCTGAACCTACAGCATCACAGCTAGCCTACCTTCTCCGTATAATGAGCCAGTGTCCTAATTCGATATGCACCAGAAAAAGAGGAATTCACTATACTGTGCAATTAATGAGCTGGCTACCACTCAGGAAGAGTCTGCTCAAGTCCAACGTAATATCCAGCACCACTTGTCTGATGCCGAGACTTCCTCTCAGCCGCCTGCTGAATACAGCACACCTGATATGAAACCACCAGATCCTCCAGCCACTGAAAGTGACCTATCCACCTGTGAGGAGTCCACTGATACTGCTCCATGCACTCTAGAACCGACACCGAATGCAGAGCTCCTTGCTATGAAAGACCAGGGGTTTATCCTTTACTGCTGTCCGAAGAATCTGTCACCTACAAGGAACAGGCCAAGGCCTACAGAGGATCCTCCAAAAGAGGGTGATCCTGGAGTTCCAAGTTCTGCCACAGAAGGTCACCAGGCAGTGGCGTAACTACCGGGGTAGCCCCGGCAGCATGTGTGACAGTTTATTTTCAAGTTAGTTAAATATAATCGATTCTTGTCTTAATGTTCAGGGCCCCTTCACAGCAGCGGCAGCGGCGGCTGACCAGGCCCCCTCGCTAATGTGATCTAATCTTACTGTCTCCTAAAGTCTCCTGATGTGTCTGGGAACCCACAGCCTCCAATGTATCAGTGGCAAAGCATTTACCCACACAGCCATAAAGGCTGCATTGCAACTGATTGAAAAAATATGAGACTTCTACTGTTATAGCTGGCTAAGTGTACATCTATACACATGACATCTGCCCCAACACACCCAGCACTGCTATATCTCTATATATGACCAGCTGTCATGTCTACACTTAGCCAGCTGTAACAGTAGAAGTCTCATATTTTTTCAATCAGTTGCAATGCAGCCTTTATGGCTGTGTGGGTAAATGCTTTGCCACTGATACATTGGAGGCTGTGGGTTCCCAGACACATCAGGAGACTTTAGGAGACAGTAAGATTCAGATTTCAGTCAGCAGCAAGGCAGCTCTTATGGTCTTGTGGTTAAGTGCTTTGCCTCTGATACAGAAGGTCGTGGGTTTGAATCCCAGCAGAAACTTTTCTGAAATACAAGCACCGACTCCATATATGGACATACAGGGCGGGACACAGGAAGAGGCTGCATCGCATCGCTGACATGGAGGTAAGTATAAGTGTTTATTATGGGACATGTGGGGGGCACTTGATACTGGCACATGATGGGGGGCATCTATGGGGACACTTACTGGCACATTATTGGAGGGCATTATGGGGGACACTAGGCCGGCAGCCTATCAGAGGGGCATCTACTGGGGCACTATATATGGGGCATTTTATACTGGTACATTATGGGGGCACTATATAGGGGTATTTTATACTGGCACATTATGGGGGCACTATGGGGACATTAGCTCACTGGGAGCATTACAAGGGGGTATTTTTGCACATTATAAGTATAATTATTTCTACTGGGGGGGCATTATGGTGGGCTTTATTACTCCCCCATGGTATGAGCCACCTAGTAGCAGCACAGCCTCTCCCTGCTCATCTATTCCTCTGCCCCTTCTCCAAATCCTTATTATGAAATCTTTCTCATTAGGATAAAGCACATCATCAGCTCCGCCGAGCCCCCGGCCAAAGTGTTGCAGTGGCGTCCGAGATCCCCAAGTAACCGTAAGTTTTCATATGAAATATGTTTATGTTATACACATATAGCATACACTGTGCCCCACAATATACAGTATACCGCTACACTGTGCCAAAGGAGTGGGGTTTACACAGGAGGAGGGAGGTGCGAAGCGCGCTGGAGGGGCCCTTACAAATATTTGCTGTGGGGCCCAGTCACTTCTAGTTACGCCCCTGTCACCAGGGGATCGCAGACGAAGCTTCTGCTGGAGTTGCAGCTACAGAGAGCACCAGAGCTAGCAGTAACAGCAATGAGGATTTCAGGCAGCTTAAAGAAGGACTTTTGCGCCCTCAAGTAAAGGATCCAGGATGAGGACTGCATTTGACAACTGCATCTGTCGGGTGAAAGGTATTGTTGGCTTCATTTTTTTTTTTTTTTGTTACCCTAGTGTTTTCCTTCACCCTCAGGAGTATGGATTGAAAGACTCTGCCCCAATGACTGCAAATCATTCCAGTTGCTCACTTTAGCGCCAAACACCCTTTTCCCATTCTCAGGTTAAGTGGGAACCCTTCCCGCTTTAGAAGGGATCTGTTACAATGGCAATAACATTTCACTATCCCATGTGGACTGTTTGCCCATTGAACTCTGTGGAGGCCCCACCTGTGTTTTCAAGCTCATGTCAGTATTAACCACTTCATGACCGCCCATTGACTATAAACATCCTATGGGCGGTCATTTATCTCTGAATGGACGTTTTAGAACACCCATTCAGAGATTGCAGCTGCATGCTAAAGATGCAGCTGCCGAGCGGGGTGCTGCTGTCAGTGACAGCAGGGGACCCCAGAGAGAAGTCAGGGACATCTCCCAGGTGTCCCTGCCTTCTAGATCGCTGTATGCGCTTCCTGTCCGAGCCCGGTGGTCATGTAACCGCCGGGGCTGGGAGAGTGCAGGAGCTGTCGAGTCTTCCACAGACCTCGATCAGCACTGCACTGAGGCTGTACAGCACTGTACACTGCTGTACAGCTTTTCTGGGGGGTGTATTTCACTGCAACTACGGCTACTATGTCAGCCCCAGTTACAGGAGAAATCAGTAGTGAAAAAAAAAAAAAGTGAAGTTAATTGTCCCCCATAGGTATAAAATAAAAAGTTTTTTATAAAAAATAAAAAAATAGGTTTCACATATAAAAACAAAAAATTCCCCAATTCCCGAATTAAGTAATAAAAAAAATTTAAAAAATAGATTTTTTAAAATAAAATAGACATATTTGGTATTGCCGCATCCATGACGGCCAGCTATGGAAATACATCACATGATCTACCCCGTTCGATAAACACCATAAAAATTCAAATAAAAACTGTGTCGAAAAAAGCCATTTATGTCACCTTACATCACAAAACGTACAAAACCAAGTGATCAAAAAGGCGTATGTCCCACAAAATGGTGCCACTAAAACCTTCGCCTCATCCCACATAAAATTAGCCCCTGCATAAGAAAATCACTAAAAAAATAAAAAAAATATAGCTCTCCGAATATGGAGACACTTTTTGTTTCAAAAATTCTATTATTGTGTTAAAGTGAAAAAAAAAAGGCATATTAGGTATTGCCGCATCCAACCTGCTCTATCTAAAAATATCACATGACCTAACCCCTCAGGTGAACACCGTAAAAAAATAAAAATAAAAACAGTGCCCAAAAAGAATTTTTTTGGTCACCTAACATCACATAAAGTGCAACACCAAGCAATCAAAAAGGCGTATGCCCCCCAAAATAGCACAAATCAAACAGTCACCTCATCCCGCAAAAAATGAGACCCTAACTAAGACAATTGGTCAAAAAATAAAAAAAACTATGGCTTTCAGACTATGGAGACACCATTTTGTTTCAAAAATGCTATTATTGTATAAAACTTAAATACATAAGAAAAAGTATACATAGTAGGTATTCCCGCATCCGTAATGACCTGATCAATAAAAATGTCACATGACCTAACCCCTCAGGTGAACGCTGTAAAACTAAATAAATAAAAACTGTGCTAAAACAACCAATTTTTTAGTCACCTTGCCCCGTAAAGTGTAATAATGATTGATCAAAAAATCATATGTACCCAAAAATGGTACCAATAAAAACATCAACTCTTCCTTCAAAAAACAAGCCCCTGAACAAGACGATCGGCCAAATTTTTTTATTGGCGTTCAGAAAATGGAGACAAAAACATAATTTTTTTTCAAAAAATGCTTTATTATGTAAAACTGAAACAAACAAACAAAGAAAGTAGACATATTTGATATCATTCCGTCCGTAACAACCTGCTATATAAAAATATCACATGGTCTACCCTGTCAGCCATTTTTTGGTTACCTTGCCTCACAAAAAACGTAATATAGAGCAATCAAAAATAATATGTACCCCCAAAATAGTACCAATAAAACTGGAACCTTATACCCTAGTTTCCAAAATGGGGAAACTTTTGGGAGTTCCTACTGTAAGGGTGCTTCAGGGGGGCTTCAAATGTGACATGGCATCTGTGACGAAACCAACCTCGCCACGGTGTTTTGGAGGGGGCTGGTTGCTAGCCTCTTGCCTCAGGATTATGGCCCATACTAACTTTAAAGAAAACAGGCCGGCCGCACAGCTTAAATCTGTCTTTGGAATTGTGTTTTATGCTATTATGCGTTCGGTTAAATTGTATGTTATGTGAGGGCACCCAGATAGCTAATATTATTGTATTCGTGTATTCTGAGGGCCATTCACCTAATGATATGCACTCAGACTTGAGCTATCTGGGGATATGTTAAATGTCTGTGGAGGGTGTGCCATTGTGTGTTTGGGTGGTGATTCCTGTCCTGTTGTCTCCACGTGTGTATTGGTGTTTTCCCTTTGTCCTGAGACATAATTGGATTGCTCCTCGGGTGTCGCCAGGCAGAGAGGAGGAAACCATGATGCATTGTGGGGATGTGCTGTGTCTGTGTATCCTGAATTTCTGCATATCTGTCCTGTGTCGCAGTCTCCATTCTGGTCCCCTAAGGGCGTGGCCACCAGATGGGGACCTGCATAAATACGGGCGGGTAGCCCTCAATAAAGGTTCCTGTTTTATCCTTCATCATGCTGAGACTGGTGTTTGGATAACTGATCAAACTGGGGGATTGCTA
The DNA here is from genome assembly GCF_014858855.1 of Bufo gargarizans. NCBI lineage: Eukaryota > Metazoa > Chordata > Amphibia > Anura > Bufonidae > Bufo > Bufo gargarizans. The sequence continues at coordinate 214,571,506 of NC_058083.1, forward strand.
TACGCTGAAGATTTGCTATACTTCCCTGGCATAACTACTAGCTCTTGTAAGAGCTGTTCCTGCTCTCTGGCTGTAGGAGAAGTTCACCCACTGGAGCCTGGAGCCTTGTCGTAGGTCCAGCGTGGGTGGAGGACGGTGAGACCCCAACCAAGCTGTGGCGGTTCGTGGGGTCTGCAGGGCGTACGGTGTCAAGTGGAGTGCTTCGAGTCCTCGGAAAGCACTAGGAGCATCTATCGACGGAGGTACCCGGTCGGGGTGCTAGGAGATCCGTTGCATTGGTGGCAAGCAGTGGGATGGCGTCCTAGTGTGAGGAGAAGCAGCTCGGAGACACCGTTCGTGGAGTATATTGAGGGCAACGCTAGTATCCGTACAGCGCCCCTGGCTACAGCAGGGTGGAATCGGCTAGTCTTCGAACAGCGTTCCACTACGAGGAGGATGATGACCCGGACTGGAGGGATGCAGTCCGGAAAGGTGTCTGGCACGAGGCCCTGGAAGATGTACAGCGTCGGCGGGGCGAGTGTCTCCCCAGTGAGGAGCAGCAGTTGCGGATGCGAGTGGCCCTGCGAATGCCCCTTCTGGGAGAGGAGCCCCTGAATGAGTGGGTGACAGAACTGGAGAGCCTGGTATGGAAGGAGCTTTGGCTAGATGACGCCTACCAGGCACTCTGGTGGTATGTGATTCGGCACTCTCCCTGGATGGCTGAGCACGACAGACCCGAGGGTGAGGATTATGATGGCCCTGGCCTGTTGTTTGAGGCCTTCGCAGAACCGGAGTTCGGAGATGCTGGAGAGTCCCGGTTCTGGGATATCTATGACTACAGAGAGGCTATGCATGATTGGGCTACAGCGAGAGAGGTGAGACAAGACCTGGCATCTCTAGTCACAAAGGAGTGGGAGCTGGAGCAGGACTACCAATACTTCTTCAGCTCAATTCGGTCCCAATATACACTGCCAGAGAGCTGGGTGGCAGTCCCAGACCTACAACCCTACAGCTGGGAAGACCCGACTGAAGTATCCCCTGCTTCAGTACCAGCTACAGAGGTAGGGGTCCTCATAGACTGGTCCTGTGAGGAACCACAACAGGCAGGTGGAGAAGGGACAGAGGGCTCTCCACCGGGATGCTGGGATGCTGGCCCAGACCCTCAGCAGCAGCCGGAGTTGCCAGGTGTGGACGCAGGTGATCCTGACTCGCAAATGTTGAGGGACCTCACAGACTGGTCCTGAGAGGACCCACAGATGGCAGGTGGAGATGGGACCGAGGTCTCTCTACTGGCCCTACAGGGATGCTGGGCCGCCTGCCCAGATCTCCAGCGGCAGTGCATATCACAGGGAGAGGAGACAACCGGTCTCTCTCCCCAGCGGCAACCTGAGTTCCAGGGGGAGGAGATGCGGGGTCCCTCTGCCTTACAGCAACCAGAGTCCTGGGGAGGAGAGGCAACCGGCCTCACCTTCCACCAGCAGCCGGAGATACCGGGAAAAGGGGAACACAAGCCCCTCTGCATGGGCGCAGATGAGACCGCGGGCTCGGTGCCAGTCCTACAGGGATGCTGGACAGTCGGTCCAGATCCCCATCCATCTCCGCAGGGATATCAGGAGGAGGAGGTAAGCGAGCCCTCCCCTTCCCAGCTACTTCCCAACAGAGTTCTGGGGGCAGGGGATGAGCCTGCGCTACCCACTGATTTCTTCCCAGCGGAAGAGCTGGCATCAGGGCAGAGCGCAGTCGGCCTCTGCCCTCCTCTATCCTCTTCTCCAGAGCCGGACATCGCACAGGCTACCCCAGCGGAAGTGCTGGCATCTGGGCAGAGCGCAGTCGGCCTCTGCCCTCCCCTATCCTCTACTCCAGAGCCGGACTTCCCACAGGCTACCCCAGCGGAAGAGCTGGCCTCTGGGCAGAGCGCAGTCGGCCTCTGCCCTCCCCTATCCTCTTCTTCAGAGCCGGACTCCCCACAAGCGACCCCAGCGGAAGAGCTGGCATCTGGGCAGAGCGCAGTCGGCCTCTGCCCACCAAGTACCTACAGCTCCAAGCTGGAGAACCACAAGGCAGCAAGGAGTCGCAGATGCCCACTCAACAGCTGGGGACATACGGAACAGAGCCAGGCCCCAAAATTCAACAGGTCCAGTATGGGGTTGTGGTTGGACTGCCAGACTAACTCAGGTACTGACCGTGAGGTCAGGTATCTGGTTAGTCTTCCCTGGAAGGGGGAGATGTGTGACGAAACCAACCTCGCCACGGTGTTTTGGAGGGGGCTGGTTGCTAGCCTCTTGCCTCAGGATTATGGCCCATACTAACTTTAAAGAAAACAGGCCAGCCGCACAGCTTAAATCTGTCTTTGGAATTGTGTTTTATGTTATTATGCGTTCGGTTAAATTGTATGTTATGTGAGGGCACCCAGATAGCTAATATTATTGTATTTGTGTATTCTGAGGGCCATTCACCTAATGATATGCACTCAGACTTGAGCTATCTGGGGATATGTTAAATGTCTGTGGAGGGTGTGCCATTGTGTGTTTGGGTGGTGATTCCTGTCCTGTTGTCTCCACGTGTGTATTGGTGTTTTCCCTTTGTCCTGAGACATAATTGGATTGCTCCTCGGGTGTCGCCAGGCAGAGAGGAGGAAACCATGATGCATTGTGGGGATGTGCTGTGTCTGTGTATCCTGAATTTCTGCATATCTGTCCTGTGTCGCAGTCTCCATTCTGGTCCCCTAAGGGCGTGGCCACCAGATGGGGACCTGCATAAATACGGGCGGGTAGCCCTCAATAAAGGTTCCTGTTTTATCCTTCATCATGCTGAGACTGGTGTTTGGATAACTGATCAAACTGGGGGATTGCTATACGCTGAAGATTTGCTATACTCCCCTGGCATAACTACTAGCTCTTGTAAGAGCTGTTCCTGCTCTCTGGCTGTAGGAGAGGTTCACCCACTGGAGCCTGGAGCCTTGTCGTAGGTCCAGCGTGGGTGGAGGACGGTGAGACCCCAACCAAGCTGTGGCGGTTCGTGGGGTCTGCAGGGCGTACGGTGTCAAGTGGAGTGCTTGGAGTCCTCGGAAAGCACTAGGAGCATCTATCGACGGAGGTACCCGGTCGGGGTGCTAGGAGATCCGTTACAGCATCTAAAAAACTGTTCAGCAAAATCTGCCTTCTAAAAACCATATGGCTCTCCTTTTCTTCTGCGGCCTGCCATGTGCCCTTACATCAGTTTACAACTATATGTCGGATGTTTATGTAAACCTCAGAATCAGGGTAATAGATATTAACCACTACAGGACCGCCGCACGCAGATTTCCTGTGAACGCGCGCACATAGGCGCGCGCGTTCACAGGAACGGAAGGTAAACTAGCTGATCTACAGCCTGCCAGCGGCGATCGTTCGCTGGCAGGCTGTAGATGCAATTTTTTTTAACCCCTAAAAGGTATATTAGACGCTGTTTTGATAACAGCGTCTAATATACCTGCTACCTGGTCCTCTGGTGGTCCCTTTTGCTTGGATCGACCACCAGAGGACACAGGCAGCTCTGTAATAAGTAGCACCAAACACCACTACACTACACCCCCTCCCCTGTCACTTATTAACCCCTGATCACCCCATATTAGACTCCCTGATCACCCCCCTGTCATTGATCACCCCCCCCTGTAAGGCTCCATTCATACGTCCGTATGTGTTTTACGGATCTGATCCATGGATCCGCGGATCCGCAAAACATATACGGACGTCTGAATGGAGCCTTACAGGGGGGTGATCAATGACATATAGCCCATATAGACTCCCTGATCACCCCCGTCATTGATCACCCCCCTGTAAGGCTCCATTCAGAGGTCCGTATATGTTTTGCGGATCCACGGATCCATGGATCGGATCCGCAAAACACATACGGACGTCTGAATGGAGCCTTACAGGGGGGTGATCAATGACAGGGGGGTGATCACCCCATATAGACTCCCTGATCACCCCCTGTCATTGATCACCCCCTGTCATTGATCACCCCCCTGTCATTGATCACCCCCCCTGTCATTGATCACCCCCCTGTAAGGCTCCATTCAGACATCCATATGTGTTTTAAGGATCCACAGATCCATAGATCGGATCCGGAAAAACACATACGGACGTCTGAATGGAGCCTTACAGGGGGGTGATCAATGACAGGGGGGTGATCACCCCATATACACTCCCTGATCACCCCCTGTAAGGCTCCATTCAGACGTCCGTATGTGTTTTGCGGATCCGATCCATGGATCCGTAAAACACAAACGGACGTCTGAATGGAGCCTTACAGGGGGGTGATCATCCTATATAGACTCCCTGATCACCCCCCTGTAAGGCTCCATTCAGACGTCCGTATGTGTTTTACGGATCCATGGATCGGATCCGCAAAACACGTACGGACGTCTGAATGGAGCCTTACAGGGAGGTGATCAGGGAGTCTATATGGGATGATCACCCCCCTGTAAGGCTCCATTCAGACGTCCGTATAGACTCCCTGATCACCCTCCTGTCATTGATCACCCCCCTGTAAGGCTCCATTCAGACGTCCGTATGTGTTTTGCGGATCCGATCCATGGATCCGTGGATCCGCAAGACACATATGGACGTCTGAATGGAGCCTTACAGGGGCGTGATCAATGACAGGGGGGTGATCACCCCATATAGACTCCCTGATCACCCCCCTGTCATTGATCACCCCCCTGTGAGGCTCCATTCAGACATCCGTATGTGTTTTGCGGATCCGATCCATGGATTCGTGGATCCGCAAAACACATACGTACCTCTGAATGGAGCCTTACAGGGGGGTGATCAATGACAGGGGGTGATCAATGACAGGGTGGTGATCACCCCATATAGACTCCCTGATCACCCCCCTGTCATTGATCACCCCCCTGTAAGGCTCCATTCAGACATTTTTTTGGCACAAGTTAGTGGAATATGAGACTTTGTAAGAAAAAAATAAATAAATCAATTTCCGCTATTTTTTTTTTCTTACAAAGTCTCATATGCCACTAACTTGTGACAAAAAAAATAAAATCTCACATGAACTCACCTCACGGAATCCAAATGCGTAAACTTTTTTAGACATTTATATTCCAGACTTATTCTCACGCTTTAGGGCCCCTAAAATGCCAGGGCAGTATAAATACCCCACATGTGACCCCATTTTGGAAAGAAGACACCCCAAGGTATTCCGTGAGGGGCATGGCGAGTTCATAGAAGTTTTTTTTTTTTGGCACAAGTTAGCGGAAATTGATTTTTTTTTTCTCACAAAGTCTCCCTTTCCGCTAACTTGTGACAAAAAATAAAATTTTACATGAACTCGCCATGCCCCTCACAAAATACCTTGGGGTGTCTTCTTTCCAAAATGGGGTCACATGTGGGGTATTTATACTGCCCTGGCATTTTAGGGGCCCTAAAGTGTGAGAAGAAGTCTGGAATCCAAATGCCCTCCTAAAAGATACTCATTGGAATTTGGGCCCCTTTGTGCACCTAGGCTGCAAAAAAGTGTCAAACATGTGGTATCGCCGTACTTAGGAGAAGTTGGGCAACGTGTTTTGGGGTGTCTTTTTACATATACCCATGCTGGGTGAGAGAAATATCTCTCTATAATGACAACTTTGTATAAAAAAAGGAAAAAGTTGACTTTTAGAGAGATATTTCTCTCACCCAGCATGGGTATATGTAAAAATACACCCCAAAACACATTGCCCTACTTCTCCTGAGTACGGCGATACCACATGTGTGACATTTTTTTGCAGCCTAAGTGGGCAAAGGAGCCCAAATTACAATGAGTACTTTTAGGATTTTACAGGGCATTGCCCCTAAAATGCCAGGGCAGTATAACTACCCCACAAGTGACCCCATTTTGGAAAGAAGACACCCCAAGGTATTTCGTGATGGGCATAGTGAGTTCATGGAAGTTTTTATTTTTTGTCACAAGTTAGTGGAATATGAGACTTTGTAAGGAAAATAAATAAATAAATAAAATCATCATTTTCCGCTAACTTGTGAAAAAAATATAAAGTTCTATGAACTCTCTATGCCCATCAGTGAATACCTTAGGGTGTCTACTTTCCGAAATGAGGTCATTTGTGGGGTTTTTCTACTGTCTGGGCATTGTAGAACCTCAGGAAACATGACAGGTGCTCAGAAAGTCAGAGCTGCTTCAAAATGCGGAAATTCACATTTTTGTACCATAGTTTGTAAACACTATACCTTTTACCCAAACCATTTTTTTTACCCAAAGATTTATTTTTTATCAAAGACATGTAGAACAATAAATTTAGAGAAAAATTTATATAGAAATGTAGTTTTAAAAAAAAATTACAACTGAAAGTGAAAAATGTCATTTTTTTGCAAAAATTTCCTTAAATTCCGATTAATAACAAAAAAAGTAAAAATTTCAGTAGCAATGAAATACCACCAAATGAAAGCTCTATTAGTGAGAAAAAAAGGAGGTAAAATTCATTTGGGTGGTAAGTTGAATGACCGAGCAATAAACGGTGAAAGTAGTGTAGTGCTGAATTGTAAAAAGTGGTCTGTCATTAAGGGTGTTTAAGCTAGGGGAGCTGAGGTGGTTAAAGGGGTTATCCGAGTTATTTTTTTGTTCTTTCTAGGTTTCTAACTAAGCAAATGTAACAGCTTTCCAATTAACTCACTTTATCTCCAGTGGCTGGTTTCTCAGATTTCACTCAGGGTCACATGACCTGTGATGTCAGCTTCTCTCCCTGCTCTGATAAAGGTTGTTTACAAGCCTGTAAACAAAACGTCACTGTGCTGGCCACGCCCCCCTTCCCTGCCGTCTACTCTCTGCTAGGATTCTTAATCCCTTCAGCTGCACAGCTCTGCAGGCAGTGAGGAGACAATTCTGTGCACAGAAGCTGACATACTAGAGAGCATTGCACAAGAAGGTAGGGGGAAGATCCTGTGTGTATTAGCAGTGTCATTATACAGCTGGGACTTGTAGTCCTATACATACAACATGCTGCAGAGTCTCCCAGCAGGCAGACATGTCACTCAGGGCAGCTCTTGTATCCACTCCCTTAGCAGTGTCATTATACAGCTGGGACTTGTAGTCCTACACATACAACATGCTGCAGAGTCTCCCAGCAGGCAGACATGTCACTCAGGGCAGCTCTTGTATTCACTCCCTTAGCAGTGTTATTATACAGCTGGGACTTGTAGTCCTACACATGTAACATGCTGCAGAGTCGCCAAGCAGACAGACATGTCACTCAGGGAAGCTCTTGTAGCCACTCCCTTAGCAGTGTCATTATACAGCTTGGACTTGTAGTCCTACACATATAACATGCTGCAGGGTCTCCCAGCAGGCAGACATGTCACTCAGGGCAGCTCTTGTATTCACTTCCTTAGCAGTGCAGGGGGAGGGGCAGAGATTGTTTTTATTGCATGTAAACAAAGGGCCAGAAAAGAACCAGGGAAATGAGGAAATATATATGTGTATGTATGTATGTATATATATATATATATATATATATATATATATACATATATACGATTATCTAGTCAACCAATCACATGGCAGTTGCTTCAATGCATGTAGGGTTGTGGTCCTGGTCAAGACAATCTCCTGAACTCCAAACTGAATGTCAGAATGGGTAAGCAAGGTGATTAAAGCATTTTGAGCATGGCATGGTTGTTGGTGCCAGACAGGCCGGTCTGAGTATTTCACAATCTGCTCAGTTACTGGGATTATCACGCACAACCATTTCTAGGGTTTACAAAGAATGGTGTGAAAAGGGAAAAACATCCAGTATGCGGCAGTCCTGTGGGTGAAAATGCCTTGTTGATGCTAGAGATCAGAGGAGAATGGGCCGACTGATTCAAGCTGATAGAAGAGCAACGTTGACTGAAATAACCACTCGTTACAACCGAGGTATGCAGCAAAGCATTTGTGAAGCCACAACACGCACAACCTTGAGGCGGATGGGCTACAACAGCAGAAGACCCCACCGGGTACCACTCATCTCCACTACAAATAGGAAAAAGAGGCTACAATTTGCACAAGCTCACCAAAATTGGACTGTTGAAGACTGGAAAAATGGTTTCTTGAACATGACAATGAGTTCACTGTACTAAAATGCCCCCCACAGTCACCAGATCTCAACCCAATAGAGCATTTGGGATGTGGTGGAACGGGAGCTTCGTGTCCTGGATGTGCATCCCTCAAATCTCCATCAACTGCAAGATGCTATCCTATCAATATGGGCCAACATTTCTAAAGAATCCTATCAGCAACTTGTTGAATCAATGCCACGTAGAATTAAGGCAGTTCTGAAGGCAAAAGGGGGTCCAACACTATATTAGTATGGTGTTCCTAATAATTGCTTAGGTGAGTGTATATATATATATATTATTTTTTTTGCATAAAACTTACTTAGCTCAGTTATATATCAGATTTTCAGTGCTATATTTTTTTTTTTTTCATAACTCGGACAACCCCTTTAAGTTTTGTTTGGCTGTTTACCCTCGATGTGTTAAAGAAAAAAATGGATTAAAATAGAAAATCTGCCAAAAAAGTGACATTTAGATATTTCATCTCTATTTTCCTTTAATTCTTGTGGAACACCTAAAGGGTAACAAAGTTTATAAAAATCAGTTTTGAGTAAATTGACGGGTGTAGTTTCTACAATGGGCTCATTTATGGGGGGTTTCCACTATGTAAGCCCCACAAAATGTCTTCAGAAGTGAACTGGTCTTTAAAAAGTTGACTTTGGAAATTTTCTTAAAAAATTACTTCTAAAATTCAAAACCTTCTAGCATCCTAAAAAAATAATTACATTACCAAAATGATGCCCACATAAAGTAGGTATCCAGGGAATGTTAATTAATGAATATTTTTTGAGGCATCACTATCTGTCTTAAAAGCAGAGAGATTCAAATTTAGTGAATTTTTTCAAATTTCTGTTAACTTTTGGATTTTTTTTTATAAATAAAGGTAAAACATATTGACTCAAATTTACCATTAAAATTAAGTTGTCACGGCTGAGGATGGGGAAAACCCTCAGCCGTGCAATGCTAGAAGATGGATGGTCAGTGCAAGGCCAGGACAGAAATCAGGGAGCAGGTCACCTCCTAACAATCCCTAATTCTGACCCTGTCTCCTAGCCGTATGAGCCGACCCTGATGGTAGGAGGGCTCATACTCCAGAACCTTATATTCCTGCTAGCCCTCAGGGTGGCCCTGGACTAGGAGCTGGGTAAGACTACCTGTTCCTCCTAGATACGGACGAACAGAAGTCTCACTGGCCAAGCTATAAAGAAAGGGGAAACAGGAACAGACATATGGCAATGGCAGGTAAGTGCAACTAGTACCACACCTACCTGCCACCGACACAGAGCCTGGAACCCATGTATAAGTGCTGCTGTCCACAACAACACAAAAGACACAGCACACAGCACACATCACAGGGGAACCCAGGAAACCATATGCTGCAATAAAGACCAAAGAAACATCTACTTAACACCATACATGAAGCTTATGACCACAAGGGTGGCCCCCACTGGCAGATGGTATAACACAGGAGGCTGACTCCAGCTAGCCATGGCTGAAGTACCCCTCAGACTAGTGATCTTCACTGAGGCTAGCAGGAATATAAGATTCCGCAGTATGAGCCCTCCTACCATCAGGGTCGGCTCATACGGCTAGGAGACAGGGTCAGAATTGGGGATTGTTAGGAGGTGACCTGCTCTCTGATTCCTGTCCTGGCCTTGCACTGACCATACATCTTCTGGCATTGCACGGCTGAGGGTTTTCCCCATCCTCAGCCGTGACAGTGTGACCACAGTCTGTGACAGAGGTACAATGTGTCACGAGAAAACAATATCTGAATTGCTTGGATAATTAAAAGCGTTCCAAAGTTATTACCACATAAAATGACACGTCAGATTAGCAAAATAAGGCCTGGTCAGAAAGGGGGTAAATGGCTCGGTCTGAAAGTGGTTAACCACCGACAGGTTGGGAGCCTTTCCTATAATTTTGCACTATGTTTTATAGTTTCTGGAACATTACAAGCTTGTACCCAAGAAATAGATTCAGACAATTAACTGAGCTCTTTGTGACCCCACATGTGATTCTGGGACTCTAGGCTGTTAGAGCCGCAAATTGGGGGTCTCCTATTGCATTACGTGTTTATGTTTTTGCAACATTCAAGCACTTTTTGCCCATTGTGTGGATTATTTTGGTCAGAGCGACAATGCGTTCCATTCATGCACTTTAAACTGGACTTTGCACAAATGCCAATACTTAGCTAGCTAGATAGCTGTCCCTTTTACTTTGTTGACAGAAGGACTGCCTCTGAGGACTCAAGCACTAAAATGGCCATTTTGCCCTGTGATAGTACAGTGAGATTAGGTGCCTAAAAAGAGTTTTGCATATGCCCTTAAAGGGAACCTTTCACCAGGATTTTGTGTATAGAGTTGAGGACATAGGTTGCTAGATGGCCACTAGCACATCCGCAATACCCAGTCCCCATAGCTCTGTGTGCTTTTATTGTGTAAAAAAACCAGATTTGATACATATGCAAATTAATCACATACAGGACTCATCTCAGGTTCATTTGCATATGTATCAAATCGTTTTCTTTACACAATAAAAGCACACAGAGCTATGGGGACTGGGTATTGCGGATGTGCTAGCGGCCATCTAGCAACCCATGGCCTCAGCTCTATACACAAAATCCCGGTGACAGGTTTCATTTAACATAAAAACATAGAATGTGTCGGCAGATAAGAACCATTTGGCCCATCTAGTCTGCCCAATATACTAAATACTATGGATAGCCCCTGGCCCTATCTTATATGAAGGATGGCCTTATGCCTATCCAATGCATGCTTAAACTCCTCAACTGTATTTGCAGCTACCACTTAGCAGGAAGGCTATTCCATGCATCCACTACTCTCTCAGGAAAGTAATACTTCCTGATATTACTTTTAAACCTTTGCCCCTCTAATTTACAACGATGTCCTCTTGTAGAAGTTTTTCTTCTTTTAAATATTCTCTCCTCTTTTGCCTTGTTGATTCCATTTATGTATTTAAAAGTTTCTATCATATCCCCTCTGTCTCGTCTTTCTTCCAAGCTATACATGTTAAGGTCCTGTAATCTTTCCTGGTAAGTTTTATCCTGCAATCCATGTACCAGTTTAGTAGCTCTTCTCTGTACTCTCCCCAAAGTATCAATATCCTTCTGGAGATATGGTCTCCAGTACTGCGCACAATACTCCAAATGAGGTCTCACTAGTGCTCTGTAACTCACGGAGGTCACGTGCCTGCTCTGCCTACTATATATCATTATTCAGTTTAGATATTATGATTAACACTACGTATAATACAGTACATACTGAGCTGCGGGGCCACAGTACAGTGCGTGCACTGCCCACCGCTCTCCCCGCCTACTACAGTCCCTCCTTCCTCCTCACTAATACATTGCAGACTGCGATGTAAATTGCCAACATTCGCCCCATAAGATGCAGGGGCACTTTTCCCCCACTTTTGGCGGGAAAAAGTGCATCTTATGGGGTGAAAAATACAGTACTCAGAACCAGTGCCTTGGGGCTTGATAATCTATATATGTTTCCCGTCTACTGCCCGAAAACAGTTAGGAAACTGGCACACCTCCCAAAATCTTTCTGAAATTTCGATCCACTGTTGCCTACTTGGATGTGGTATAAATTCAGCATGCAGATGCTCCCACAAAGCATGGCACGTTTCCTTAACAATCAAGGAAACTGTGGATATTCCTACACAAAACTGATAATGGAGGGACGTCAAACTTTCTCCTGTTGCCAGAAATCTATCATAAAAAAAAGGAAATACAAATGAGCAAATATGTAAAAAAAAAAGAAAAATCATAAAAAAACAATACAAACTATATAATTTGGATGGCCTTCTTTGGGACCTTAAACTGGACGGGACATACCACCATTAAATGCTCAAATGCTTTCCTTTGTTCTGTGGTCATTTTCACAGGGCAAAGGACATTTTTGGGAAATCCAGTGAGGGAATGGGCTCTCAATGGAGAACGATAGGCGTATGGTTCTGGCTAGCTTTGCCCACAGCGCTGTCAACGTCTCTAATGGTCGTGATAGGGGTAAATCCTGACTAATGGAGCCGGTGAAGACACAGTGAACAATACTAATGCAGAGCCTCCAAAGCCCTTGGCCTGCGCAATCAAGAGCTGCGCTATTAGAGTACAGTATCAAATAAAGAAAAATTTCGTACCATGGGTTAGGAAAATATGTCTGGTTTTAGCTTTGAAGCCGGAAAAGCTACATTAAAAAATTATACAGAAATGACAGTTAAATGGGTTGTCCGGGTTCAGAGCTGAACCCGGACAACCCTCCATTTTCACCCCGGCAGCTCCCCTGACATGAGCATCGAAGCAGTTCATGCTCCGATGCTCTCCTTTGCCCTGCGCAAAGGCATTTTTAGGAGTTCCGGTGACGTCCTGGGGCTCTCCATGTGGCTAACAGGAACCCCGGTGACGTCAGTAAAACGGCTAGGTCAGAGCTAAAGCCCGCCCCTCAGAGCCGGTGACATCGATTTGATGGATCTGGCAGGCATTTTGGGCAACGGAACTGCCTGCCAGAATCCAAAAAAGCTAGTGTGAAAGGGACCTTAATAAAACCCTATATCTGGCGGTGGATCTACCAAAGTTATGAAGAGGTGCCAGCCCCTTCATAACTTCGGTGGATCCTCAGCCAGTTGTAAATGTAAGACAGCTTCCAAGCTGTCTTACATTTAGACCTTTTTCTACTCCTAAAGCAGGTGTAGGCCTGTCCCCTTCCCCGCCCACAGTTTTAAACCTGGCGTGAGCAGGGAGAAGTCGCATATTGCGATGCAATTAACCGTTGTGCCACAATCTGCGCCCGAAGTACGCCTACGGATTATTGCAGATTAATAAATGACCCCCTTAATCTTTATTTAAATGAATTATGTAGGTTATGCTTGTATACTTGTATAATCGACACAATCTGACAATACTGAATTGTCAGTCTGCTAACTTTGTAAGTGGTAATGACTAGTGTTGAGCGAACCCAAACTGTAAAGTTCGGGTCCGTACCGAACTTTTCGAGTTCGGGTACATGGACCCGAACTTTGCCGGAAAAGTTCGGGTTCGATGTTCGGGCATTTAATAAAGCTTGTTGAAAGACTGCAGGGCAGCCAATTAACAAGTTTTTAAGCTATAGGCACTTAGAAGCCACCATGGCCATGCCTACTAATGGCATCATGCATCATGTGTCCCAGCCTCTATAAAAGCTGGATCACGTGTAGCACCGCCAATCAGCTCCGAGTATTGCAGGGACAGGAAGCAGGCAGCTGAACTGAGGGAGAGAGTTAGGAATCAGGCTATTTGTTTTGTGGGTGACCCACAGTATAAAGATTTTTTTGTGGGTGCAATGCACCAGGTTTTGCAACCCGACACAGAAATATAACACTAAATCTGGCTGTTAATTCTGTGGGTGACCTATAGCGATATTTTGCGGGTGCAATGCACCATCTTTGCACCCCTGACACAGAAATATAATACTAAATCTGGCTGTTAATTATGTGGGTGACCTATAGCGATATTTTTGTGGGTGCAATCCGCCATAATAGTTAATCTGCCTGTTAGTTCAGTGGGTAACATATTCCCATAATTTGTGTAAGGTATACCTACATGACAGGGAAATTAATATAGTTAATCCGTCTGTTAGATTGGTGTGAAATATATTCTCATTCTTGTTGTGAGGTACACCTGCACTGCATATATGACAGGTAAATAAATATAGTTGATCCATCTGTTAGTTCGGTGGGTGAAATATACACAAATTTTGTCTGAGGTACACCTGCATTGCATACGTGACAGTGAAATTAATATAGTTAATCCGTCTGTTAGATTGGTGGGTGACCTATTCCCATTCTTGTTGCGAGGTACACCTACACTGCATACCTGACATGGAAATAAATATAGTTAATCCGTCTGTTAGTTCGGTGGGTGAAATATACCTAATTATTGGTTTAGGTAGACCTGCATTGCATACGTGACAGTGAAATTGATATAGTTAATCCATCTGTTAGATTGGTGGGTGACCTCAAAGACTGAGGAGAGCATCAAATAAAGGACATAGCCCTGGTCGTGGTTCTACTAATGGAGCTCCTGTTGCAGGGAAAGGACGGGGTCGATCTGTGCCAGCTACAAGCCCAAATTAAACACCTTCCTCAGGTGCACATAGACGACAAAAACGTCAGCGTTATTTTGTAGGCCCGAATACCGGTGTACGGATGGTGAGGCCAGAGCAAGTAGAGGCGGTAGTAGATTGGGTTGCTGACAGTGCCTCCAGTTCCTTTACATTGTCTCCCACCCGGTCCCCTGCAGAAAGCGCAAAGTTGGCACCTGCAGCCCATGGGCATCTGTCTTTCACCTCACCCTCTTGCAAATCAGCCAAGCAGTCTGAGCCCCAAGTCATGCAGCAGTATCTTATGCTTTTTGATGACTCTGCTGGCAGGGTTTCCATGGGTCGTCCACATAGCCCTGCCCCAGAAGTGGAGGAGATTGAGTGCACTGATGCCCAACCACTTATGTTTCAGAATGTGAACATGGGAGGACCACTGCAGCACGTCAAGGAGGGCAGGGGTGAAGAGTGGGTGGAAGATAATGTGTTGGATGATGAGGTCCTAGACCCCATATTCCCCTGTCTCACGTTTATTGCAGCTATGGGTGTCCTGAGTTCCTGTGTGGTTGTAGTTTGTGCTGTGTCCTTTAATGTTGGTGTGGACACACTTATGCACAGATTCCAGTCAGTGTGGCTGTGGCAGGTAAGTGTGTTATGGGTTTCGCTTACCTGCCAACTCCATATGCTGTATGTGTTCCCCTCTCCTTGCAGCCTGGCCTCAGATAGGGACTCCTGTTCCTCCATGACTGGGATGAACAGGTCGTCTCTTCCCGGCTCCTTGGTGAGGGAATAACAGGGCGACTCAGGATCTCTAGGAATCCAGAGTATGAGCGGTCCTACCATCGGGGTCCGCTCATACGGTGAGGAGTCAGGGAGAGGATTAGGGACGCTGTAGGAGGTGACCTGCTCCATTATTACTCCTTTTGGCCAGGCTGATCCCCTTTTATCCTTTGACACCGCACGGTGGGGGGTTTCCCCTACTCCCGGCCGTGACACCTGCACAACCAATTTGCGGACAAAATTAGGTGTGCACTGTGCAATGCCATCTGTGGCAAGGTCCACATAACCACTGATACGTGGACCAGTAAGCACGATAAGGGACGTTATATCTTCCTAACTGCACACTGGGTAAATGCAGTGGCGGCTGGGCCTGAGGCGGATAGCAGTTTGGCGCATGTACTTCAGCTACCGAGGATTGCAGGACATTTCTCTTTGCCTCCTGTTGCCTCCTCCTCCACTTCCTCCTCTACCACCTCCTCATCCTGTCAGAGTAACACCTTTACCATCAACTTCAGCACAGGGGTAAACGACAGCAGGCTGTTTTAAAACTCATTTGTTTGGGGGGGGGGGAACCCCACACCACGCAAGAGCTGTGGACGGGCATGGAACAACAGACCAATGATTGTTTGATGCCCCTGAGCCTCAAGCCCGGCCTGGTGGTGTGTGAGAACGGTCAAAATCTTGTAGCAGCTCTGGGCCTAGCCGGTTTAATGCACATCCCTTGCCTGGCGCATGTGCTGAATTTGGTGGTGCATAAAAATTACCCCAATATGTCAGAGTTGCTGCAGAAAGTGCGGGCCGTCTCTGCACGCTTTCGGCGTTCTCACCATGCTGCTGCTCGCCTGTCTGCACTGCAGCGTAACTTCGGCCTTCCCACTCACCGCCTCATATGTGACGTACCCACAAGGTGGAACTCCACCTTGCACATGCTGGAGAGACTGTGCGAGCAGCAGCAAGAAATAGTGGAGTTTCAGCTGCAGCATGCACGGGTGAGTCGCTCTGAGGAACAGCACCACTTCACCACTAACAAGTGGGCCTCCATTCGGGACGTGTGTGCCGTGTTGCGCTGTTTAGAGTACTCCACCAACATGGCCAGTGCCGATGACGCCGTCCTCAGCGTTTCTATCCCACTTCTTTGTCTCCTTGAAAAAACACTTCGGGCAATGATGGAAGAGGATGTGGCACAGGAGGAGGAGGAAGAGGGATCATTTCCACGGTTATCAGGCCAGTCATTCACAAGTGGCTCGGAGGGTGGGTTCCAGCACCAACAGAGGCCAGGAACACAACTGTCCAGCCAGGGCACAGTTCTGGAGGATGATGAGGAGCAGGAACCGTGTTTACAGCAGGGTAGCACCCAAAGCAGCTCATGGGCATTACTGGAGCATAGCTGGGGGGATACAGAGAACACAGATGATACACCCCCCACCGAGGACAGCTTGTCGTTGCCTCTGGGCAGCCTGGCACACACGATCAACTACATGCTGCAGTGCCTGCGCAACGACCGCCGAGTTGCCAACATTCTAACCATTGCTGATTACTGGGTGGCCACCCTGCTGGGTCCCCGCTACAAGGATACTGTGCCATCCTTAATTCCATCACTGGAGCGTGATAGGAAGATGCGCGAGTACAAGCGCACGCTGGTAGAAGCGCTGCTGATGGCATTCACACCTGACAACGGGGGCTCAGTGGAAGCACAAGGCGAAGGCAGAGGAGGAGGAATAAGTCACCAACGCAGCTGGGGCACCGCCAGCACCTCAGACGGGAGGGTTAGCATGTCCAAAATGTGGAAAAGTTTTGTCAGCACGCCACAACAACCAGCACCACCAGCTGATACGGAATGTCTTAACAGGAGGCAGCATTTCAGCAACATGGTGGAACAGTACGTGTGCACATGCCTACACATACTGACTGATGGGTCTGCCCCATTCAACTTCTGGGTCTCCAAATTGGGCACATGGCCTGAGCTTGCCCTTACGCCTTGGAGGTGCTGGCCTGCCCTGCGGCCAGTGTATTGTCCGAACGTGTGTTCAGCATGGGAGAGGGGGTGATCACAGACAAGCGCAGTCGCCTGTCCACACCCAATGTGGACAAGCTTACGTTCATTAAAATGAACCAGGCATGGATCCACAGGACTTGTCTGTACCTTGTGCTGAGTAGACAAGTATACCGGCCGCACCCAACCATTGTTATACTCCAGCGCACTTTCTCTTTGCATTTTCTTTTCTATTTCCCAATGTTTTGGGGTCTTTCAAAATTGCTAAAAAAAATAAAAAATGTGTTGGCTACCTCCTCTTCCTCCACGTCCACCGCCTCCTCAACCTCCTTCTCCACTTTGACCTCTGCCTCCTAGGTCAGGATTATAATTTTTTATTTTTTTCTATTCTATGTTATTTTTAGTCATTTCACTATCCACATTTGTTTGCAGGGCAATTGTCCTGCTCTTACCCCATTTTGCTTCCTTTTGCAGCCGTCTAGCCCTTACTATGTCTATTTTACAGGCATTTTAGTGCCCCAAAGTTCGGGTCCTCAATGGGGTTCGGGTTCAAACCCGAACTTTGAGGCCGAAGTTCGGGCGAACCCGAACTTCCAAGTGTTCTCTCATCCCTAGTAATGACTTTGAAAAGCAACCGTGCTTCAATTATAAGAGAGGTGACTGAAACCATGTGCTCCTCAGTTCCTTAGAACAGCCAATATATTTATTGAATTGATCACTGACAGCTATTATAGCTCTGTCTTGGGATATGGCTGTATACAGCATACCAATGTCTCATGTAATCCAACAATGTTCTTCCTTCTATACTATATTGTTCATTATTTGAATAAAACGGTGCACCCTTCTCTACCTACCAGAGGCTTAAAGTGTTTATCTAGGCATTTTCATAAACGTACTGAGAGGGATCCAATTCCAGATAGCGCTCAAGAGAGATGGGAAAATGTTTGTGTGTCTTTGGAAGGGCATAAAAAGTAGGACATACTGGATATTCAACATTCATCTAGTCCTTCAGTTTTTTTAAGATTCCCAGAGATACATTTTCCTCCATTAGACTCAAATGAGTAATAATAATATATTATAAATATATTGACAGGAGTCCAATTTATGTAATACACAAGGTTTTGACCATATTATGATTATCATGCAATGCACATAATACAGCCATCTTCCTTTTGGTTAATTATGATTCTTAATGCAGCTATTGTCAAGTAAAGTTTTTAAATCACTGCTATTTTGCCCTAAAGTACCAAAGAAGTGAATAGGCACTCTTATAGATGGACTCACATAGACTGAGTATATAATATATCACTATAATATATTTATTAAATCAGTGATACTTATAGAAATGTATGGAATGTGTAAGAATATATATATATATATATATATATATATATATATATATTCGAGAAAACAGGACTGCACTCCAAATTGTGATGAAAAAATCAAAGTAGTTTTATTCACCCATGTTATGGCATATCTTGCGATGTTTCAGCTCTTGCGAGCCTTTCTCAAGCATAGAGTAAGTGAAAGTGAGCACATATAAAGCGTTACAAAAAGTGTTACACCCATCAGGGTGTGGTTACAATCAACTTAATTACAGACATGTGTTGCAATTATAAAGTGCATGTTTGACATAGTAACTAGTGAAATACGTTCTATCGTATCAGGATATAATTCCTTTTTATACAGAATAAAACATATCCAAAACTAGTGTTCCAATTAGAATCATAAAGTGATACAAACATACTGAATAGGGATCCCAGGAATGAAACTCAGAAAGCCATGGAGCCCACATATACCATCACGTATCTCGGGCGTCTCAATCTCCTTAATGCGCATGCCCAGAATGACGACATTGTGTGAATCACAGTATAAAAATGGTGCGCATGCGTTCTATCGAGTAACATCTCGCCGCACCATCTTGGTTCATGGAAAGTTGCCCTAAGTATCCGCTCTGTGTCCATCATATAGATGGTAACTAAACAGAGTATATATTCAAAGCCATGTCTATAGAACGGAACTCATAGAGAGTATATAACAAGCCGCAGCAGGGATCTCCTACAGATACCAGCATCAGGA